>NC_091127.1:50235390-50835390 GCF_040183065.1 Periplaneta americana
AGTTACTGAGAATAGGCCTACACACTGCACTCCACTAGATAAGTGAGTGGTCGTTTCCCTCTCCTCTACCTACATCAAGTCTATGTCATTCTGACGTATCTTCCTCTCCGTTTCGGCGAGCGGTAAACACCGCTCTCCCGCTCCGAAGGAGTGCGCGCGCTCGTTGAGCGCTGTTTGTGCAGGTCTGACCTAGATGCATCGTCCGCTCCTTTCCACAGCCTTGAGCACATAGTCACTGCTTACCTAACATGTGTAAATGTGACGAAACACTGGAATTTATACATTAGGCCCATTCGTAATGAAAACCATAAATATGCTGCAGTATTTGAGGATGTAGGAAACAGCAACTAATGGAACAAACACAAGTACTCTATTGAAATTAGGTAATTATATCTACTGGAGTCAGCCTGGGTGGAGCAGTTGGTAGACTGCTGGTCTTTTGTGCTCGAGGTTAGGAGCGTTGTTAAGTGAAACACAATTTTAATTTACATCTCTATCGGATCGAATTTTGGCCCTCCCTTGGAGCCCAAAATGCAACCTCTTTACACAAAATACAGAAGGCTTACGCATATAATTATGAGAAATACTAGAACTACGAAAGTATGCATTTCGTAACTTCTTTTCTCTCTCTTTCTTTTTTTACTTTCTTTGTTTATTTGTTTCTTCCTTCCTTTCTGTCTGTTTTCTTTCTTTCTTTACATCTTCTTCTGTTCACACTTCTCCTCTCTTACGGACTTACATTGTGTAGCTTCATTGCAAAATATACGTTTTTTAATGAAACTTAGAGACACTAGCAAACATTTTCCCCTTGCATTTCGTAACAAGAAAGAATGGAACTTCAGTGAGAGCGGTGGCGATTTTAATACTTTTAGCATGACCTAGATACTCGTTTAATATACAGAAAATTCTATATTTCCAGCCATTCATGATATTAAGGACCGAGAGAGTTTAGATATTCAATGCATAATATGCACTGTATTGCACAGCTCGTCTTCATTAGGGTCTTCTTTCTTTTCTCTCGATGTAAAAATTTAATTTCATCAACAAGGAATTCTTGCCTATTTTACCGCTATTTCATTGCAGTATATCCAGTGTAATTATGAGAAACTGTAATGTAAGCGTTTCATAAAACAATAGATTAATTTTAATAACGTTAAACTCACATTTAACCACGGAAACTTTCATGATATGTAATTACAGACATATAATATGCAATTACTATTCATGTAGCCGTATAAGTTTTAAATTACAGATTGTTAACTCGATAGTTTTATGATAAGTATCATGAATAAAGACTCATATTATGGTCATCATTGTACAGAGTAAAATCTTTTAACACCTTTAGACCCGAATTTATATAAAAAACTGGTCACATAATCATTATTTATTTATTCTGGTGTAGTTAAGGCCATCAGGCCTTCTCTTCCACAACACCAGGAATACAAGTACAATAATAGAAATAAACAGAAAAACATACACTATAATACAAAGTAAAACTACACAAGAAATAAAGAGAGAGAAAAAAACACTATAAACAAACTAAAGCCACACAAAAATATACACAGGTTGCAGTCACACAAACTTTAAATGAGTGCTTAATTATCATAATTAATTCTATCCTAACTAATTAACTAACATAAACAAGAAACCTGCAATTTTAATCTAGATTAAATAAGAAAAGAAAAAAAAACACAAATCAATACTTCTAGCAATACCTAAAAAACATTAACTAAGACAAAAATTTTCCAATTTAATTTTGAATTGTGATAAAGTCCGGCAGTCCCTGACATCATTAGGTAACGAATTCTAGAGGCGAGGTTTTTCTACAGTATAGGAAGATGTGTGTAAAGACGTTCTATGATGAGGGATAGAAAGAAGTGCTTGGGGATCCAAAAATCCCAAATCAAGTCTTCACAACAAATAAAAATTTTGACCCCTGGGGCCCCACAATTTTAAATTTTATTTTTAATTCGGGTATAGAAATGTTTAAAAAATAATACTCCCCATTTATATCACATTAAATTTTGCAAAATATTTGAAAGTACCATGCATTGTGGGTCTCTATCACCGAGGCATGACGCGTCCTCAGGTTGCGGATAGAGGAGACGGCCTCCAGATATGGAGGGTAGCTGCGAATATATTGAATAAGCAGTCGTGGACAGCCGATAAGAGGTGGTCCTTCCAGCTTGGAAGTTGGGCGAAGGGCTAACAATCCATCACCGTAGCAAACAGCTTCTTACGAAATCAAACAATAAGTCTCGGAATGGGACTGATTCTCCGGTTCTTAGGTGTTATGTGAGGGCGGCAACGAACCACCGGGTTCCTTAAAAGCCATGAGTAAGTAAGTATTTAAAAGTATCGAAGACATTACAAAAAAGAAAAAAAAAGTACAATGTACATTAGGCTGAAGGAGTTAAAGTGTCCTTTGTGCTATTGAACATTTAATGTCAGAAGAAAATATTATAGTTAATAATTTTATCTGTTGTCAAAACATTGAGTGGAAAAAGGCTAATATTCCAACATATTTAATTATTAAACAAATTAATATTTGACTTTAAGTTTGTTTGAGTGAACACTTAATGACTAAATCTACAATTGCTTAGTAATAACTTATCCAATAGAGCCCTTAGCTTTCTCTGTAAATTTATTTTTTTGTTTTCCCACAAACTAGTGAAGTTGGAATGTCATCCCTTTTCCACTCACCCGTTCAATTAAAAATAAAGAGAGTATCTGTTACTAGCATCAAGCTGAGCAAATAGATCACATGAAAATATTTTATGAAACTATCTTTAAATTACAGACTTCCCTTTGAATAATACATCGCCCCCCTTCCTGATACGTGGAAGTATGCAATGCAGTAAGCTGGTATTTTATGAAACTCTTGTTCGTTACAAATTTATCCAGTTCAACGTGGCTCGTGCATCGACCACCGTACATCGTATTTTACTCCCCGGTGACGGAAGTAGAGTCTCGCTTCCAAAGCATTGGACTTCAATGCTTTACTGATGCTGCAGGAAGCTAGCGAAAACTTCAATGCATCCAAACATTCGCTTCAAACGGTGTAAGAGATAAATCACTTCGACTGGAATAGGGTAGAATTAAGAGGAAGCTTTTGAGAGGGGAAATCATGGGGAACACTGAGCCATGTTTTAAAGCACAAACGAAATTCCTATCATTGTAAAATATTTCGCCTGCATTTAAACGATTTTACAGATTCTTATTACTCAACGTTTTTATTCTGAGATAAGGTCTAAATGATAGCGTTTATAGCCTCAAACCCAGCAAGCGTCTGTTCGATTCCAGTCAAGGGAAGGGAAATAATTTCCCCCTTGGTATGTTTTTGATTTGTGTACTGTTTTATCTCAAGTAGTGACATTTTGCCATGCTGACTAATAACTAGAGAGTCCAGTTACTTATGTCCAGGCTTCGAGACTTCGGAGCCAATAGAGAAGTTCAGTGGGAAATCCGCATAACGGCGTACTGAGTATAGTGGTAAAGTATACAGTGGGTGGGGGTACTGTAGAATGAATGCCAACAAATAAGCAAAGGAAAACGTTCGGATTTGAAGGTTCTGACAAATAATTTGGTTTTTATACAAACCTATTTTAAAACTGCGTCTGAAACTATTACATGATTAGAAAAGTCAGAGCAAGAGATGCCGAAAGCCCTCAAATTAGTTGAGGAAATGACACAAAGATTTAATGAGACACCAAGTACACCGGTTACTGAACGTGTAAAACAGAAGTGAAAATCAATTTTATGTAAAAATAACGGATATGGATCACTGTGTAATATAAACAGCAAATTAGTGGACATATAGTCACCCGAGAATAAAGGACTATCTCTTAGAGACTGCAATGATGTTAGGTTTCTTCGTTTTGCTCCTATCACGTCATGCGACGTAGAGCGCAGCTTTTCACAGTACAAACTGTGTTTGGCAGATATCCGAAAAAGATTTATGTTTGAGATACTGAGAATGTATCTTGTAGTACATTGCAATTCGGTACTGTAACTGCACTTCCTAAAGACGACCAACAGGATAAATGAAGAAATTAAAATTGCTACATGTTTATTTCCGCCATTAGCACTGTGTATAATTAAACACAAATGCTTATAAAAGACGAATAAATGCTTTTCACATTCTTTTGATATTGTCATTGTGTAATGTGTATTTACTTTCAGAATGTACATATAGACTCTGTGTGTTTCCCCATACTACCGTACTCTGCTCTAAATATCAACGTTGTTACCTCAAGACATCTCTACCTTTCACTACCTGCAGTAAGTCAACATCCTATAGTACATGCACATTAAACTTAGGGGAGAGTTTGGTAGGTATCGGACATCGGGTAATATCGGACAGTGCGTTTCTTTCATCTACCACCAGATAATAGTACCTGAATGACATGGTTACGTTTCTATGATGTCACATGCAGAAACGTAACCATGTCATTCAGGTACTATCATCTGGTGGTAGATGAAAGAAACGCACTGTCCGATATTACCCGATGTCCGATACTACCCAACTCTCCCCTATTTGTATCGGGTCCCAAGTCTCGAATCCTGCTTATGTTTATATTGCACATGTTCAACATTTTCATTACAATTATAACAGTAGAGTTAAAAATGCCCATATCTTGAAGGGAGATATGTAACATAATTATTTTATTATTCACTGTTGTAAAAAACTGAAAAATAAATGGTCGTAAATTACTGTAAGTTACATTAATCACAAAACGGGTTACCCCTTAATCGAAATAATATTGTAGTAGTAGTAGTAGTAGTAGTAGTAGTAATAGTAGCAGCAGTAGTAGTAGTAGTAGTAGTAGTAGTAGTAGTAATAGTAGCAGCAGTAGTAGTAGTAGTAGTAGTAGTAGTAGTAGTAGTAGTAGTAATAGTAGCAGCAGTAGTAGTAGTAGTAGTAGTAGTAGTAATAGTAGCAGTAGTAGTAGTAGTAGTAGTAGTAGTAATAGTAGCAGTAGTAGCAGTAGTAGTAGTAGTAGTAGTAGTAGTAGTAGTAGTAGTAGTAGTAGTAGTAGTACTAACACTAGCAGTAGCAGCAAAAGTAACAGTAGTAGTATTAAGAGTTGGGCAACACGATTCTTTTTCAGAAGTCGATTCCAACGATTCAATCATACATTACGAATCGATTCTAACGATTCGTTCACGATTCTTCCAGTCTGCGATTCCAACTATTCTTTTGAATCGTCAACGAGTTCACGATTCTTCCTAGTCTGCGATTCCAACGATTCGTCAACGAACGTCTTACAGGACACTTTCCTTTGCAAACCACGGGTAGAACAAAAACGTTCTACATCTCTCGCATAGATGCCATAAGAGGCGAGACATTGGATTGTCTCTCTCTCATTGGCTGTAACCATTGATCATGACCTCCATTAGTCTACAAAATTATTCAAGTCAGTATTTCTTAATTATAATTTATCAACTGAACCTTATTATCAAGTATATTTTTTGCATTACATCTCTATTTAACCATGTAAATTTCAGGTTCGTGTTCATTATTTCTCACATTTAACAAATGCAGTATTTTGATTTCACTCTCGCTCTGGAGCTTTCGGCATGGTTCGGAAATGTCCGCTGACAGGTAAATAGAATTGTGGGTTACATACCATGCCGATTCGTTGCTATTCTTTTGAACGACGATTCCTTACGATTCTTTTGAACGACGATTCGTTGATACCACGAATCGATTCTTACGATTCTTTATTATTAGTCGTTCGAATGAACGATTCGTTCACGAATCGACCCGACTCTAAGTAGTATTGAGTGACTAGAAGCGGCTTAGAGACGACTCTTCAGCACGTCGACTCGACAGTAGCCTATTGTGCACCCCTAATGAGATGAATAAGAATGAGGGGTACCAGCCCACCGGCCGTGTGAGACTCCTCACCCACTCAATCAATGGACCCCCTATATCCCCCGTGTTAAGTTCATACCGCCAAGATGACCAAGCAGCATAGTATCCAGTCCGATAGCCCTTCTAAGATGTCGATGCGCCCTCGGAAGAGCTCTTAAGGAATTAATTCTGGCAGAAATATTGCGAAAGGCTTGGAACCCAAAGACGGTTTCCGAGAGGAGGCCCCTCCTGCAAGCGGACGAAAATATGCGTGATGACTTGAATATGCCTATGGAATGAGATGATGAAGATAAATGATATGATATGAAATCTAAATTATTTTTCCCTTTACGCATCGCCCTACAAAGAAACGGGCTAGGAAGATAGACAACGCCTATAGTTCACCAAAATTTTTAACATCGACAAAATGATAGAAGAACAGCATACATTTCAAAATGAGGAAGATGCATTACTCAAATTATTGTTATTTAGTCAACTGTCAGTTCTAAAAGTGCAGTCGAAGCGAGCATTCGAGTTATAAGCAGCGTTAAAAGTAGGTCAGTATTGTGAAGAATGTATGGGTGACGAACAAAGCTCGGAACTTGGGGACTTGTGTCGTGTGCATGAGTAAGGTTACAGGTACAACGTACACAAAGCTCACGCTTCGACATAACAGTTTCTTCGTCCGTCTTCCTGTCATTAGTTGCGGCCACTTTCTTAGTACATACGACTGTCCCTGAGCACTTGCAGCGTGAGCTTTGTGTACGTTGTACCTGTAACCTTACTCATGCACACGACACAAGTCCCCAAGTTCCGACCTTTGGTGATAGTAGACTCAATAACATTGTAATCTACGGGGCTGAAGAGGACACTAACGAAACAGGAATCGACACGAGTTTACTAGTGCTACAATTATTATTAGTCAACTGTCCGAAGAGAAGTTGGTACCTCAAAAGTGACACCGATAAGGCATCACTCATGAGACAATGGAAGAATATATTTCAAAGAGTGAAGAATATAGATAGACGTACGGACTGACGATCTAAGATACTGGGTGTTCAGTTCAAAATGTGTCTTGGCTCGCTGTATGCCGTCATGTGGCTAGCTGACGAGCCTAGAGAATTCAATCTTCCTACACTTCCGCAGAGGTGTATAACCTAAGAGGCAGAGAAGTTGGCTAGCAAGTACGACGTTCATTCTGAAGAGTACATGCCGATACGTACGGTAACGCTGGTAGTGGCAGGAATGTGAACTGTTTGGAAATACGTACTGTCGGGATATGGGGAGAGGGTTAAGACGATTACTTACGTATTTGTTGACATTAACTTCGACGGTCAACATGGACACGGAGCATTTGATTTGTGTTGTGGAATGTTACCGTACGCAACCGATGATAACAAATACCCTGCGTACGACTTGCCGGCGCAAAACACAGTTCGAAAGAGGTTATGGTAGCACACAGACCGTACAGACCGCCATCTGTTGCTACGACGTTCAAGTTATACCGTACACGTTCTCAAGTTCAGATTGAAGAACGCCTTAAATAATAGGCAAATTCTCTAACATATAAACTGAAACTCTCTTCAAATCGGTGACCCAACAACAGTGACGTCATGACACACTTTGAAATGAACACCCAGTATAGATAGGCAGAGAGACAGACAGAAAGCAGACAGAATTATTTGAACATTTTTCTCTGCCTTCTATGTAATTATGAATGAAGACTTGAAAAAGAATTCTATACATATATGTTGCAAATCTATCAACTACAGACGAGTCTTCTATTACTGTAATTCTGATCAGATACACAACAGCAGCTGACTGTGCAGATAGCGAGGATGTCGATTATCAATGCCATGTATCAGAACAGTAGCAGCAGTTGCTCGACAATGAGCGACGTGTTCTGGATGGCGAATACGTGTTATTGTGTGTTGATATAAGACCGTGTAGCTGATATGGCGCTGTTTGCTGCGTGGTGAGCCATTAGCAGAACCCTTAAATGCCCCTCCCCCCCCTGCGTCCTTCTCTCCTCTATTGTCTTTGGTTACTAGGACGGAAACTGAAGCAGGATGGGTAGAGTCACCCAGAGTATAAAACACTCATCCCCTTGTCATTAAGGCTGGGAATTTTGTTGATGACGCCCTAGATGGTAAGGGTGGATTTCAGTGTCGAGAAGTGTAGAAGAGGAATTTTGGCATTACACTCGACATTTTTAAGTGCTTATGGAGATGAGAAGATTTACTTGGATTTTTATACACCACTCGAAATTTCAAGCGATTTGTATACCTAACAACATCGCAGTATTTTAAATCCTCTTAAGAAATGTAGCCTCACATCATATCTTGAAAATATGAATATCATCGCGAAATGTTGTCGTTCACAAACCATATTAGAAATAATATAACCTAATGCGAACAATTTCAGGACGAATTAAAAAAAATATATTCCGGGTCAGCTTACTTCATACTGTAAGGGTGAAACCTAACCATTTTTCCCCATTTCTACATATGCTAGTTGATTGTAGTGATTTTCTAGTTTGCAGGTTGAATTTTCTTTTGCCAACTTCGTTTCAAATTTCGATACTGACAAATACTACAAATGGTAGTGATTTTGTAACTAGTTTGTTGGCAGCTGAGACAAATATCGACAATATTTGTCGGTACTGGAGTTCCATGAAATTGAAATTTTACTAGATTTCTGAGTCTGTTACTGGAAGCTAGTGACATTTGAATATACTAATAAGTAATAATTAATTAATATCAGTATTAATATTAATACGTAATAGTTATTTTATGTGTTACGTTGTGGTTATAATTTAAGACTATAGTCAGGTAAGTTTTCGGAGTTAATACATAATTTCATGTGTTCAAACAAAATACATTTATAGGTTAGGTTTCGTGAGTCAATTACTTAGTCAAATCAATGAATTTCGTAATGCCAGACAAAATACTTGACATGTTGATCCCTTTCTCGTATACTTTGCCTACGAAAACATGTTACAAATTGAATAATTTCAAGGGAAAAATTGTTCCGGGGCCGGGTATCGATCCCGGGACCTCTGGTTGAACGTACCAGCGCTCTACCACTGAGCTATCCGGGAACTCCACCCGACACCGTCTCAACTTTTCCCTTTATATCCACACAACTCGCGTAGGCTGACGAAACGCCAGAGACCCACAACGAGTGCACACAATCTCTGTGTGACTTGGAATTGTGGTTTTCTGTTAACGTACATAGTAACGTATATATTATGCAAATCTAGTCTTTCAGGTGAAGCTCCCTGTAAAGCAGATTTGAATAATTTCAAGGGAAAAATTGTTCCGGGGCCGGGTATCGATCCCGGGACCTCTGGTTGAACGTAGGCTACCAGCGCTCTACCACTGAGTTACTGGTACGTTCAACCAGAGGTCCCGGGATCGATACCCGGCCCCGGAACAATTTTTCCCTTGAAATTATTCAAATCTGCTTTACAGGGAGCTTCACCTGAAAGACTAGATTTGCATGTTATAAATTATTGAATTGTTAGAATAACCTTCCAACGCAAAGTACGGTAAGTAAATAAGTCATTTAGTACGAAGGATCGTGTGATATCTGGTAACAGTTGGCAACACTGACAAGACGGCAATATTTGCTGTTCGGGAACTGTTCTTATGTGACCCTCAATATACACGTGTAAAATTCGAAACACTGTGATGCTATTAGAAGAACACTAGCAAAAGGAGTACAAAAAGAAACTCTACTTAAATTGTATAAAGTTTTAGCTGTACCGATTCTGCTGTAAGGCTCTGAATGCTGGACTCTAAACAAAAATTTAGTAAGACGAATGGAAGAAGCTGAAATGAAACTTTTACCGTATTAGGGTGACCAGAATTACATCGATAAAAAACAGGACACAAACCTTCAAAACAGAGGACATTGTTCGATAAAAGAGGACAGAAAATATGTACTTAGATTTAGGCTTAGGCCTATGTTATACTTTAAATTACATCATTATCTATTTTATTACAAAATATTTACAGTACAGATTTATGCTGATATACTTAAAAGTATGTTAATATCTATTTTATTTTAAAATAATTATGATAAATCTTAATAATAATGATTTTAGTTAGCTACATATGAAAGTCAAGGGAACTATAATTACAATGAAGAAATGTTTACTTTTTGTCTTGCTTCGAAATAGAAATAGGTTAATATTACTAATATGTGTGCCCTAAATCTGAATTTAAAATCCAAATTGCCCCATCACGTACCATTTTCTGGAGAAAGTGAATTGAATTTTTTGTGAAAATACTTATCTCTTTTTCTTATTTTTCACTGCTACTGATAAAATTACAACAGACTAGGGATTCAAAAATGTGTACTAGAAACAAAACTGATGTTACATAGTTTAAAACGCAAAAACCATAACAATAAAAACAGTCCATGTATATAACGAGAAAACTCTCGGAATTTGAACACACCGTTTAAAAGGATTTTCTGGATGACTTCCGTTTATAACTAGACCCGAGACTGTCTTATACAAGACACCAACAATGGTCTGCAAGCATGCTGGATGATGACCTTCCTTCATATCGCCTTTTTATTTCAGGTACATATTTCTTGATGAAATCTTCCCCCATGCTCATCGCTTACCGCTCCAAGTTTAGGAGAAAAGAAATCCAAATGAGAATGTAAAAAGTGTATTTTGAGAGACATATTACACTCGATTTTCTCATATGCACTTGACATGGTTTCCACTAGTTCGATGTAGATGAGTGCCATAGAATTTCCAAGGAAATTTGCTTTGAAAGTGCGCCATGCCATTTTTTTCTGTAACGGAAAGTTTTTCCTCGCACAAAGAGTCATCCATAACTTTGCGAATTTATGGACCAACGAAAATGCTCTCTTTTAATTTGTCTTCACTCAAACTGATAAACATTTATTTTGAATACTGAAAACCACAACCTTGTTTGTACATTGCGTGGACCTCACTTTGAACTGTTATGGCATTTAATGAATAGAAGGGACTAATATCTCTTTATTTATTAGAAGTACAAGAGAATATGCCAACAACAATAATAAACCGGAAATAGATCGTAAACTCATAAAATGCATTTGTTTTGGTTTATAACCTCCAACCCGCGCCAGATGTTTCCTGGAGAGCGCTTATCGAAAAGTGAAATCATAGTAGGGCCTATATCTTAAAATCCTTACATGATACGAAGAAAAGAGATGCATTTTTGGATTCAGAGCACACCAAACCATAAAGGACACATTGTTTTCAATCGGAACAAAATTCTTGTTGTTCAGTGTTAATAAAGCAAACATAAAATATCTAGGCCTATTCAGATTTAAACTTAGGCCTATATTCTATTTAAAATTATGCCAATTACAATTTTAATGTAGCATACTTATGATAAAACCTAATAATATAAAATGATTTTACAGTTAGCTTCATAGCAATGCAACGACCATAACTAGTAGAAGCAAAGAGAGTTATGATCGTTGGCAAAGAGTATATACCGTCGATCCTGCTGCCACTTACAGGAAAATTACTCGAAAAAGGAGTCAAATCGGATAATTTCGAAATATCAGGCATACAATTATTAATAAATCAAACATAAGGATCCGTCTATGCTTATCTATATAGGAACAAAATAAAAAAAAGTTATTTGTACACTTCCTATATAGACAAGCATAGACGGAACCTTATTTGATTTATTAAGATTATAGTTTATCCGACATCCATTATGGCTTTTAAATTTATTTCAGATATTCAAGTTACGAAAAGAAGGACATTTCTTGATTTTTTAAATCCGCCCGGACCCCGGACAAAGGCCTAAAAAGGAGGACATGTCCGGACAAAAGAGGACGTCTGGTCACCCTACAACATTATTATTATTATTATTATTATTATTATTATTATTATTATTATTATTATTATTAACAAAGATTGAAAAACTGTTTTACCCTGAGGTTTCTCAGGGTTGCAGTTGGTTACAAATTAACTGCACTCCGTTTATAGAAATTATGTAGGTCTACAATAGCAAAAAGAAAGTAGAAGTGAATTACAATTACAATTAAGTACATGAATTAAATACAATAAACAATACTAAAGAGATAATACAAAAAGCATACTGTTATAAATTAAATACATCATGAAAACAAATTAACAATAAAAATAATTAAAAAAAGACTTAAAAATTACAAATTAAATTAATTTATAATTTAGAATAATAATCCATAAGGAAATGAGTTACATTTAAATATGAAGCACATTATTTAGAAACAGTAAACATATATTGAGGTTCTGGCTTATATGTACATCTATTATCAGGCAGTACATCTCACTTGACGATATGTGTCATGTCAGAGGAAGAACAATTGCTTTTGTACATCTGAAGTTTGATTACTGTAATGCAGCTAATCGACGATGTATGAAATGGAGGGAGATAAGATCTGCCACCCTACCCCTTTATCTCCTGGCCTAGTTGCCTCAGGCAGTGTCTTATAATTACAAGTTACGTCTAGGACTAGAATCCCTCGTATAATCCTGGATTACCACCTAGAGCAGGGCTGGGCACATTACGTGATTCTGAGAAATGAGCGCTGTTTGCTTTAAAGAGCGGGTCTTGCAAGCGCTGTGACGTATGCATACTGTACGTCATTCAGTGTCGGTGCAGTGGTGACTCTGCAGTATGATGGCGAACTTTGAAGACGGAGCTTCCGCTCATACACTAAAGCGTCCCGCTACTCCCAATGCTTTTAATGTATCATGCGAGGAGTTCTTTTTGGTAGAGAGCAGTGGATTAGCAAAGTGTTTAATTTGGCATAAAACACTCCAACTGATTAAGAACTTCAATATCCAACGGTATTATTCTTTACAACATGCTAATGAATATGACAAATATGTTGGTAATGAACGCCATAAATTAATACAACTTAAAGAAAATGTTTCTCAGGACCATTATATTAGAGTATCTATTTGATATTTACATTGCATTATAAGTTATAAGTTATTATACATTTAGTAATATATAATTTTAAATTATACAAGTATTATGATATATCACAGTATAGTATTATACAATTCATGATATATCATATTATATATCATGAACTGTAATATACTATACAATGATATATCATAATATTTGTATAATTTAAAATTATATATTACTAAATGTTCTATAACACTATAATGGATGGAGTCTTACCTTCGCGATCGCCATCAATGTGTGTCTCACAATAATCGGTTTTCTTCTTGGCGAGACGTGAAGGCAGGAATCCCTCAAGGATCTGTACTAGGGCATCTATTTTTCGCTATTTACATTAACGATATCTATACTGCCCTTAAACATTGTCAGCATCATCTCTATGCAGATGATCTTCAGATATATATACATTGACGACCAAACCCACTTAATTATAGCCTATCGAAATTAAATCATGATCTTACGTTAATCAGTAGCTGGGCTAGAAAATGCGGGCTAAACCTTAATCCCGGGAAAACGCAAGTAATTCTATTAGGACATCAAAGATTACTATCTTCCATCAGCATTAATACACTTTTGCCAGTGACTTTAAATAATACTATAATACCATTCAGTACTACGGTTAAAAACTTAGGTTTCCATTTCGACTCGAATCTCAGCTGGAATGCACAGGTAAAATATGTCTGTAAGAAAACTTTCTCAATCTTGCATTCACTGAAAAGACTGAAAATTTCTTTCCTTCTAAACTGAAACAGATCTTGATACAGACCCTGCTGATGCCTTACTTTAACTATTGCGACGTTTTGTATAGTGATCTTAGTGTTGAATTGTCATTGAGGCTTTAGCGTGTTCATAATGCTTGTGTTCGTTTCATTTTTAACAGCCGTCGCTATGATCATGTCTCCGAGTATTTCTTTCAATTATCTTGGCTTCGTTTACGGGAGAGACGTTCAGTTCATTCACTCTGTTTGCTGTATCAGATTTTAAATAATTCCACACCTATTTACCTAGTTCCTCGCTTCACACTTTTAGGATCCCACCACAACCGTGATACACGTTCACAGCATAACCTTGTTCTATTAATTCCATTCCATCAAACATCTCTCTACTCTGCTTCCTTCACAATACGCATAGCTCGTTCCTGGAATTCCTTGTCACAGGAAGTCAGGAGCAGTCGGAGTCTAAAATCTTTTAAGCACACTCTACTTAGAAATGTTTTTAATGAACAGAACTAGACTCTTGCGAAAGTTTCTAAGTAGTCTTAAATGACCAAGTTATTATTTTTTCTCCTCTTTCTTCTTCTTTTTCTTCGCTTTTCTCTTTTTATTACCTTGATATATTTCTTAATCATTTGTGTTTGTATGTCATTTAGTACGAATTTGCTAATCAACATTTTATGTCTTGTAACTCACATGTATTCTCCTATTAGTATATTAACTGTATAATATATCTCAAGTGAATTAATCGTCGTATTTATCTCGGGCATTTTAGGTCTTATAAATTGTGTGTTTGTGTGTGTGATTGTGTGTATATTCCCCTTTATGTTATGTAACAGATTTTGATTATGTGTAATTTTCTACTTCATTTTATATATTACATAACCGATCTTGACTATTTGTAATTTTATATTATGTAACTGATCTTTTCTACTGTAATTTTCTACTATATTTTATCTAATTTCTAAGGTATTTTCTTTTGTGTTGTTTTGTAATCAAATTTTGTATTTCATGTATATTATTGAAACCTGGTTGAGTGGAAGAGAAGGCCTCATGGCCTTAACTCTGCCAGGCAAAATAAACCTACTACTACTACTACTACTACTACTACTACTACTACTACTACTACTACTACTACTACTACTACTACTACTACTACTACTACTACTACTACTACTACTACTACTACTACTACTACTACTATAATAACTTATAATGCAATATAAATATCGAGTAGATACTCTAATAAAATGTACCTGAGAAACTTATCTTTAAGTTGTATTAATTTATGGTCATATCATATCACATCACATCACATCACATAACACATCACATCAATCATATCATATCATATCATATCATATCATATCATATCATATCATATCATATCATATCATATCATATCATATCATATCATATATCATATCATATCATATCATATCATATCATATCATATCATATCATATCATATCATATCATATATCATATCATCATATTATATATTATATTATGTTATATTATATTACATTACATTACATTATATTATATTATATAATTATTATGTATTAACAGGATGACAATAATGCACTTAGTGAATCGGCTATGAGAATTAGCTACAAAATTTGCAACGAAATTGCAAAAGAATTGAAAACATTCAACGAAGGTGAATTCATCAAGCGATGTTTAATTATATTGGCAGATGAACTGTGTCCACAGCAAGTAGGGGAAGTGGAAGCCATACGCCTGTCACGTAGAACCGTGGTGAGGAGATTGCAGTATGTGCGTATGGGTTATGTAAATAAGCCTAATGATTTGTGTGTGTGTGTGTGTGTGTGCGCGCGCATAGAGCGAAGTTTATTTTATTAAACTAATAAGAGTGTTATAAATTCTGTACTGTACAATGGATTGATGTAATATCCTTATAAACTATTATGTACTGACAGACTGAATGACTAGAACAACCGTGGCTCTTGTTACATTAATGCAGGTAAGGTAGATGTAATGCGAGTCCGCCACTGCTTGAGCGTTCTGCTCTGGCTTGGAATTGAAGTGCCTTGCGGAGCGAGAGCAGCTCTGGCTGACTAAATGGAGCTCTTGTTATATTAATGCAGGTAAGGTAGATGTAATGCGAGTCCGCCACTGCTTGAGCGTTCTGCTCTGGCTTGGAATTGAAGTGCCTTGCGGAGCGAGAGCAGCTCTGGCTGACTAAATGGAGCCGCTCTCATGTCCGGCCCTGACCTAGAGGCAGGAGATCAACTGGACGTCCAATGAAGAGATGGGCTGAAAACTTTTGTGGACCGCAACAGTCCTTCTGGAACTATAACCTGTATGTCTGCTGCTGCTGCTGATGATGATGACGATGAAGATGATGATGATGATGATGATGATGATGATGATGATGATGATGATGTAATATTTAGAAGCAATGTACATTAGCAAAGAAATTACACAAAAATAACTTGCAATTTATGATATGATATGATATGATATATATTTGATGTCAACATTTACATCCATGTAATGTGGACCTCACAATTTTTGTATCCGGTGCCACAATTACATTCATTACAGTTATACTTTTTGTAGACTCTCTTATTATTTAACTTTCAACCTGATTTAAATTGATCAGTATTCCCACCTTTCAAACCTAACAACTTCATTTAGATCATTCAAAAATTGCCACTTTTACGACTCTGTTCTTGATTTTCAGTACACTTATATCGAACACACACTGTTTCTAATAAACTTGTTACTAAAACATACTACATCATCGTCCAATATGTTCGTTATTATGTCTGTTTCTTGTGTACATTTCATTTTCATATCTCACTAATTTTCTACATATTATACTTCACTATCCTAGCTAACCTCCCCCGCCATACTCCTCATCTATTTTCATTATCTCTATCGTTTTACTTAACTTCCTACTACACTCCTCTAATTCATTCAAAATTGACACTTAACACTCCGTTCTTGATTTTCAGTTCACTTAGACTATATCGAACACACAGTGTTTCTAATAATACTTGTTACTAAAACATATTACGTCACTGCCAAAATGTTCGTTATTATATTTGTTTCTTGTGTACATTTCATTTTCAGATCTCACTAATTTTCTACATATTAGGCTATACTTCGTTATCCTAGCCTCCTCCACCATACTCCTTCCAGAGTGCTGCATTGGAGTTGAATCGCTCGCTTGAACTCGGTCGAGTGTGGCACGCTCGAGTGAGATACGATCTGTCGTGATACGCTCGCAATAAATAGAAGCACAGTACAAGGTCATCTCACCGACATGTCTTATCCTGTATGGAAGGCGACAGATAAGATACACATATGTTTTGCTCACACGGTAAAAATAAGGCTTTATTTTCTGCGTTTATGACAAACGACTAATGGAACAGTCAATGGAACGTATCAAAACAGGAACATGATGTTATAAATAAAATAATATGGAAAACTTCGATATACAGTTATTATTGCTAATTAATAATTATTCAATATTTGATTTATCACATACATAATATGATAGGTCCATACATAGTGTTCCGCCTATATACTGCGACAATATAGAAACGTTTTACAAAATATTATTGATATAGAAGTAGATGAATAACAATATTAGTACAGAGATAACGTCACAGAAAATATAATAAAACGAATAATCATGCTGCACAACTGTCACAGAGGTAAAGATTGATACACTAATAATTAGGGATTATTATTATTATTATTATTATTATTATTATTATTATTATTATTATTACTAGAAAACTTGATACAGTTCTTGCATTATCGTGACTATGTTCTCCGTTTATAATAATTACATTTACATCCAATAACATGTATCAGATGTGGCAAAAACAAAATCACTCCTGTGTGGAAAAAAAAAAGTTACCTACAAGATTTATATTACATTTTAAAGCAAGTTTTGTAGTTGTACTATGGAGAGGTTAGTTAAACACTGCAAAGTTTTGAAATGATAAACATCTATGATGTTACTACACAATTAATCACTGTAACAAGAACGAATGTCTAACGCTCGGCTTATACCGTTCGAGGATTTATCGCTCGTGACAATTTTACCCATCATGCATGTGCGCTACATATCGGATTATGCTATGAACTACTTGGCGCTCGAGCGAAAACGTCCGATGCAGACCTCTGCTCCTTCCCTATTTTCATTACCTCTATCGTCTTATCTAACTTCCTATTACACTCCTCTAATTCATATTTCAATTTACTTACTAAGTCCTTAGTCGTATCTTCCTTAGCTGTCTCTGGAAACAATAGTATAGAGATAATACTAGAAGGTGACTTACCGCTGCGAATTAAATACATTATTTTGAAGCAGCAAACGATAACAAAGATTATTCTAAAGAGAGGTCACATGACCTACATAACTTCTTACTTCGGTTATCTCGCATTGTCTTCCTCTTTCAAAATGAGGCACAACACCTGAAATTCAGTAGGTGTGGAACTTCTAGTAAAAGGTGCTCTTTAGTCTCCTCATTTCCATGCACCCGGTTTCTACCTCCTTTCATCTCTATAAATAACACGATACTCGTTTACGGAGACAAACACTGGCTATTTTTTCCTGGCACACCCTATTTCCATCATCCCTCCTGTGTTTTCATTCGTGGGTACTAAGTTGTTTGTGTTTCTAAAAGAAAGAGCATTTAAAACAAGGAGCAAACAAACAAGAAGTGAAAAAGTTTTCCTCCTCTTTTTTACGAACCCCTCCCTCTCCAAAAACATAGCCATTAGAAAAGAGGGTAGGGTGGGGTCGCGTTGGATCTTACTATGAAGTAATGTTCTTCACTACACGTGCTTTTTATTAACGTGGGTGGTTGGGTGGCACAGTTAGCTAGAGGGGGTTAGTGAAGACGACAGACAGTGGGTGGTTGGGACTTTATGTGCTATACCAGTTGGGGGTGGATTAGAGGGGTGCCACATAGCGACGGAGGAAATAAACTACCCTTACACACCACCAACGTCAAACTTCCTGGGTGAAAATAGGCAGATCCATATTCAAATAACACCCACAGCTAAACGTGTTAACAAAGAAATACCGCAGTGGAGAGGTTACGAGTATCATCTCGGTGGAGACAATAATAAATCTTCCGCCAGCCGCACTAACACCCTAACACCATGAACGATATTGCACACTGGTACAGTTACCATCAACAAGTATCATCGCTCGTTATTACAGTGCCATATGACTGGAGCAGTAAGCCAATGATTTCCTTCAGAAGAATTATTTCACGTTCCATCCCAATAGTGTGTTCAGACTTAGTAATGTAATGGTTAAAGTTTCTTTGTGAATCTCTATTCCAGCGTTGTCAGACAGAGAGTAAACGGAGCGGAGCGCTCCACTGGACTCGTTGCGTGCTCCGGTGTTTCCACAGACATAAGCAACTTCACGCTCCGACTCTAGCTCCACAACCGGTTTTGGAACTTACAACTCTGACACTACTGCTCTATACTATAAGGTTCGTTAAAACTTGAAAATTATTTTTAAAATGTATATTTGCAGTCGTTATAACAAGTAAAATTAAAGGAAGAATGAAAATATATATGTTATCATAAGGGATATATTTGGATTAACAGATTCCATTACAGTAAATCAAATTCAGTACACAATATCCACCAATTAAAAGTTCTTACAAAAAGCGCTTTTCAGGAAGACTGAACTTGCAGGAGGATCGGAGCTATAAGGCAATGTTTATACTGACCTAGAAGTAACAAATAGCTGACACACTTGTAAAAGAGATGCACCCTAACATTCTCTGTATAGGCAAAACCAAAAATTAGTACTCATCAGAAATAGAAAGTCGAAAATTGTTTTTTGTTCAGCTAGATTGCGCAAATTGCACACTATGGGACGGTCCATCTAGGTACTTTAGTGTACTTTCTGTATCATATATTCAGCTGCAGTGTATTGACACAATAAATTGTATACAACTGTAAAAATTGCTTCCAGTAATATTTTATCAAACGAAATATTCTACATACGCCTATACATGAGACTACTATTATAAGAAAAAAGCTTCCAGAAAATTATAAGGTAAAGGTTGGTATTACTGTGATACGAGTAATATTGCGATAGTTATTTTTGAGAATTTATTACAATTTTACTGAGCGAGAGAACGACCAGTTTTGTGCAGAAACTTGTCTACGAGCATTCCCTTATGCAAAAAACCGATCTGCCTCTCGCTCATTATAATTGTAATAAATTCTCGCAAAGAACTATCACAACATTACTTATATCACAATATTACCAACCTTTACCCTATAACAAATACTAAACTTAAAATTAAATTTAAATCAAACAGGAAACTCTGTACAATTGTAAATTACATAAAAACAAAACTATATATTACTAGCCGTACCCGTGCGCTTCGCTGCACCCGTTAGAAATAAATATAAAGTAATTACATAATTAAAATAGGACGTTTGATCCAGGGTACATCCGTGCTTGATAGAAGGATAAATCGTTTAATATGTTACTTAATTTAAATTGCATCCTACTAATTAAAATGCGATCATTTTGGTCCAGAGACACTCATTTGGTGCAATGACAATTCCTTTAACCTATTTCTTAATTTTTATTACATGCGACCATAGTTTAATGAAGATCGACATCATTTAGATTTAATGTGTATATTTTATTTTACTTGTTATTGGTTTCTATTGAATTATGGTAATAACTTAATTTTAACCCTTGTTTTCTACGTATTCAGTAAATGGCGCTTGGCCTACTATGGTTGTGAACCCTTCAAATAACTTAAATTATATTATATAATATTACATATTATATTATATTATATTATATTATATTATATTATATTATATTATATCAGAAGTTACTGTAATAACATTATAGCATTATGTTCATCTAGAGAAACTACACTTTCAAATGGTGAAATAATAATTAAATATACATATCGGTTAATTTATCTTCCGATATTACTTCATACAAACAGAAACATTCTCTGTAGGCTATCTTTCATAGCTTTCGATTGTTGCTGTCCAAGGCCCCTTATAGACGAAGTCATTGGTTTTTAATTCATTACACGGCCTTAGATGGCAGTTATTTTAATTTTAAAACTCATTTATCTCATTAAATATCATCCTATCAAAATTTTTCAAGGAATAAAACTTATCGCAAATTATTTGCAAAGAAACTTTTGTTATGTAATATTTTTCACAAAAATCAATAATAAGCGAGATATTTCGATTTATTTAATTCAGGCCCCCTTATAACCCCCATTTTAAATAATGTATTTTGAATGCCATATAGCCTAAAATCTAAGTTAGAACGAACTTAACTTATATTCCAATTTTCATCGAAATCCGTTCAGCCATTATCGCGTGAAAAGGTACAGTAACAAACATACAGACAGACAGACAGACAGGCATACAAACAAAAATTTAAAAAAAGCGATTTTCGGTTTCAGGGTGGTTAATTATATATGTTAGGACCAATTATTTTTGGAAAATCGAAAATTACCAGAAAAATTTCGGCTACAGATTTATTATTAGTATAGATTACATTGTTAGGGATCATGTTGACAGCAGTGCAATATAAATATCTGCAGTATATAATCTTAGTGCTTCGAATAAAAGATTTCTTTTTCCCCTTACTGGACAATGTTTATAAATACAGAGGGGAAAACACAACCTGAAATGTGTGCAAATGCGCCCGTGCGACAATTTACCAAAAGAGGAGCTCAATGACTAGCCAACAAATTGAGACACGAAGAGAATCGTCCGTCTGAAATAATAATACACTAAATACCTAAGCATTATTAGCCGTTGCTAGGAAACGTAATTTCATTAGCAATATATTTCACTCGCATGTCAGAGTTGACGAATGTTAAATGAAGAGATTCGCAATTCGTTTGAAGTGTAATCACATACTGCAAATTCCTATTTGAAGGTTTCAAGTCAACTTTCAAGATCTTCGGTAAGTAATAATAAAATAATTCTAACATTGTATTGTATTTTATAGTATTTATTTACATTTCAGGGCATTCGTACATAGCTTTACAGCTATAATATGGAACATGTCAAAAAATCTTAATATTACTATAAAGTATTAATTATTGTCACAGTCTAGTTGAAACATATATACAGAAGAAGAATATGGTCTACTAGTACAACATAAGGGTTTGCTATCGATACTTAATACAAGACAAATATTCATGCAGCGTTGTTGAATGTCAAATTCACCTACAGAAAGGCGTGAGAAATTAGATATTTAATTTTACCCTAAATAATCTTATGCTTTGAGTTTGACATTTTATATCCATGGGGAAGTTCTTAAAATGTTTACTGTCATATAACGTACTCCTTTTTGATGGCACAATAGACTTGCTGAAAGAGTATGAAAGTCATTTTTGACGAGTATTTATGCTATGAACTGTTGCAATAGTTACAAAGTTTTCACGATTACATACGAGGAAGATTATTAATGCAAATATTTACTGACAAGCCATGGACATTATTTGTAGTTTTTTTTTTTAATTGTGCGAAACGATTCTCTAGATTTGGCACCTACTATTATTCTAATTACTCTTTTTGTAATAAGAATATATTGTTACTATCTGTAGCATTTCCCCAGAATATTATTCCAAAACTCATTACATGAATACATTGAGCGGCAATCTAATACGAAAGAAGTTTTATAAGTGAATTTCGATTACAATCTCGGAATATATATTTGGAGTTTCAAAGTAATATAATAACTTTTTTAAACTTTGTATGATGAGAAAATAATTAAAAACATAATGGTGCAGCATTCCACCTTGTACGAACAGCCATTTTTACATTCTTAATAGTAAAATGAAATAAAAATTTTAATAAACGCGATAACATTTTATGTGAATGAACGACTTACGTACAATAAATATAAATAAAACCTATGCTAAAGCTTAGGCTAAGAGGAATCACTAGACATAATTAGGCATAAAAACCATTATTTCGGTATCAGGAATGCTGACTACATAATATTATACAGGATGTAAACAATATAAACTGCCAGATTTATACAGCCTGTACATCTCGGTTCACTAAACATAATGTGTATTGAAATTTTGTTTATTCTTCTATTTTTTGTTTATAATTCCTAAAATATCGTGTTTTAAAAATTTACTCACTGCCAAAGAAAATGCAATATTCAATATGCGAACTTCATTAATTAAGATCATATTTGAATGCACTAAGGCTTTAAAAAAATGTCATTTTTTTACTCCATTTAAAATTTAAAACATTTACGAGCTTATATTTTGATAAATATATATCGCATATTATGATGCATATTTGAAGACTTAATAGATAATATTTGCATGCATATTTCGAGGTTTTTACACGCATATAAATTCAGGCTCTAGGCCTGCTTGTGACGTAGTATGTACAAGAGAAAGCAAAACAAAAGAACACATAGAGAGAGAAAAAACCGGGGCAGGAAAAAGGTTATATTGCCTTTAGTCGGTGTGGACTCAGCTATTCCGCTGAGAAACATTCCGTGGACGATGTATGACGTAAGCAAAGCAATCTGTGCGCCTATATCTGTTCCGACGGCAGGCTGCAGACCAACGGCATAATAGCCGCGCACCAATTTGTAAGCCAAACAATGGAAGTGCACCGCGCTGGATTTTATCTTACACTCTCGAGGCTGGCGGTAGCAGTCGCTATCTACTTTCCTGGACTGTATAATGCATTGTAAATACTGTTACCCAGGGCTCATACACCGGGACTGGGCGCTACGGCGTCAATTAGCCTGACAATCACACTGAAAGGCCAGCGACTCGCCTGCTTCCAAGCAAACGACTCGTGTCTTCCATTCAACAGGGTTGCACAAGATGGCCGACAATTCTGTGCGGTTAAAAATTTCGAGAAAAACTTTTACGGTTGAGTGCGTATTTATTGTATCATGTAAACAGAACGGTATTACAAGTAGGGCACACAAGCTTAGGCCCTAATACAGTAGGGAGACAGTAGGGATGAACACGGAGGAAGGTTCCATCACGATATTTCTGTTATGGAACAAAGATATCAGGGCCGCTGGAATGACACAATGCTTGCGGATTACTGCTGTCTTTGCGTAGGAATGCTCCGGAACTCACTTAGCCTACAAGAGGCAAGCTAAAAGACGACAATCTCATGAAGCCACACATGATTCTCTTCAGACCCAACCATCTGCCAAGTGTTCTTCCATAAATTTAGAACTCTTAGAATGTGACTGCCATTTAAAATAAATTAAATGCACTTTCAATGTTGTTGGCATATGTAATTAAAATGTATCGTTTTCTCTTAATTCGTTAAACTGAAATACTTCCACCTATTGTGTATCACAGAAATTAGAGCTAAGAAAAAATTTTCATTGTCATATTCGTCTTTCTCAACCCAAAATTAGTAAGAATTGACTCATGAAGTACAAGAAACATTAAAAAAAATTTTTTTTGTTGGCCAGTGTTATTATTCACCTGGTGTTTTCATCTCACTTGCAATTTTTCAGATTTTTTTTAGAAACCACATTATTGTCGTGATATTGTTTCAAAGACTACAGAACGTATCTTTCCTGTACTAAAACAACTAATTTATCCGCATCCAGCTCCATTATGAATAATGTGCACTACACAACAATAGTATTCGTAGATAGTGAAAGCGTGTAATCATAGCCCTTACTAACGCATGCGCAGTACACTGCAGCTATCAGACAGTCTCCACGCGACGAACTTCTAGCAGTCATTCGATGTTGTCTCTTCGTGTCTCCTTGTGTCTGCTCACCACCGTCGCGTCGCGTCGCGTCTGATTCTGTGTGCATCGCATCATAAGAAATCAATGGGAGACAAGAACCAAGAGACAAAACGTCGCGTCACGCCTTGAACAGGAAAATATATACAGGAAGTTGTAAAAGAATCTTCAATAATTATTTCAAGTATCTTTTCATTTTCTAAAAAAAAATAATAATAATAAAACAATTCAAAAGTGTTTAAGGGTACAACAGTCTCCCCTACTACATGAAAATGTGACTTAGAAAATTGAAAATTTAAATAAATATATACAGTAATACAAAAACAAACAAAATTATTCTTTTTAATGGCACAATTGCTAAGAAAGTATGCACCTCTATTTCTTACCAGTTAAACGGAGTTATCAATCAATCAGATAGGGGCGGAGTCATAGTAATTTATGACATTCGGACACACTTTCAACTTTTCTATTGAAATAACTCTCATACCGGTATTTCTTAAACAGCGGCGGACTGGAGAGAAAACAACTAACGCAATATTGTAGAGAGAGGGATGGAGGAGATGATACGAAGAGTGATAGCACTTTGAAAATAAAATTCTCTAATGTCCCTTCAGGGGATCTTCGAAACACGGAGTGAGATAAGTGCCCAACAGCCTTGGAGCTCACATATTCATTTTTATCAGCCCCAAACTCCCTTGTAAGGACTCCTTTTGGCGTAAATTTTAAATATTTCCTCTTCCATTCATTCATTATTAATAATAATACCGATGGCGGGCTTACGTGAGACCGGCAGTGAACCTTCGGGTAATCTAAAAGTCATTTGCAAGTAAGTAAGTAATAATAATAATAATAATAATAATAATAATAATAATAATAATAATAGTGTAGTTAAACTAAATGATCAAGTTTCTAGATACGAGATATTTTACTTATTACAAAAACTGCCCCCACTGAGGGTAGCCCTTACGGAGTCAGTATATCCTCAAAAAAATTAATACACATATGTAAACATAGATATTAAATTTCAAAAATAGGAAACAAAGAAAAGGGCATAAAAATTACAATTGCTATTGATGTGGCACCATGTGATTAATTAGGATTTGGAAGGATTTTTTAACACAATTATCACAATATCTTCCCTCAGGGATGTTCACAGAGCAAACTGCCGTCGAAATTATTAGAAAAAAGCTGGTATAGTCCCTCGAGCACCTATGAGCAAGCCGAATACCTCAAAGTGAATTAAGGCATATTTCAGCTTCAAATAGTTGACTGTAGATGACTTTTTCTCATGGTGGACCTCGGCTGACTGATGAAATCCTCCTTCAAAACGTATAGATTATTAGGTACCTTTTAGTTTCTTGTGTATATAAAAAGTTCCTTTGGTAACAGCTTTAATCTGAGTGGGCTGAAATTTTACACAAATAAAGCTCATATATTTATAAGAAACTCTTCTGGGTATACTGTATTTTACAATTAAGACATTTTAAACTTTATTTATTATTATTATTATTATTATTATATTATTATTATTATATTTTAGTTGGTTATTTAACGACGCTCCATCAACTACTAGGTTATTTAGCGTCGATGAGATTGATGATATCGAGATGGTATCTGGCGAGATGAGGCCGAGGATTCGTCATAGATTACCTGTCATTCACCTTACGGTTGGGAAAAAGCTTGGTAAAAACCCAACCAGGTAATCAGTTCAAGCGGGGACCGAACCGGCGCCCGAGAGCAACTTCAGACCGACAGACAAGAGCCTTAACCGACTGAGCCACGCTGGTGGCTTTATTATTATTATTATTATTATATTATTATTATTATTATTATTATTATTATTATTATTATTATTATTCGAAAATTAAATGTGTCTTCCTTTCACAGAGAGTATTAATCTGTTAGATATATCAGGCATAATAATTTTAATCTGGGCCACGAATAGCCTACCCTCAAATTGAACTAATTTCCAGGCTTTTCACAAACACTATCTGGTGATTTCTTACAAATTGTCTCTGGTCTCTCTCTCTCTCTCTCTCTCTCTCTCTCTCCCACTCCTGATGTTGCACTTTTCCTCCCCCACTCTCGCCATTTCTTTTACACCCCATCTTTTAATTCCTCGTCGCACCCTCTCTGAACATAAACCGTTTGTTTTCCTTTAATAAGGAAGAGTTCATTAAAAATTCATGCCATCAAAAATATGTGTTCTTTGCAGCAATTGGAGCTTGGGAACTTATTACAGATGTAAGGGATCATGTTTACTTTTATGGTCAGCGTTTATTGCAATGAGCAACATTAAGAAATTACCCTCCTGCTCATCACCAGTTTCCTCGTTGCGCTGCAAGCTAATAAAAGGTCATATAAAATAGAGTGAAGAAGCCCTTTCCCGTGTTTCTGCTGTAAAACTCTGATGGCGACTTTTTGGTAAGGATAATTGCAACAAGACGTTGACATCGGTGTCTGCATCGATTTTTCGAGCTTAATTGTCATATGCTGCCTGCGTGTCATACGGAAATAGTTCAATAAATTGACGTCAAATAGTATTTTTAGTTTATACAGGGTTTCGCAGAAAGTAACTTGCAAGGTAAATAAGAAATTTTAGTCTACTTTTATACATTTATATTTCTTCTGTCTTCATTACTTTCTTTTCTCGTATTTTTTCGCTCGATATCTTTACTTGTAATTTAGAAGGTTTAATTGTTTAATTGTTTATTGTTAGTAAAATAACATGTACAGAAATACAATCTTAGTTCTTCCCTGAAGGAGTAAAAACTCGTGCTCAGGGAGATATCTAAACACAAACAAAGAGAATTATTTGACAGAAACTGGGTCAAGAAAAAAAAAATTACAGGAATAACTTAACTTTAAAAATACAATTTCAATTTTAACAATTTAAATCATACAAATACATATACATATTAAATCAATTCATATTCTTTAAAAAATAAATTCCTAACGCTATTTTTGAAATGTCTGATACTAAAATTTTCCAAATTTGGGTATTTATCAATTATTTTATTGTATAACCTTGGACCAAAGTAGGTACCATGTCTCAGAGCTGTGCTTGTAAAACACTTTGGTTCCTCTAGTCGTATAAAATTGGATCTTTCAGTTCCATATTTATGATGATACGATTTGAATTTATTACGATTTTTATGTATTAAGATTAATAAGGCAATATAATAAATCTGTTTAATTTTTAAAACATTAAAATCAGTAAACAAAAGCTTGGATGAGTAATCAATTGGTTTATTAAGGCATATTTTAATTATCCTTTTCTGAATAAGTATTAGTGGAGTGAGATTAGAAATACTTGCATGTCCCCACCCTAAAATTCCATACAAAGTTACAAAAAGAATGTATTGTGACATTGCAAAAACTCAATTTCGAAACTTTTTGCACAAACACAGATTTTATTAGGACCTCTGACACCTAAAAGTAGTAATGTCTGTCGGTAGATGTGTCCCTAATTCTGATGCAGAGATTACTGTAATGTACAGTACGACTATTTACAGGGTTGTTTCCGATATCTGATAACGAATTTGAATTACATCATGTGCGTCAGGAGTCACACGACAGCTGAACTGTGACGCGAGGTGACAGACCATTAGTGAGTGATCTCATAGTCAGAGTGCACGGCGACTCACAGAAGAAATTTCCAAGAAAATCGAGTCTTTTGGGAGGGGTACATTAGGACCCTTTCCAATGCCAAGTACAGTTAAGTGAAAATAAAAGAAACCTGCGATAAACGAAGTTTGTTTTTGTGATTAACTGTCTTTTCACAAACCTTACATAACAAAACTGTTCCATCGGTCGAAAACACATGGGCATCAAATTCACTAACGTAAGCATGAAGTTTACTTTTCAATGGTTTACTGAATTTAGGCATTTTAGCTAACAGATCTTATACCTTCTGTCACCTGATAATAACTGATTGTTCCTCACTCAAATTCCTTTCTCCTACAATAATAAAAAAGTGTAGCACAAAATTGGAAAAGTAAGATTTCAAAATACTACGTGACAACTTATAATATATAAGAATAAGCTTAACATTTAAAAATAATTTTAAACCTGAATGTAGGTATCATGAAGACATGATCTTATTATATTCGTAACTCTAGATTGTCGATCATTATTCATAGTACACCAATAGTATTAAAGCACGATTATTAGCAGATTATGCACCGAAATAAATTACTTTTATTTACTATTGTTAGTAAAGTTAGTCATTGTTTAAAATATTTAAATTTAATACACATTACATTACAATTCATTAAAAAATTGCAAATAAACAAGAAATATTGCTTTAATATGGAAAAAAGGCATTTATTAGTAGAAACACCTTAAAAAAGGCAAAATAGGCAAAATAAAAATTAGCCTTATGACTTTGATTTACTCCAAATCACCTCTATATCTATGCAAATAATGATTTACTTCCACCCAGTAAAAAAGGCATTTTGCCAAACATCCTGGCTCTAGCTATGAACAATGACCATGAGCAGGATCTATATTTTATATTTCCCTTACCAGTAAGATTACGTTATTTTTACTAATTAATTATATTATGTTTTTCTTTAAACCCAGAATTTCTGCCTAAATAATTCTTAATTAGAGTTATAATTTTCAAGATAATTATGAGGAAAATAATGATTTATCGTTTTGCTCTTTTTCCGTAAATAATAAGCATAATATATTATATTAATTTAAAAAATTCAATCCGTTACAGATCTATAGATACGTGTAGCTGTATTTATATCCTGATATTTATTTGTTTTATTTTATTTTTTATTGAGTGTAAGTAATTACCTAAAACCTCATAATATCTTTTTCTGCATTTTGGAAATAATCTGTAAATGCAGTTTAATTTTTCATATTATATTACGAAAATTATTAGAATAAAATAACATTTGAAATTGGTTTGGAAAAAAAAGCAATTTTATGTATTTCCTCAAGTAGAATCGGTTATTGTTGAAAGGAACCAAGTCCACTTTTTAAAGTTTTGAGATAATCGAAAAAAACTGTTTTGTGAGTAATCTATCGAAGATTAAAACAAAATATATTGTGCACATAAAATATATGCATACAGAATTAGTTTAGACTCATAAAAATATTCGCACAGTCATTAGAATCTTTCTAATCTAGAAAACACGTCATTGGACTTAGTTCCTTTCAACATGGAAATGCTCTATTTATAAAAATGTAAACACATTTTGGCCTATAAAACAAATTGGGAATTTATTAAATCACCTGTAATGGAAGTGTTAAGAAAAAAATCAACTATGGAACATGTTACTTGCATCGTGCAGTATAACATACATTATTTTCAGAAAATACAAAGAATATTTACTGTAGTCATACACCTTTGTAATGAGAATAACACTGAAAACAAAACAAAGTTTTTAAAATATCCATATTATTTCATTGAATTAACCAATATATTTTTATTCTTGGGTAAATACAGAACAACAGTAGGCTCTACAAATAATTACTGTTTTCAATAAAGTAGGTTTTCTTTTTGTTCCGTTGGCCATTGCAATATTTTATCATAGAAATCTTTGCTATCTCCTGATGTAGTAACATGACGATAAACTTTCCTCACATGTCCTAGTTTGCTTGTTTTGATAGGAACTCGTCCTTCAGGACAAGTTTTCTGTAACAGACTAATAAGATCACAATTTCTCGTGTATTCCGTCTTCCACTATCTGATACTGTTATCAAGTACAGAATAATCAAATCTGAACATTTAATGCGACAAACAACTAGTAATCAACAATCACTCTGCACTCATAAAACCCGAGAAATATTGGAGGCAGAATATACTGTTCGCACAGGGCCACCAACCTGGAATCTTCGTAGTTCCGTGTTGAAAAGCACTATCTCCAGGAGATAGTTCCTTTCAACAGTGAATGACAAGATTGACCACCTCAAATAAAGGACAAGGAATATGAGTAATTAGGAGACATCGGATTCTAGGGCAAATGCCTATTTTGTTTCTTTAGGAGAAAAGTAAAATTAATTATTAATATTTGTGTTTCATGGAAATTGAAAGGTATTCAAAGAGTTTTATAGTGCCCTAAAATGCCCTAAAACGGTTATTAGAGCCTAATTTGTTAATATTCGCCTAAAATGCCTAACTCACTGTAAAGTTTCGCATTTTACTCTTACTTTTTCTAATTTATACATGCATTCACTGCGAAATTTAAGGCATTTAAAAACTGGAAAGTTTGCTTCACACCGGCCATGAAACCATTGATAAAGGAAACAAAATGTTTTGAATCTCACGACACTCGCAATAGATTTCACCGAATTTAACATGTTTGGAGGCATAAATGCCGACAAAGAACCAACCTTAGTTTTGAAGCAGGCAACAATCACAACATGTGCTGCTACCGATTCAGAGATATACTATACTATAAAACTGACTGTTTTCGGTCTGAAACCGATTAGCTGTACTGTCCTTCAGAGTGTCATAAAATCACAATTTTTGGAGAAAGAGTGTTTTTGAAATATTTATGAAAAGTCGTAAAACTGCGAATTAGTAGGGTAAACCGTTACAAAATATTTAAAAGAATGGCCCTCCTAGTGTTAACACTACCAGGAAATGCAACAATAAGTGGAACTTTGTATTTTTGTCCAATTGAATCTCAATAACAACGGTTCATTTGAATGCTCGTTAACAGTTGCTCTTTCCCTCACCTTATTTGTGTTGAGAAGTTTTTGAGCGGTAGGACGTTTTCCTGTGAATTTTAACGCGATAATGCCGAAAAATATAAGTGCAAAATCTACATTGATCCGGCAATGGCTAACAGAATATTCAGAATTCACTTATGATGGAAAAATAATATTCTGCAAGATTTGTAGCAAACAGGTATGTAACAATAGTTGAAATATATAAATTCTATTAATTTTAATGAGCAGGCCTATAATATTTATACATTGACTGAGCTATCCTGAGATATAATTCTTTTTAAGACCACTACACTTTAACCTTTTAAATTCCTATAGTTAAAGTATTTGCAGGTCATTAAAATTTTGATTGTTCGAACCCACTAACTTTGTGATAGAAATACGGCAATACAACAATTAGGATTTTATTTTAATTCAGTTTACTTTACATTTTTAGATTTCGCAAGAAAAGAAGTGCCACCTAAAGCAGCATGTGCAAGGAGCGGCTCATAAGGCTAAAGCTCAGCAGAAAAATCAACTGCAACAAACTTTACTAACACAGCCTACTTTATCCAATCTCAGCAGCAGTTTCTATGCTGATTTAACCAGAGCGTTTGTTGCTGCTAACATTCCCTGGAATGCAATTGAAAATCCGGTTTTAAGTCAGTTTTTACAAAAATACTGCAAACAAAATATCCCATCTGAGTCGACCCTAAGAAAAAATTACTTAGAATATACAATGAAACTTTAGCTTCCATTCGGGAGGATATAGATGATTCTTACATATGGGTCTCTGTTGATGAAACATCAGATCCTATGAATAGGTATATAGCAAATATGGTAGTAGGAAAACTTAGTCCTGATGGACCTTCGATTCCACACCTCGTATGTGTTAAGGAACTTTCGAAAGTGAATAGCCAAGCCATTGCTTATTTTGTAAATAAAGGCCTACAGTCTTTATACTCAGGTAATATAGACGATTCTAAAGTTCTGTTGTTTTGTACTGATGCTGTCTCATACATGGTTGCTGCAGCTCCACTTCTTAAAACATTTTATCCTAACCTCACGCATGTAACCTGTCTAGCACATGGCCTTCACAGGGTTTCTGAAACAATCCGGAATGAATTTCCTCTTGTCAATTCGTTTATTTCTAACACAAAAAAATCTTTTTGTAAAGCCCCATCCAGGATTTCAATATTCATAGAGAACTTTCCAGATATCCCACTCCCACCTCAGCCGGTTGTTACACGATGGGGAACCTGGATTCAGTCAGTGGTGTATTATTCTAAGTATTTTAAAGAAGTGGTCACAGTTATTGATAAATTACCTGAAACTGATAGTGCAGCGTGTGTGAAAGCAGTGAAAGATTGTCTGAATGACTCACGAGTGAAAAACGATATTGCCTACATAACATCAAACTTTTCTTTCATACCTGCAAGCATTGAACAATTAGAACGTGAAAAACAATCTCTTTGTAGCCAAATAGCAATAGTAAAGGAAGCTGAAGTGAACATACATTCTGCTCTGGGCGAAACTGGGAAAAAAGTTAAAAATAAGTGGGACAACGTATTAAATAAGAATGTAGGATTTTCATTGTTGGAAAATGTATCAAGAGTGATATCGGGGGAAAGTGTAAATGTTCCAGTAAGTATTGATGTTTCTATTGTACCTAATTTAAAATTTCCGCCTCTCACATCAGTTTCGGTTTTTCTGCTTTCAAAATGATTCTCAGTGACAAAAGGCAAAGGTTAACTGTGGAGAATTTAGAAAAAATTCTGGTGGTGTACTGTGCAGATAATTATAATAAAGTCTGAGCATGGAACTGAATTTCAATAACTTAAAATGAGTAATCTTGATATCAATAATCATTATTTCATTAGTTTCAATATATTAAATTTGTGCAGCTCTGTTTATAAATATAATATAGTAATCTTTTTTAATGTTTAAACATACTTTTTTGTACGTATTTTAGTGTATAACTAAAAATTTCAGTGAAAGAAATAAGTATGATACCTTGATGTGCCTAAAATGCCCATTTTCATTAAAATAGAGCCTAATTTTACAAATTTTGAGCTTATTTTAGGCGCCTAAAACTGCAATTTTTAGTGCCTAAAAATCCGATGTCTAGTAATTAGTTCCTTCCTACACCAACAGATCCAGCGTGCGTTCTACATTACAAATCGATAAAAAAAATGAAATTGACAAAAATGTGGACTTAGTTCCTTTCAACAACGAACGATTCAGGGTTACAAAATCTGAAGTAAGAAATGGATGTCAAATTATAAAAGCTTATAACATGACAAATTATCCCTTTTGAGATTATTTTAAATGCTTCGAAATTAATTTTCTCCTCTCTTTCTTTATTCGTGTTTATCTTGGTTCACTTATTCTATTCTTCACTACTCTGCTCTGCCCTTCATTTCTTTGATAGCTTGCATTTTCATTTGATCCTTTCTTTGTTTCTGAGAAATCATTTCCGCTTTTTCTTTACCGTAGAAGCTAATACAGGCCCTCCAGTCTGCCTGTTGGCTTAACTTGTGTCGTTCTTCTGCTTCTGGCGGATAGATCTGGGGCCGCGGTTGTTCTGGTAGCAAGGTGTTGGCATTCTCGGAATAGTTGGGACACCGAACGAATCGGGCCTGTATTTACAACAACAGCTCCGGTATTATTACTACAGAACACCCGCTCCCTCGCTGCGGTCTGACACGATCGCCGCAAGAAAGTCCCTATGCAGTTCGAGCGAGACCTAACTCTGCATGTACGTGCTCAGGATAACTATAATTTACAGTACAGAGATTGTGGATTTGTCGGTTAAAGGCTTCATTAATTTTTAATCAATATTATATACTTAATATTGCTATCAATAATACTTACTTAATTACTTACTGGCTTTTAAGGAACCCGGAGGTTCATTGCCACCCTCACATAAACCCGCCATTGGTCCCCATCCTGAGCAAGATTAATCCAGTCTCTATCATCATATCTCACCTCCCTCAAATCCATTTTAATATTATCTTCCCATCTACGTCTCGTCCTCCCCAAAGATATTTTTTCCCTCTGGCCTCCCAACTAACACTCTATATGCATTTCTGGATTCGCCCATACGTACTACATGCCCTGCCCATCTCAAACGTCTGGATTTAATGTTCCTAATTATGTCAGGTAAAGAATACAATGCGTGCAGTTCTGTGTTGTGAAACTTTCTCCATTTTCCTGTAACTTCATCCCTCTTAGCCCCAAATATTTTCCTAAGCACATTGTTCTGAAACACCCTTAATCTATGTTCCTCTCTCAAAGTGAGAGTCTAAGTTTCACAACCATAAAGAACAATCGGTAATATAACTGTTTTATAAATTCTAACTTTCAGATTTTTTGACAACAGACTGGATGATAAAAGCTTCTCAACCGAATAATAACAGGCATTTCCCATATTTATTCTGTGTTTAATTTCCTCCCGAGTGTAATTTATATTTGTTACTGTTGCTACTAGGTATTTCAATTTTTTCACCTCTGCAAAGGATAAATTTCCAATTTTTATATTTCCATTTCGTAGAATATTCTCGTCACGAGACATAATCATATACTTTGTCTTATCGGGATTTACGTCCAAACCTATCTCTTTACTTGCTTCAAGTAAAATTCCCGTATTTTCCCTAATCGTTTGTGGATTTTCTCATAACATATTCACGTAATCCGCATAGTTATCAATAATAATAATAATAATAATAATAATAATAATAATAATAATAATAGTATTAATATTAACACCCTTAAGATTTTACGGAGACAATGTTGCTTCCAATCCCGAAGAAAAATAATGCCAAGAAATATAACGAGTTCAGAACTATCAGCCTGATGTCGCACTCTGCGAAGTTTCTCTTGCGTATACTGAATCGATGTTTATAGTCTAAAATGGAAGGACAGTTAGAAGAAGAGCAGATTGGCTTGAAGAAGAGAAAAGGTACGAGAGATGGAATTGGACTGCTAAGAACAATCGGCGCAAGATACCTGGAGAAGAATAAAGAAGTGTATATGGCATTTGTGGACGTAGAAAAGGCATTTGACAGAGTGGATTGGAATAAACTGATAGGGATCCTAAAGAAAATAGGTGTGATTTGGAAAGAGAGAAGACTACTCATTAATCTTTATATGAAAGGTCTCGCTCGAACTGAATAGAGACTTTCTTGCGGCGATCGTGTCAGGAGAAATGGGTGAAGGAAGTGAAATAGGGAGAGGAGTACATGAAGGATGCCTTTTATCACCTACCCTGTTCAACATTTACTTGAGGATTTAATGAACAACTGTTTTCAGAACATGGGAGGAGTGATAGTAGGAGGCAGAGGAATAAAATGCATAAGATTTGCTGATATGGTTTTGTTAGCTGAAGAGGAGATGATACTAAGGGATATGCTACTGGAACTAAACGACAGCTGTGAATAGTATGGGTGAAGATTAATCACGCATTGCTAGCTTTAAATATTGTATCAACACCAAGTTTTTAGTTAATTTCACAGGAATTTTCTCACTTTTCTTTTACTTGAACCATTCAAAACTTTCATTCTGTAATATTGCTTGTTATCAGGAAGTTTCATAGATTTTCTCTTCTTTACATTGCCCTCCTTGTTTTTCAGTTTTTCTGCAAAAGCTTTAATCTTTTCACTGTCACTTTTTATCCTGCGTACAACAGATAAGGTTAGATTATATCCCTTAGCAATTTTTCTTATTTGTTCAGCATTTCTATTACATCAATAACCTGGAGTTTTTCTTCTAGGCTCAGTCTTGTTCTCTTCCCTGACATCTTTATCGTGTATCGACCTACTCGATGTGTACACGACAGCAACGTCGCATGAACTGAACCAACCCTGCTTGCAAGTTAAATGCCTCCTTCCTCTAAATTGGAGTTCTACTGTAGTAAAAGGCCAAAATATAATTCTTCTCAGTCTTCATTATTATCACGTTGCACGAAAGTCTGGTGGAATACGAATATGTGTTCATTATCCAAGTCGTCTTGACTGATCCTACTATATCATAGGTATCCCACTTTATGTCCATGTGGTGTACAGTTACGTAATAATAAACATTGGCGACATACTGTAAGCATAAACAACCATCAACAACAACAACAACAACAACAACAATAATAATAATAATAATAATAATAATAATAATAATAATAATAATAGCAATAACAACAACAATACAGTAAAATCTATGACGTTGATCACATTTCTATGGATCTGGAAAATTTCCATTTCCTTGCAATTATATAGAATTTACCCTATTGGTTGACTGACTATCTTTTAACTTGAACCTTGGCGATAGTTTGGCAGTATTTTATACATTTTCTACCTGTGAAACTCAAATTCAAATTCAAATTCAAATTTATTCACAATTTACATTTGAAATGATACATATGAATATATACCCGAAATGAGCATATGCTCGTGCTCGGGTACAGTCCAGTAGTCTACATAAATTTTAAAGAGACCAATAATGAAGTTGATATTAGAAATAATAGTAACAATAATAACAATAACAATAATAATAATATTAGAATATCCGTGACGGAGATGATACAAAGATAGTAATACAAATTAATTCAATAATAATAATAATAATAATAATAATAATAATAATAATAATAATAATAATAATAAAACAAAAATATTTACAATAATAAAATAAATACTAAGACGGATAAACTAAAATATAAAACCACTAGCGAGAGTTAACACAGCTTAAATAAGCATCTTATAACCAGAGAAAAGAAAATGACGAACTCGAAAATCAACAGAAAAGTTCGATGTATCGCAGACGACATTAACCGCCGTACTGACATTGTGCTATGCATTATTGGTAGTAGGGGGGGGGGCGAAGGTCTACGTAACTGCCGTCCTCTTCGAATCTTCTCATACAATCATGGGAAGTTAAATGCTGAAAAACAAAATGTCTACGAGTCAAACTGTTCATTATTACCGGGATAAATGCAAATAATACTGAAATATATTAATCAAGTTTCAGTTATAGATCTCCCCTTTTGTGCAAGAGTTATCATATCAAAATGGCGGGGAAAATATAAATTTCAATAACTCTCTAGTGAGAGAGATAGTGACAAGTACAAAACTAGACTTAAGTTAACTGTAATAGTAGTTGTTCAAAATATTTTGTAGTTGTGTAGACATATTCCTCATAAATGTTCCAAGGTCAACTTCCAACCATCTTTAAAACTTTCAATTACCACCAACTGCTTAGAACTAGCACTACTCACCACCTGTAAGCTGTTGTAAGTGGCCATCCAACCTTCCCTTCTATTAAAGGAGATGGAAGCTAACTGTGAGGGTATTTAGACGACGAACTTACGGGTATAGTTCATGAAGAAGTGTCCTCAACCGCGTAAGAAGTGCTTGGAAACATTTTCAGTACAAACGAGGAGAAAGAAGAACGCAGTGGTGACGACATTCAAATCCTTGCAGCAGAAGAATACCGTTCCAACAATCAATTAATTAAATATTTAAATGCCAATAATTGCAGTCCTGTAAAAGGACTGTATCATTTATATACAAACATTGAAATGAGAATGCTCAAATCTAAGATGATCATAAAACGAATAATATAATATTAAAGAATTGTTTTGATGCACAGTACTTACTGTAATTCCACAAATCTTGTTATGAAAATTTTGAATATTCCTGTGGCATATGCATTTTAAGTATAATAATAATAATAATAATAATAATAATAATAATAATAATAATAATAATAAGCATTAACTTGAAATAAAAAAGATATGTTAACATTTTATGTCTGAGTTCTATCCATCAGACAGACCTGAAAGTTAGACTTCACAGGTCAATGGTAAAATTCTTTAACATGACCACCTTTATATTTTCACTATTTTTGACCGGAACGAAAACTTTTCAAATTAAACAGGTTTTAGAGCAATAATAATAACATTCATAAAAGCTATAATAATAATAATAATAATAATAATAATAATAATAATAATAATAATAATAATAAGCTCCAAAAAGTGGACAATAGTTGAAGTGAAATGACGATGACCAGCCATATTCGATAAAGTTGCGGAATAGCCATTAACTCAAAGATCTTCTCTCTACTAAGATTTCTGATGTCTGTCTCCACGTGGTGGAGCTGCTATTACAGCACATAAAGGTGTTAATGGTGAGACTCGAAATCCAATACCTAGTTCGAGAGACAAAACCCTATTTATCCTTGGACAGAAACATTTCTAGTTGAAGGAAAACCTCAAAATATAATAAACTCTTCTCCTCCAGGTTGGGGGTTGTGCAGTAGCAGGGTAACCTGACCACGGAAAACAAGCTTACTTACAAGTTACATACATTAAACAAAAATTATGTGTATTTGGGATAGACCAAATCGGCATAAATCACTGTGATACATAATAATAATAATAATAATAATAATAATAATAATAATAATAATAATAATAATAATAATAATAATAATAATAATAATAATAATAGTAATAATAAAAACAAAATCAAATTTTTACTAATCGATGGCACTGCCAGACTTAACGTATGTCTCGGAAAATTAGACATTGACTAGTAAAAATGAAGGAAGAGAAATTAAAGCGACTGAGATGGGGAACGCTATATACACAACAATCCGGTTGCAGCCCTCTTGAAATGAATGAATGAATCATTACCAGTACAAACTTAAAAAACTTCAACGTGTACATAATATCTGTGTCCGATTTATTTTCAATATCCGCCGACATGATCATTTATCGGAATATTTTCTACGACTCTCCTGGCTCCGCTTGCAAGATCGACGTTTAGTACATTCTCTTTGCCTGCTATATCGAATTATACATGATTCCACACCCAACTACCTTGCCTCTCGGTTTACTCTCCTAGCTTCACATCATAGTCGAAATACACGTTCACAGCACAATCTGTTGCTAACAATACCACGTCATCAGACATCTCTGTACTCAAGTCCTTTCTCAATAGCCATGGCCCGCTCATGAAATTCGCTGCCGCTGGAAATCATGGGTAGTCTTAGTCCTCAGTTGTTTAGAAATATTTTAAATGTAAAGAATTAGTTTTTAGGTATAATTTGTAGTTATTATTATTATTATTATTATTTTACATAGTCAATACATTATTTTTCCATTAACACTTATATCTAGGTAGGCCTAATTGTCATTGTCTCAATGTAACACGTGCTGTGCTGATCATACTAATTCTACTATTCCTTTAGTTGTGAGATTATATTCATATGTATTAATTCTTTTTTTTTTAGTTAATACTGTATACTAGAATGTATTTTCCTGTTTGTGGTTATGTATTCAGTGTCTTTTTTATTATATATTTTTATTATTGTTATTTTAAAGATAATACTGATTGTGTGTGTGTATTCAATCTCTCTTTTTTACTTAATTATGTTTATTATTATTTTTAAGTTAATGTTTGTATACCGGTATGTATTTTTATGTATGTGATTTTATCCCGGTTGAGTGGAAGAGAAGGCCTGATGGCCTTAACTCTGCCAGGGAAAATATAATTATTATTATTATTATTATTATTATTATTATTACAAACATTACACTGTGATCAAATTTATCACTCAGCAATTCGTAAACAGCCAGTGAATCTAAAATGAATGTGTGCTCCTTTGTGAAAAAGGTCACAAAAACTTACGGTAGCAATAACGGTAAAGATCTTGTAGCTTCGTAGATATTTGCTTTTGGACCAGTGTTCATAGTTTTTAACTTCTTTAGTGTGCAGTCCTTTTTCGAACACACTGTATATTTACTCTGCCCTAAAGAAGCGCATTTCTATTATTCGAGACTTCCTATTATTATTTGTTACAGTACAATGTTCCGTAATTATTTTATTTTCCTTCCCATTAGCTATATCATACAATAATTTTCCTACTGTAGTTTGATGGAAATATCGTTATAAGCCTTTATATTTATTTAACTGTACGAGATAATTAAGTAATTTAATTTTAGGTTTTCATTCCAACGTTTAAGCATATATTGAATTCGGCTTTTGTTTTATGTGAATATAGGCATTTCAGTTTAGCTACTCTACCTTTCGACATTTCATTGTAGGTTAATCAAATCAGATATTACCAGGAATGTACGTTACATTTCATTCTGGTAACAGCCCCACATAACGCATGCTTTCCCATTATTCCTTTTGTTAGATAAATTAGTTGAAATAACAAGCCTTCCCACAATTCACATTTCGGAATAAACAGCAAACCACCGTCGTCGACGCATTCCATTCCATCAAACTCTAATTAATGGAATTCTGCTGCCTGGTGTAGCCCACAGAAGGAGGCTCTTCTGGTTCTGCTCAGGTCTAAACTGGGCAGAATGTCTACGAAAATCTAATGCGTGTATCCTACCGATGCTAGAAGTAACTCGCTAATGACTACTGACGGATAGAATATATTTCATATTCTAAACCAGTGGTCATCAACGGATTTGCACTGTGCATCTCCCTAGCTCGCTCGCTTTCCCTGAACAACCGAGTGTGCGGAAAAGGAGCGCAGGTGCAGTGGCGATATCTCTGTATTATAATGAGCAAGACATTGGACATGATTTGAATAAACGAACATTAACTTTATTTTTGCATTGGAATATTTAACTTATACAAACGGAATAAAGTATTAAATAGCGGCAGCACAATTATTGTAACGACAACAATTTCAATGAAATACTTAATACGGTATTCAAATGAATAAAAACCGTGTATACATTTTTCTAAATTAAACATTGATTGCCCCTGCATACATAAATATGCATTAACTAAACCATGAACATAATGAATGGTACTATTTTAGATTTGAAAGGAAATAAATAATTGAAATGAGAAACTATAACATTGTTTATGAAAGAAACAGAGTTAAACATAAATATTGCTATATATTATTTTTAATATACCGAAGTACATATGATATTTCCATGCAGATATTCTGCGTCATCATACGATGAAAGAGTAATGGAACGGAGAAAAATTCTCTCCGGCGCCGGGATTTGAACCCGGGTTACTGGATAAAGCATCAGCACGTAGAGCTGAAAACTCGGGTTCAAATCCCGGCACCGAAGAGAATTTTTCTCCGTTCCATTACTCTTTCATCGTATTATGACGCAGAATATCTGCATGGAAATATCATATGTACTTCGGTACATTAAAAATAATATATATGATATGCGAAAGACGGCGCTTATTCCGTCGGATCCCTGCCAACTAGTCACTCATAACGAGTGTACCTCAGCACATGTATGGACTTCAGTCCTATGTTCATAGACATCTATGACGTAGTGCAGAGGGCGGCCACTAGAGGGAGCCCAAGAGTTGGAACTTATCTCAGACGATTCTGTCCGATGCCGGGGTGGGTATCCGGTGTGGCTTAGTGGATAAAGCATCAGCACGTAGAGCTGAAAACCCGGATTCAAATCCCGGCGCCGGAGAGAATTTTTCTCCGTTCCATTACTCTTTCATCGTATGATGACGCAGAATATCTGCATGGAAATATCATATGTACTTCGGTACATTAAAAATAATATATATATGATATGCGAAAGACGGCGCTTATTCCGTCGGATCCCGGCCAACTAAGTCACTCATAACGAGTGCACCTCCGCACATGTGTGGACTTCGGTCCTATGTTCATAGATATCTATGACGTAGTGCAGAGAGCGGCCACTAGAGGGAACCCAAGAGTTGGAACTTAATCTGAGACGATTCTGTCCGACGTCGGGATGGGTATCCGGTGTGGCTTAGTGGATAAAGCATCAGCACGTAGAGCTGAAAACCCGGGTTCAAATCCCGGCGCCGAAGAGAATTTTTCTCCGTTCCATTACTCTTTCATTGTATGATGACGCAGAATATCTGCATGGAAATATCATATGTACTTCGGTACATTAAAAATAATACATATGATATGCGAAAGACGGCGCTTATTCCATCGGATCCCTGCCAACTAGTCACTCATAACGAGTGTACTGCAGCACATGTATGGACTTCAGTCCTATGTTCATAGTCATCTTTGACGTAGTGCAGAGGGCGGCCACTAGAGGGAACCCAAGAGTTGGAACTTAATCTGAGACGATTCTGTCCGACGCCGGGATGGGTATCCGGTGTGGCTTAGTGGATAAAGCATCAGCACGTGGAGCTGAAAACCCGGGTTCAAATCCCGGCGCCGGAGAGAATTTTTCTCCGTTCCATTACTCTTTCATCGTATAAATATTGCGCTATTTGTGTAACACGAATAGAAGTTTACTCAACAGAGGCAGCGATTTTTCGGGATTTTTTATCCTCTTTTCACCCATCACCTTCTCAGTGTTTGGAAACACTGTTTGAGTGGTGCACAGTCTCAGTGCACATTTTAAACTGTGATCTGGCAGTTGATTTTTATGACGGAGATTTGTTAATTTTCATCAGAAAAAAAAACTGCTCGCTAATGTATGATGATCCAAATAAGCACAAGATTCGAACAGCATGTCTGTGCAATCGTGGAAATCGGACATGTGAAATGTTGTAAACGTCACACGAACATTTCTTGGTTGCAAATTTCTTCTTTAATTCGCGATTCTATTGTACAGCCAAGAGTTCCAACTGCAATTCTGTTGAAGCATGGTCAGCAGCCATGGATTATGGAGTCGCGGATATTTCAAAATTACATTCAAGACTTTCCAAATCCTGGAATCTTGAGTGCAATTCTTGATTTAGTTCTCCTAGTGTTTACGCATATTCTTGCAAGTCTGTCGTCATTACAGAAGTGTTAATCGTCCTTAGTATTGAGAAGTGCTCGAGGTTTTTAAACTATCCTTTAACTGACGTTCTCAAAGTGATAATGTAAGTTTAAAGACCTTGATTCTGTCATACATTTGGGCGACTATTTGACTTTTACCTTGAAAAGAGAGGTTCAAAACATTCAAATGCCCTTTTAAATCTGTTAGAAATGCGGTCACAAGCGCAATTAACATTATTCTCACTTCCGGAATAGGTTTATTTAGTTGTTCCATGAATATAGCTATCTCTTCTCGTAGTTAAAGAAACCGATCCAGCAACGTGCCACGGCACCTGACATGTTTGCAGGTTATGAAACCGTCGAGCCGCCACTGTCACTCAGAAGATCTCGACGCTTACTGCTGTGCTGCTCGCTCCAGCAATGCACTTGCCCCGGATCTCTGCCCTCGCACCAATACATCTCAGTTGACGACCACTGTCCTAAACCATTCCTGCTAGCGATATAGGGAAAAGAATTTTCACGGTTCACTTGTATAGAATACAATAAAATTGACGTCTAAAGATTTTTTCATATTCCATGATGTTTCGGTAAATTTTGTTATTTCATAAAAATCCTCATATATATTTTAGTTACGTATTTTGCACGATTTCCTCCCTCAGTTAATCAGTTGCACTGAGATAGAAACCTTACCACACATCCTGGGATTCTGCCAACATGGAACTCTCGTTCGGGATACAAGACACCATGCAATACGAGATTTTATTGCTAAAAATCTTCCTTCCTTCTATGACGAGGCTGGGCACATTACGTGATTCTGAGAAATGAGCGCTGTGTGCTTTAAAGAGCGCTTCTTCCGAGCGCTGTGACGTATGCATACTATACGTCATTCAGTGTCGGTGCAGTGGTTGACTCTGCAGTACGATGGCGAACTATAAAGACGGAGCTTCCGCTCATACACTAAAGCGGTCCGCTATTCCCAATGCTTTTAATGTATCATGGAAGGAGGAGGTCTTTTGCGTAGAGAGCAGTGGATTAGCAAAGTGTTTAATTTGTCATTAAAACACTCCAACTGATTAAGAAGTTCAATATCCAAAGATTGACAGAAATACGATTTTGTTACAATAGTTTATTCATGTAAAAGAAAAGTGTGAAAGAGTGTTTATTATTAATTTCCTTCTTTTGTTTCTGATTGCAATCCTTTGTTACATATGTTTATATTATTAATACACTAACAGTATGTCTGATTGTAATCCTTTATTGCTTATGTTTATATTATTAATACCCTACCATTATGTCTGATTAATCCCATATGTTAATAGCCTAATATTATGTAATTGTTAAAGCACTCTGCGTATGGGTTATGTAAATAAGCCTAATGATTTGTGTGTGTGCATAGAGCGAAGTTTATTTCATTAAATTAATAAAGTGTTATAAAGTCTGTACTGTACAATGGATCGATGTAACATCCTTATAAACTATTATGTACTGACAGACTGAATAACTAGAACAACCGTGGCTCTTGTTATGTTAATGCAGGGAAGGTAGCTGTAATGTGAGTCCGCCACTGCGTGAGCGTTCTGCTCCGGGTTGCCTTGCGGAGCGAGAGCAGCTCTGGCCGGCTAAACGGAACCGCTCTCATGCCCGGCCCTGTTCTATGAGATTCATCAAGAAGTCCACTGCCTTGCAAGAGATGGAAGTTCTCGGCGAGTTGACATCATTGCCATTGATAGAGGAAATGATGGAGCAATAATTATCATTGATCCCACTGTACGCTTTGAAACTGCAGTTGAACAACCTGTAGTAGTACATGAAGAAAAGAAGACCATCTATGATCCTACAATTGAATACTTCAGGAATTATTATCATATAAAAGCACAGATTGATATATTTGGAATACTGTTCGGAGCAAAGGGAACAAATCCAAAATTCTCAGTTGAAAGTTTTAAGTCTTTTGAAATTCCTTTAAAAATTCTGGAAATTATTGCTATAGACGTAATGAAATATTATGTTCAGATTTTACGTAATCACCTGTTACACCTAAATTTATTTATATTCTATCTTATTACTAAGAACTGAGGACGTAGTTGTAATAACGACCCAAACTCCAAAATGCTGTTCTCATTTATATAGCGTTGAAATTTTTTTAAAACAGTGCGGGGCCTATAACATATATTACATTAAAATAAACAGGTTTATCAGCATTACTGTTCAAAATTTCTCAACGAAACTTTGTGGGTATAACAAAGAAACTATGGAGAATCGATTTATGCATTCTCCGGAGAAAGGACCTATGGGGCTAAGGGCCCTTATTGCAGCTACGTCCTCAATTATTGAAAAATCGCACTTTCCCAAGGGTAGCTTCCATTTGAAAATAATAATCATAAATACTGGTAACACAAATGTTTATTTTTATTTATTATTTGTTTAGTATGCTGTATCTTTTGGCAACCCTTACTGAAGGGCAGCTACCCTTGCGGGATTTATATATAACTACCACTGAACCGGGATTTCTAGTTATTGTAAGGACATAATAGACATGTTTCCAAGCAAACACTTCTAAATCCCAAGATATCCATTCCAGCAATATTTCGGAATTCTCAAGGGCAAATGAAATCAAATTCCCCTTTAGAGTCACTGAATTTTTAATGCCAATGAATTCGAGAGGTGAAAACAACTTTTTTTAATGCAGTGAAAATATTTTCAGTGTTGCCATATCTACTTATACAGGCTGTAACTAAAATCTATGTCTAAATTATAGGAGCATATTACTCTCATACAGAGGATGAAAAAATCCTACATGAGCATTGGCCCGGAAACGCTTTATTTCCTTGTCAAAACCCTTTATTCTACAACCCTGCTTACATTGTATGATGTCGTACATTTTCAACTAAAACAGATTTTTTTTTTTTATTTTTTTTTATTTTATTGGGTTATTTTACGACGCTGTATCAACACCTCAGGTTATTTAGGCCCGATTGTATAAACCATTTAATCTTAGATCAGAGGTTAAATTGATCCTTGTTTCAGCTGAACTTGGAATTTTGTGTTGTATAAAGTCTAATCTGAGATTAATTTGTCTCAAACTAAAGTCAACTTTGACTGAAGAAATTTCTCCGATTAAGTTAGATGATCCAAGTTGTTATTTCTTTTCTGTTTGAAATATACGAGTGACAGATTGTGCAAATAAAATATCCATTATTATTAATATTAATAGATATGATAGGTACATTTATATATATTTCTTTCAATTTCTTGCCTTAATACACAAACAATCTTATATTTTATAAGGCTCTATCGTGTTCAGCCGTATCAAATAACATAACCTATAATTATATTATGTTTATAACAACCATTAATTATTAATGGATATGATAGGTACATTCATAAATTTTCAATTAACTGTATTACTAAACGAAAATTGTCGTTTTATAAAGCTTTATTATGTTTAGCAGTATCAAACACCATAACATGATAACAACTCTTCTTATTGTCCGCCATTATTTACATTGCACAAAAAACCAGTGTCTCCAACAGAGTGTACGGAAAGTCGCCAAAAAGTAGTTGTAAAGTCGCTAGATTTCTCATTATCAACAAAGAAAGATTAAATTTTGTCACTATGGGGTGCTAAAAAGGTCACTAAATCCCTATTTAAGCTATATAAAATTTAAGAGAAATTGTTGTTGAAAAAGAGTTAAAGTCGCTAGATTGGCAACACTGAACAAACCTGTCCGCGCATCACGTATTTCACCTGTTTATGCGATGTTGCCAAATCCTTTTCACGTCAACTTCGATTGCACTTGAACCAAGGTAATTTGATCGCAGAAAAGTTTTATACAATAGAAGAAGTGTCTGAACTCGGTTCACTTTTCGATCTTCGATCAAAGTTGATCTTTATTCAGGGAGTTTTATACAATTGGGCCTTAGTGTCTAGAAGAAATGAAGATGATAATGCCGGTGAAACGAGTCCAGGATCCAGCACTGAAAGTACCCAGCATTTGCTCGTATTGTGTTGAGGGAAAACTCCGGAATAAACCTCAACCAGGTAAAGGCTGGTTCACAATAAACCGGAAACGAAAATCGGAACGAAAACGAAAACGGTAAAATTGTTAAAATGTGTACATTTAAATGTGACCATTCACAATTAACGAAAAGCTTGCCGGAGCCCAGGATCGGGAACGGAGAGTTGGCAAAGTTTCAACTTTGGCGTTCACGTTTCCGATCACAGCCCACTAAATTCATTCTATTGCCATCTAAAAACTATTTTGTCGTCATATATTTTGTATCAAGAAGACCGTGACATAACCTATGCATTATTTTGTTCTGTGCTGTGCATCATGGAGCAAGTTTTATTTGACGAGATTCTAATATTGAGTGTTGAGGAAAATCCTCACGGTTACGATAGGCGGCGCGCCTCGTACAAAGATGAGAAAATGAAGGAGAATACGTGGCTTTCAATAGCTGCATCTTTGAACACCGATCATAAGTGGATCATATTTTATTACTGTATTGGTTGTATTACACACTACATATTCATGCTTCAATTCAATAACTACTGTTGTGTTCATTTTTGTTCTATTACAAATGAATCCTATAGATTCAAAATCCCCTATATCCACTTTCACAAATTGAAGGATTTTGACAGTAACTGGTTTCAAATAGAGGGAATTTTCAACCTAACAGTGACTTTTAACAAACCTTTTGCTTTAAATTTAGTGACTTTTTAAATTCAAACTATATAAATCATTTGAATTGATTCTTAGCTAGCAATATGTGGGCATAACCCAATTATGAACAAAATTGTCTTGAGGCGGTTTTGAATCTAGAGGATTCAAATGTTTCTTCTCTAACTTTATGGTGGACTTAAAATAGGTTGTGATAATAAAGATGCATGGGCATATTTATAGTACCGTACCTAATGAAATGTTTCAGTTGAAATTTCGAAGTTAGTTAACCTGTGTTTATGTTGGCTGCCTTGTACTCATGAGAGAACGCCATTGGTCAATTATACACAAATAACATCAGAATGCGTAATATCGACTTTACATATCGTTATTGACATGCATATCGATATGCATAGTCGTCTACGTTCTCGGTTTATTGTGAATCAAACATTTTCATATTCATGTCCTCTGCTTCTCGTTTTCATTCTGGTTCTCGTTTCCGGTTTATTGTGAACCAGCCTTAACTTGCCCGACCGGGATTCGAAACTGAGCCACCTGGTTTCGCTGTCAGACGCGCTGACCGGTACTCCACAGGCGTGGACACTAAAAATAGAATACCATCTGGATATCTATCTTACAAGAAGAGCTCAAATTGGCCACGTCGTCGCACTGAATCTCGGATGCGCTGATGCATCCCTGGCGAATGTTGTATTGCCTCGTGTCTTTCCAAAATACGGGCTCTGAGGGCTCTTTTCATCTTGCACCGGGTTCCATACACGAGCTCTTTTAAATGATCCTAAAATAAAAGTCTAGTGGGTTTAGGTCCGGAGAGCGCGGAGGCAAACGAATTGATCCACCTTTACCTATCACTCTGTCACGGATACTTTGAATGATTTGTCCAACAATGTGTCAACTCTGGATTCAGCGCAACTGTATTATTACGTGATAGCTATGATGCCATAACACACGAAAACAATACCTAACGCATAAATGTACGCAAAGATAATGCCATTTTTAGCACTTCCTACAAGACATATTGTATGCAATTTTTATTTAATAATGTACTGCATTGAAAATTGTACATTCAATAATTGCTCCTTTTAAAATTATTATTAATTATTCATGTTTATTTTTTATTTCATTATCGTTAATTAAAACGTTTCTTGTTTATTTCATCATCCCTAATTAAAACTTTTGTAACACTTGTTTATAATAGGTTATGTTCGTGTAACAGTCAATTAAATCCCACTCGAGTTTTGATTTTCTCCAGATAATTCAAAACCTCTAGTGAGATTACTGTTGATAAAATTAAAATGTTCAAGAGGCTAGAATTTTAATTGTATACTTTGTATGTTATTTTTATATGTTGGATAAATTAATTAAGAACTTTATAATTACAAATTATTGATTTATATTATTTTCTTGTTCTAAGGCTGTGGACGATTGGAGCACATGTTGGTCACCACTCGGCTATACATGTTAGTCGTTCTGCTTCACTGACAGCGAGAGACGCTCTATTACTTTTCACTCGGTAGAGATATAATCCAAGCTCACACAACTTAACAGTTTTGGTTCAAACTTCCTAGCTCTAGTTATACCGGGACATTATTTTATTTTTACTAACATTTTTAATATTAACCTGGCTATATCTTTGGATTAAAGGTACAGAACCGGAAACCTCGCTTGCTCCCCCTTCCAAGGCTGGAGTTCGATGATACTGGCGTAAAATACAAATCACTTTACTAGGTATAGGAGGGAAGAAAAGTAGTTCATCCATTTACGTAAACTAGGAAATATCGCAATTTTGAGTTTGATAATTTTCAATAGATTTTTGTTTAATCAAAGCACAGTATTGTATTAACACTTAGTGTTTTTACTCACGAATTGAGCTCTCCATTCGGACGTATTAATTATGCAGTGTATATTGTACTGTTACAGCACATTAGTGTACAATATAGAGAATGAAGTTAAATTGAAAAATAATCATAATATGGATATTTAAACACATTTTTTAAAATGGTGGCCGTTCATTTCGATATAGGCTTCAGTTCTTTTGAGCATATTATTGCACTAGAGACTATTTTACCTAATTCCAATTACCAGTTTCCTCCTTCGTATCAGTAACTCATTTTGCAAAAATTCTGTACCTACCTACTCTATAAAAGAGAACCATACATACTGTAAATTTAATCTTCACTTCTCCCCATTCCAAAAAGATAAAATTACTCAGACACGCTATCTACTGTCCGTCCATATGATTTTGTCGCAGGGTCGTATAAAGGGGGGGGATCACGTGATAGTTAATTACTAAACGAGGCCCTTTTATTTAAGTTATTTTAAACAGTTGTATAATATTACATAGACGTCCAATTCCTAACAGAAATTAATGTTTTAAGAAAAGAGCTAAGACAGCCCAGCTACTAGACTTTACAGAGGGACGAACAGAAGCAAGTGGGGAAAACCGAGATGCGACGTAGGCAAACAGACGATAGTACCTGTGCGAAAATATGATTCAATATTGACAGCTCTTTCGTCACTGGAAAACGCGAACATATTTCTGGAACGTACTGTACTCACTAACTCAGTACTGCATACGCGGCCCTGGTTCTTGTGGAGGACGGTTGGGAGTTTACTAGTAGAGGGGGTGTGAGTGAAGTACATTCAAAAACTCAGGTACAATAAAAATTGATGTAAAAATCAATTGATGCCCCTGTAATTTTTACCATTGATGTGTTCTACAAGTTATAGCGGGATAAAAAAATCCTACTTTCAACTAGGATTTAATTAAGGGATTTCCAGTTTTGATCTTACATTCTATTAACCGAGCTATCCCGGATCTCTCAATGTAAGTTATTTCATTTAATTAGTGTATGATAATGCCGAGAATAATATTAGTATATACTGAGAAGTAATCATAAGAGAGAAAAAAGACGTGTAAATAAAAAAAAAAATTCGATAAAAGGGCACTCGAAGAAAAGGAAAGCTGAATTATGTTTGTTGACCTCTCCACTCTCCTATCGTCTGATCTCTTGCTCGAGTGAAACAATCGATTTGTTTTCCTGTCTTGACATCGCTGTGAAATGTAAGAGCAGCATGCTTAGGTTGAATAGATATTTATCTCAAATTCGCGAAAGAAAATCGCCAACACAGACTAATTCTTGCCTCTCTAACAAATAAGAAGAGCTTATCCTTAAATCTCAAGAGTCATGATGTCTCTCTCTCCCTTTCTTGAAGTGCCGTTTCCTTATTACTGTCAGACATTTCATCGTGTTTTGAGGCACTGCTTTTCCTTTCGTGGGAAATATATGAGATTTAAATCGAACCATTTTGCCTTGAGAGAATGCAAAATAATGGCTTTTGGGAGATTTTGTGCGACTTCTCTTTGTATTAAATAATCATTATCATTATATTGAGCCGTTCAGAGCAAAAGTGGTGTAAGGCAAATATGAGTAATGAGGGTTAAAGTAAACATTCTGTAAAATACAGCGCAAAGTAGCAATTAATATTCAATTTATTTAAACTATTAGTAGTCAGTGGATAGCAAGAAGGACATATTAATTGCTACTTTGCGCTGAATCTTACAGAATTTTTACTTTAAACCTCATTACCCAATTTTGACTTACAGCACTTTTGCTTTGAACGGCTCATATTATTATTATTATTATTATTATTATTACTATTATTATTACTATTATTATTATTACTATTATTATTATTATTATTATTACTATTATTATTAGGTCTAGGATTTTGATGGCCTATAAATCATGAAAAAATGTCCTAACAACAATGCATTTATGACCTAAAAATCTTTCAAAAATTCCCTTAAAAAGGCCTAAAAATTGATCTTACATAATTGGCTTAGTAGGAAAAGAGGTTTTGTACTACTTAATATTTAGACTAGTAATTAAATTAAATTTTACATAATTTTTTCTAAGTAGTACACTTTAATTAATTATTTTATCTGATGTAGTTTCCGTGTATGATCGTTCACCTCTCTGCTTCGGCATGGGGACGCGAGGTCAGCAGTCAGCTAGTCGGTCTTGGCCCTTCATGGGCTGTAGCGCCATGGATTTACTTTACTTTCAGTTTTCATGTAGTCTACCACAAGGCCACTCTTATCCGGAACTACTGTCGGTGACACAGGAGAAGACGAGAGTGGACTGAGGAGGAAGGGATGTGAACAGATAACGTACGACAACACGTGTAATATTTGTACTGCAGTAAGCAGAAACATTAAGTCTCCTTCTGTTCAACTTAGCTTTAATTTCCATACGCATTGTTACTCATGTTTCCTGCACGAGTAATAACCTGGCTACTGGGATGCTTATCTGAGCGATGTTTATAATAATCAACAGCGATAGTCAAGAAGGTCACATTCTTTCCACTCGTCTTCTCCTGAGTAACGGACTATAGCAGGTATAGAGGAGTCTATATTGAAAAGGTGGCTGGACTGATCCATTACATGGGGTGTACCAAGTTAAAATGTGTAGAAAAACGATTAAAATATTATACAAAATAAAGGGTATTAATGGACAAAATATGTAAAGAAAATATCAAAAGAAATACACATTATTTCACATTAATAATGTTTTTTTTTGGCCAAAATTCAATGAAAATGCCTAAAAAATGGCCGAATAAAACAAAAGATGCTCTTATGAGTTCAAACCGGCAAAAATGCCCTAACAAATATGTCTTAAAACACCCAGTTTATCAAATAACATATAAATACTAAAGCTATTATGTTTCTGGCGTACTAGGAAAAAGATGGAATTTCATCAAAATCCTAGCCCTAATTATTATTATTATTATTATTCCTCGAGATGGTATTTGGTGAGATAAGGCCGAGGATTCGCCATAGATTACTTGGCATTCACCTCATGGTTGGGGAAAACCTCGGGAAAAACCCAACCAGGTAATCAGCCCATGCGGCGATCGAACTCGCGCCCGAGCGCAGCTTCAGACCGGCAGGCAAACGCCTTAACCGACTGAGCCACACCGGTGGCTAACCCCATGGTAGAGAGGTAAAGAAAACTTGATGGCCTTATATCTACCAGATTAATTAAATAAATATTAATTGCTAAACAGTCTATAAAGCTGTACACACAAGAATTAAGTAATTATTTATTTTCAAGTTTCCCTTTATTTTAAGTACGTACCCGGGATTGTTTTTTAAGTTAGGATTCCACCCGAGGATTTGAGAATTTTGGAATATTTCCTTGTTAAAGCATACTATATGCAACATTTTATAAATATATGATCAATTTCATAACTTTTAAAATATTGTAAGTCACAAATTCCAACTTTTACTGTTCGATTATATATAATTTTTTACATGCAGGTGTTTTACATGTAATTTCCTCTCACGCACGTTGATCCTTCCATTTGCAGAATGCTTCTTACTTGCATCTTCCCTTAGTAATCTCTCGCAAGGAACGATATGAAAATCTCGTTATACGACTAGCGGCACATCTCAGTGCGCGATAATCCAGCTCGCAACATGGAAACACTTCAATGGACTTAAAACTCATTTGAAAGTCATCATCTATCCCTCACCCTTTCCCAGTTTCCCTCGGGCAAACATTAGGGTCACAGCCAATTTAAAAAAAAAACGGAGTTGAAAATTGCCAGTGCAACTTGCACTCATCCTTTAAGACACGTCATAGAAACAGCGTTCACTTCTGTCCCTTGAACACTATAAATCTAACTTGGAGACGGAGACTCGGAGACGTGAGGAAGGCGAGGAATCACGTTTGAGGAAGATTTTTAAACTTAAAAGAATCTTGCTGTTCGTTAATGCGCAGGGGGACGAAAGTGGGGAGGGGAGGGAGAAGAGAAGTCTAGCCGTACATTCTATCGTACATAGAAGACGAAGCGAAAGAAAACACTGGAAGAAGATTACACCAAAGGCTGAGGATGAGGAAATAGCTACAGCAGACAGAGAAGGATGTGGAGGGAAGGGAGGCTGGTGCACGGTCTGGGAATAGAAAGAGGGGTTGGGAGGGGAGGTAAAGGAAATTGCCGATTAAGCTAATTAACTGTGTGTGGAAGCTACGCTATAAGGGCGAACTGTTGGAGAGCCTCCCTTGTTTATGGAAAAGCCATCCCTTTGCTTCTGTGAGACAGCCGAGGGAAAAAGCTTCTTCCAATGGGAGAGAGCACTCAGCCAGATCTCTTACTGCAGAATGGGTTGTGCTTGAGCTCTCAGGTTGACCAAATCTCTGCATGTAACAATCCTTTCAAACGACAGAGGTTGTTTAGAGTCCTTCAGATGTTGCTATGGAGATAACAGAGTAATGGTGGAGTACGAAGTGCGTAAAAAGGAACATAATAAATCGTTAGAACAAGAATGGTGGGTTTTCAATTGTGCTGAGATCCAACACCTTCGAAGTTTTGAAAGTACTTGTACGTTCCACTAATAATCTAGGGTCAGACAGCCCGATGTGGACAGCCAGAAAGGAGATTTTCGAGGACTGCGTTCCAAGGCAGCTCCTATTTCATCAAGGTTTTGATCTGTATTTTTCTTTTCTGGTCACTCACAGAATCTCTTTATTAAACTAATCCAATAATTCTAATATTACAGCACATGCATTTTGTCAAGACACTCGCTATGCGCAGTAGGGGAACGTTTCTGTGGAGGGTGTAGGATTAGAAGGGAAGGTCGGGCGTGCGTCTACCGTGTTCAAGGCAAAGGCTAACCCATTCCCCTGTAATTTGTAAGTAGACTCATTCGATCTCGTGCGCAGCTCTGTAGGAGGAGTGGCTGGACATAATGCATGAGCTGTACTCTTCGTATTGAAAATGAGCTACGAGGAAATTTATGTCTAAATTCTTGTTTTGTTCTGCCACACGAATTATTCCACTTGATGTTCGTCTTCAAGATGAATATACGAAGACGCAGTGAATATCTCATCATTGCACAACACTACTGTAATCTCTAATAAAATCTTACTCACAACTGTGCAACACAACTGTCCTACTCCAATGAAATCTTACATCTGTTTGCAGGCGGGAAGAGCGTCGCGCTTTCGTAAATGGGAATACCGGCGATTTGCATTAGAAAAGCAAATAAAGTTTATTATAATCTAAATAATAGAATTATTGGAAAGAGAGAAGTAAACAAGAAAACAAATATGTAGATTTATAAAACAGCGTATTTACCTGTACTCCTATATGGTGCTGAGACTTGGGCAATGATGGATAAGCATAAAAGTAGGGTGACGGCATCAGAAATGAAATATCTGAGAAAAGTAGTTGGGAAAACTAAGAGAGATAGAGTTAGAAATATAGATATTGGAAATGAACTACAGCAGGCAACAGTGGTAGAACAAATTGAAAGGAAACAACTGTTTTGGTTTGGATATCTAATTAGAATGGAAGATGAGAGGAAAATGAAAGAAGTATTTGAATCAAGAGTACAAGGAAAAAGGAGGAGGGGTAGACCAAAAATAGAATGGGAACAATACGTTAATGATGTTGTGAGGAGTAGAGGGAAGGAAATTCGGGAAATAAGAAGACTGGCATTGGACCGGGAGAGATACAAGAAATGGGTGGAGGACCCGACGCTGCAAGGCACAAGGGATAGATGAACAAGAAGAAGAAGAAGCATGGGGTTCGAGCTTCCGATCAACCGAGGCGTATTTCGGGAATTTTAAACTGTCCGCATTGTACAATATACATTCTATTCCATCAATGCAGTCACCTTTTGAAGTTGTGTTAACACCCTTCCCACTCCTATGCCAGTAAGCATGTATATAAGACACAAAGATAGCCATTCCTATCAGCAGTCGCGTGACGCTACAACTCTGAAATTTTGGCATACAAATTCTATAGCACAGTAGCTATTCTAGAACGCCACCGAAAACTGGAATACATAATACTGACGAGTCAAGCCGCAAGTGCACGGTAGGAATGCGGGTAAGATACGTAGTTTGATTGTGAGTACAGTTGAAGAACGAGACGGCATTAATGGAATCCAGTGCGCTATTATTCTGATAATTCCTGTATTAGTACTGCAAGTGAATCGTAAAGAAAGAAGAGGAACTGGGAGAAGAAATAATTAAAATGTAAGTATATGTTCGTGTATCATTGCGAGGGAATTTGAGACTATGAGTTAGGATCTATGTGAGCTCCAAGCCAGTTGACTACTTATCTCACTCTGTTTAACACCGTTCCGTTGAAGGAACTTCGAGAATTTTTAAGAGTAAAGAAGGTAAAGAAGCCGAAAATTGAGCTACCTACCACTGTTGTCATTGAAAACATGTAGTATATAAGATGTATTGTCGGACCATCGGATCTGTGCCCCCGTAAGATATGCGAACTGAACCATAATTCCTTCTCAGCATCGGTAATTCATTTCTCTCCCTGCATTCCTAGCTCTCTCTTTTCTATCTCTCTCCCTTTCTCTCCCCCACTATTCACAATTTTGAACCTTTTTGCGGGACAGTTTATTTGCACTTGCAGTCCAGTGTTTTCAATTCAACATGAATACTGTAGCACGGAGTAGTGAAAGAAATATTATTAAGCAAGTATGTAATAGCATTTTGCGATGAAGAGAAACAAACAGGTCAATATCTGTTTCCTATAAATAAGGCAACGAAAAGAGCAGCTTCGATCACAGGTGAGGCTTATTTTATTTCAATTGATTGCGTATTAAAATTACTTACTCAACTAATACTAATACAACATGTTATGTAATTTATATGGGCAGGTCAGAGCGCCTAATAAAGAAAATCAGGAGAGAGGGAGTCTGTGCAGGAGATGAAAAGCTAGAAGCACAAGGAAGAACAGACCAAGGGAACCTTTAATTCTTGTAGATGATATGTACCTATATATATTTTAAGAAGAAAGATACAAGAATTTTACACCGTGCAGAAAGAAGTTCCGACATTGAAGAAATTACTGAAGGTTACGAAAGAAGGAATAATTTTCAAGGTTGGAGAGAAACGCTACGGGAAGTGATTCGAGACATGGGATTTAGGTTTAAAAATTGTAGAAATACAAGATGTATTTTGATTGAAAGAAATGATATTGTAGCAATTATTATTATTAGCATGGAGGATCAGTTATTTATGACACCGTTCGACGGAGGTGTGGCAACATCCCTATTCGGCAAGGTTCGTGCTTTGCTGTTTGACGTGGTGGGAGGAAAGCGGGTGGAATGGGGTGAGTACAGGCGTTAACTTTTCCAAGAACGACGACAGCGCTGAAGCGCACAGATCCTATGGTCCGACAATAACAGGCGAGTCAATTTGAGCCATGTACTACGCGATCCGCAACGCAGTGACGTTCACTATCAGCCTTTAGAAGATCACTGTTGGCTGGCTAGCTTCTCGAGGGGCGGACCTCGGATGAACCCATGCATTGGACAGCCCGCCGTGACCCCTACCTAACGATTGTCATTCAATTCATGAAAATTATGTTGCCAAGCGGATCATCCTGCCTCAGCCTTGACAACGACAGGTCACATTCCCAGACCACTATCTAGTAAGCGACAGAGTTCTTCAATTTTATATCATTTTCGGAAACCCATAGTAAGCCTATCTCCAAATTTCTCCTTAAGTTTAAGTGTTACAGGTAATAGAGGATATGAGAAGGTGGAGAGTGTTAGGGAAATGGGACAGTGAAACTGGAGTACCACGAGAAAACTGGAGTACCACGAGAAAACCCCTCTGCAACATCTGCTTTATCCACCGCAAATTACATCGTAACCGTCCCGGAATCGAAGCAGGACTCCGGGTCGCCTGGATGAAGGACCAGCGCGCTAGCGCTAAGCCATAGACGTGGCAAAGAATCACTGTTCCAATACATGTCGTTGTGTGAAGTAAGTCACTGGTACAGCTCATGTATTTTGTCAAGACATTCCCCCACTCTTCCTTACAGAGCTGCGCACGAGATCGAATGAGTCTACTTACAAATAAATTATAGGGGAATGGGTTACTATTTGCCTTGAACTCGGCAGACACATGCCCGACCTTTCCTTCTACTCCTACCCCCTCCACAGAAACGTTGTTCCCGTACTGCACATCTCGAATGTATTGACAAAATGCATAAGCTGTACAGTTGAGGAGGCAAGACCTGTCCTGTGACCTTTCCACGCGCATTGGTTATATCACCAGTAGGTATGGAAGGGAAAAATAAGATTTTGGTCTGAATTGAATTTTCATGTCGGTAGATTCGACTGATATTAACCAAACTGAAACAAAGTTTGTTTCTGATTTCCCATCCTTTCCCCTCTAGCGTAGCTCAAATGCCAGGTCTCTCCTCTCGATCTGTATCGATCTGTGCGTACTGCGAGACATTTCCGTTTCATGCTCATGTACGAATAGTGGCATTCGGGCTTATTCTGATAAAGTGGTGGTATATAATTTCCTAAACTTCATATTACTCGTAGATTATTGTTTTGCTATGTAACTTTTATAGAAAAAATTGTGAAAGGCCGAGTTTGAGATAAAGTTCTTACAGTTCAGGTTTTTAGTTAGAGTGGATCGGAGGAAGATACCTTACTTTTTCTTTGATTGAAAATTTAAGATGCTGTTCTTTTAGTTTTGAATATCATGTTGAAATATTGAAGACTGGAAGGTATTTGAAACTATATTTTTGGTACAAAACAGAAAACATTAATTGCCTTGTTTATAGATACAGGTTTTCTTCTTACTTGTACTGTAGGCATCTTTCCCCGATTGTCAGTTAAAATGGAAAATTCATTTAACACATTTACTGATATATGTATTTTACCTGAACTTGGTTTGATACATCTATATAACAAAATTGACTTAATCTAAAGCTCATGGACACTTTCTCACTCGTTTATCACTACTTAGGAACACAGTCATTGCACATATTTTATTGCCGTGTGCAAGACTCGTAAAATTGCTTCTTGCACACAATGAATTCAATCCAGTACATTTTTTGCCATCATCCTTTTTAGGAGGCGTTTAAGGGTACGATAAGGATTCCCGTATGCTTGCGATGCTCTAAAACAGTTCATACCCTCTGTTATAACATGTTCCATCGCAAGTTGAAGACTGTCATCAATCCACTGACCTTTTTCAGAGGACCTTACGTAATGTTTACGCATTCGCTGCAATGAAACAAAAAATAAGATGCCTAATGCTGTGACACGGCCTAAGATGGCGGAACAAAGTCGTTGATTGTTAACAATAAAAACTTTAGAATCTTTACTACAATATCCATTATAAAGGTTTGCCAGTTATTACGAATTCAAGGATATATTAAAATTTTAACATACCTTTGCAATTATTTTATAGCAGAAAAATGGACTGTTTTCTTACTTTTCTTGTTTTGACAACAATAACACGTGACAAAATGAGTTAGCTCCCACTCTACAGACATTCAACTGTCTCAGTGATCATGAAGACATGCGCGTGGCGTTCTCTCTTGGAAGAATGTGAAACTATAAAGAAATAAGCATCTTCCCCCTGTAGTCATTTCCCCCCGATTCACTCTATTTATTAATTAATCGTACTGGGATGGCATGGGGTAGTCCCTACATCATACAAATAATTTTATTTTTAAAGATTTACATTCTTTCGAGATTTATTCGGAGAGTGCAGTCAAGCAGAGTAGGCGAATAAGATTATTTTTTTGGTCTAATCACACTTTTATAACATAATGTGAAGCCAGTTTTAAAGTCTAAGTTACGACTTCCATTTAAGATGGCATACAAAACTACCTACTAGCATGGTTCTTCATTGACGTGGTTAGAGAATTAGTTCAGTTTATTGCCTGCCGTAATATTCAGCCATTTCATTAACGTTTCCCACTCGAAACGTCATTCAAAATCTGTTTATTTGTGGGCGGTTGGGAAATATACATTTTTCTAATATTAAATTTTACTCGCCATATCCACAGCTAAGGTTCTTATTGGTGTAATTGTATTTCCAGTTAATGACCAATGTAGGTTTGAATGATGACGTCGTAAATGCAGAGTAATCAGCAAACAGCCCGAGGACACTGTTATGATCGCCATTAAGTGGGAAGTCGCTCATGAATATCTGGGAAAAAAGTGGAATTAAATACGCTGCCTTATGGCACTTCAGCATTTACTTGCTTCTTTTCCAGTTAAGCCAGTTTATTTTAATAATAATTGTAGGATATAGTACATCATTTTCGGTTAAATTAATTAAATGGGAGTAAAATCGTAAATTATTTTATACAGCATCATTTTTCCTATCAAATATCTGCGTGTATTTCTCGAATACAGCAGCCACACAAGGGTTTGTGTGGAAGGCAGTCGTCAAGAATTTCGTTGTTCCAATGTGTTGTAGAGTACTTGAGTAACCAGTTCGAAAACCGAATCTTTCATTCCTAAGAAATCAGCGCAAAAGTCTTCCTTCATGAGCTCGCAAGACAGACATTCAGTTATAATCATTACGACATTATTGCATTCATATTGCCAGAAAAACTCTATCCAAATCTAATAAACACTTGTCGGGAAGAGTTAGTGAGTTTGCAGTGAAAGACCTGCCCTTTGGCAGAACACTGACTGAATGAATGAATGAATGAATGAATGAATGAATGAATGAATGAATGAATGAATGAATGAATGAATATGGCTGGCATGGGACTAAAATTAAAAACGTATAGTCACAGGAATTTACTTTAATATTGTGGCGGCAGGCCGAATATTCTCGTCGTGCTTGGCCGCTTCGGGGAACTTCGTGCGCGTCCGGCAGAAGGGAGGAGGCGCGAGGAGGCGGCGCGGCGTGTGACGAAGGGAGAGGGGGAGAAAACCGACTGCGACGGACGTAAAGGAAGTCTGGAGTCTGAGTGATGGGGAGACTGAGAATCGTCCAGAAACAGAAACTTCCAGGGTCGAAGGTTCGCGAAGTGTGGTTTAACTAATAAAAAGCGAGCAGCCTTCGAAGACAGCCAGTTCAGTTTGGACAGCAAGCCAGTTAGTTTTTGTGAAGCAGTCTTCGTGACCGGGGTTCGACTTGAGTGAGTTTGTGTAGCAGCAGTGAGCGTCCAGGCGGAAGCAACGCGGCCGAAAGTCTTGAGTTCGAGTGCAGTGGACTGTCTCCGGAAGGCTTGAGTTTGAGTGCAGTGGACTGTCTCTGGAAGTCTTGGGTTCGATTTACTCTGAACTTGGGTGAATGAGCTAGAAGAACTAGCCAAGGCAACCGAACTGTGAACTGAGAACTGACAGTTTTGTTTTGTAAATAGTGCTTTGTGAACATTAGTTGCGATTAGGATTTTACATTGTTGTTCCTAATAATCCAAGTGAATTGTCATTGTCGTCTGTGGAGTGCAATAACGAATACTGTGTTGATGTGTGGAGTGAAATATCCATTGTTGACGGGAGTGTTAAAATTCAGAAATATAGAAAGCTATTATTGTTGTAAATAAAAGTTACATTGTTGTGTGAAATAAAAGTCACAATATAAAAAACAAAGGTGATAACTATGTCGTTGAAACACAGTTAAGCACATACAGATCACAAGAAGACTGCTATGATAATAACATACCTGCAGCCTATTTGTCAGTTCTCGCACAAGTTGTGCAATATTAAGCTTCAATCAGGACAGGCCGCCATCAGCTGATTTAATGTTGGTTTCAAAGCTGATACGTGGTTTATGTGTACCGTTAGCATGGCAAAATTGCCTAGGGAAGGTTACACAGTTGAGAAAGCAGAAATAATTAGTGCCGTAATGGACGAGTACAGTTGGAATTCTGTTATGCTATGAGCTATTGCCTATGACAGAAATGTTAAATAGCTATAATATATGAAGCATTTGTCCTCAGATAGTACTAATGCAAATAAATTCATATTAAATCATTTTAATCATGTTTCACATTCAGCCCGGGAGGAATAGGTAATGCAGTTTGAACATATTACAGTGTTATTTGAATTCCCGCTTTGAGGACACTCGTACATTAGTTTCATTTACTCGTACATACATGTAATAATTTATTTCTTTATTTATTTATTGATATTTATATGCTGGACAACAGCCATTGGCCAATAAAAGTTCAGTACTGTCATACAATTAATATAATAATAAAATGAACAGCAATGACACAGATTTATTATATAATTGTGACAAAAAAAGAAAACAAAATGAAGAACATGGATTACAATCGTAAATTTACAACAATAAATACTATTAAATTTTATAGAAAGGAGTTAAATATTACAGAATGTATTACCAGTTTTAATAGAAAAATTATTATTATTATTATTATATTTGTTACTGTCGCTCCAAGATATTTGAATTTTTCCACCTCTTCGAAAGATAAATCTCCAATTTATATTTTTCTATTTCGTAGAATATTATTGTCATGAGCAGGGAACGGATTTATATGGACTAAAAATATATGAAATATGTAAATATATATGTAGTTATTTTTACCAAAATATGGAATTAAATATGGATTTTTACCAAAATATGGAATTAAATATGGACTTAAAATTATAAAAAAAATGACTATGTACGTTAAATATTGGTACATTTTAATCAAACTAAACAAAAAATATAATGGACGTACCTTATCTTCCAATGTAGTTTCAACAAAACACAATTTTTATTGTCTGTTACCATAACAATAGGTTACAAACATTTCTTTCAAGTGCTGAAAAGTGAATCTTCTTCTATTGTCTCTGAGGATAGATTTATACTGACTAAAAGAGCGTTCGACGTCACAAGAAGTAACTGGTACATAATTCAATTTCACAATGTCTGCTGGGGATAAGTCCAAGTTAATCTTCACTGTTGATTCACCACTCATCACAGCAACAACCTTTTGTAGTTCTTCATATCCAGGGTTTTTTGAAAGTACAGTGTCCACCTTAGCTCTTACTGCATCTGCAACTTTACCTCTACCACGATTCAGTTGTTCCACAGTACTATTTATAATTTCAAAACTTTCAGATAGTGAAAGGTGCCTATTTTGGAGACTTTTGAGCGTTTTTATGATGCATGAAAATGTATGCTGAATGTGAGCTAAGTCATTCTTCACACTTATGTCACAGGTAACTGTTTTCGCAGTATCAATTGAGACTGCATCTTCAGAGTCCAATGCAAGGAGAACATTGTTAATAGAGTCTATATGTTCGGCATAATATTCAACTGCTTCTAGCCATGTACCCCATCTAGTTAAAATTGGCTTTGGTGGCAATGGAATTTCAGGGTACATTTCTTTCAACACGTTAACTCTACTGGGAGCTTTGAGAAATACTTTTTTCACTGATAAAATCAACAAATCTACTTTAGGGAAATTGTCTCTGACCACTTCTGCCACACGATGAAATGCATGCGCCACACAAGTAAAATGAGTCAATTTAGGATATACAACAGATAATGCTTGTCCAGCTTTGACCATATAAGGGGCAGCATCGCTAATAAAGAATAACACATTATCGTACATAATACCCTTTGGCCACAGGATACCCATAGCTTCGTTGAACAGTTTAACTATAGTTTTGTTATTGCACTTTTCTAGAACATCACAATGTAAAAGAATTCGTTCAGAATATTGTTCACTTAACAAACCGATAACTACATTACCAACAAGTCTACCTTCTTTGTCGGGAGTCTCATCAATGGAAACCCAAATTGAACTATCTTTAATTTCATCTCTTATCTTCTGTATTGTCTCATCGTAGATGGATGGAGCATACGTCTTCCTAAGTGTTGACTCATCCGGGATTGTATGTTGAGTATATTTTTCAAGGAATTCCCTGAAGACCTTATTCTTTAGTTTGTAGAGAGGAATATCAGCAGAGATGAGAGAACGGCACAGGTCGATGTTAAACTCAGATCTTACATTCGATGTTGTTGGTTGTGTTAAAAACAATTGTCTCTGCTTGGAATTTAGTTGTTTGTTGGCCTGATGTTTACTAGTTGTAATGTGTTGTTGCACCAGGAACTTTTGTGTAGATGATACTGCACACTGACACAAATTACAAAATAATATTTTATTGTCAGTTGATAAACCATCTTCTTTAAATTCTGAAATGTAACTTGTTAGTTTTGATTTTAAATTGACTGAATGACGTACTTTTGGCATATTTACCGTCTTTATAGTATGATTTACAAAACTGAACCTATGTGTACTCTGACTGGCATTTAACTGTTGAGCTGCACAACTGAAGTCTGTTAAAAATTTTAAATTAAATTAATACAGTTTTGTAACTTACTTTCCCATTGTTGATAGGACTGCTAATTTTCAAATAACTCTGATGTTAAAGGGATTACTGAACATGTGTTTAAATCTCTATTGTTGAAATGTATTTTTAAAAGTTAATGGAATTTTGTTTTGTTTTATTGTTAAACCTAATATAATATGGACTGTTTTATATGAAATATGGAAAATATATGGAAATTAACGAAAATATGTACTAAACTCTAAAATATGGAAAAATATGGAAAATAAAAGTAGGATTTTTCAACCCTACACATTGTGAAACATAAAGATAATGCAAAATATAAATTATATTAGCTTTATAAGTAAATATGTATTTACATATAAATCCTTTCCCTGGTCATGAGACATAATCATATACTTCGTCTTTTCGGGGTTTACTTCCAAATGTATCTCTTTACTTGCTTCAAGTAAAATTTCCGTTTTTTCCCTGATCGTTTGTGGATTTTCTCCTAACATATTCACGTCATCCGCATAGACAATAAGCTGATGTAACCCGTTCAATTCCAAACCCTCTGGAGGAAACTAACGCAGAATAAATATGGGAAATGCGTGTTATTATTCGGTTGAGAAGCTTTTGTCATCTAATCTGCTGTCACAATATCTGAAAGTTAGAATTTATAAAACAGTTATGTTACCGTTGTTCTTCATGGTTGTGAAACTTGGACTCTCACTTTGAGAGAGGAAGAGAGATTAAGGAAAATATTTGGGGCTAAGAGGGATGAAGTTACAGGAGAATGAAGACCGTTACACTACGCAGAACTGCACGCATTGCATTCTTCACTTGACATAATTAGGAACATTAAATCCAGACGTTTGAGATGGGCAGGGCATGTAACACGTATGGGCGAATCCATAAATGCATATAGATGTTAGTTGGGAAGCTAGAGGGAAAATGACCTTTTGGGGAGGCCGAGACGTAGAGGGAAGGATAATATTAAAATGGATTTGAAGGAGGTGGGATATGATAGAGACTGGATTAATCTTGTACACGACAGAGACCTATCGCGGGCTTTTGTGAGGGCGACAATAAACCTACGGGTTCCTTAAAAGCCATTTGCAATTAAGTAAGTTGCATTATTTTATTACAAACAGGTTTACAATGTAGGTACATCTTCCTATGACCAATGTCCTTTTCTCCAATTCTAGCTTCTCAATCCCGTTCTTGCAGTCCTTTCTCTGCCAACGCTTTATTTCAGCCGTTCAGAGCAAAAGTGATGTAAGTCAAAAATGGGTAATGAGTGTTAAAGTAAACATTCTGTAAAATACAGCGCAAAGTAGCCATTAATATTCAATTTATTTAAACTATTAGTAGTCAGTGGACAGCAAGAAGGACATATTAATTGCTACTTTGCGCTGTAGTTTACAGAATTTTTACTTTAAACATCATTACCCAATTCTGACTTACACCACTTTTGCTCTGAACGGCTCATTTATATCTTGCAACCAGGTGTTTTGCGGTCTACCTCTGTCTGTTTCCTTCCCTCTGGAATCCAATCTAAAACTCTTCTTGGTAGTCTTCCATTATCCATTCGCTTTACATGTCCATACCATTCTAACTGTATATAAGGGTATTTTACAAAATCTAAAATTGAATTTTCTTTATTCATATGTTGTCTAATCACTTCATGTCTTAATTTTTCAAGTTTAGAATGGCTGGCCGAACGTCGTAAAAATCCATTTCTAATATTATTATTATCAGATCTAATCCAATTATATCTAATTAGAATTAATTATAATTACACAACGTTCAGAATAGGATGAAGTTGTGAGGCTACGGCAGATTGGTTATTCAATAGTGCAGTGTGGTGCATTCTCGGAATTGGTTTATACCTGAAGGAACCCGACCCGTTTACGAATAGAACTGCATTATTTTTCTATAAACCTATTTCTTAGTAAATTTAGAGTTCTTCGAAATTTTTCGTGACTTTTGAATAAAAGCAATATTAATGTCAATTTTTGAAAATTTTAAACTGAATTCGTAAAAGTCAGATATCAATCAATCAATCAATCAATCAATCAATCAATCAATCAATCAATCAATCAATTTAGGGCGTTTCAAAACCTAAGTGGTTTTTAGCCTCATTCACGATACATCGCCATTCATCTCTGTTCTCGGCATCTTCTTGTCCTCCCACTGTACAAAGATTATCATACAGTTGGTCCTGCCAACGGAGACGAGGTCTACCAAGAGGTCTCTTACATCTTGGAGAATAGTCGAAAGCTTTACGTAGAAGAGAGTCTTCATCACGCCGTAGAACGTGTCCAAGCCAACGTAGTCTTCGACGTTTTATTAAGGCTATTATGTCCGGATCTTTATAAATATCCCTTAGTTCTTTGTTCAAAATTCTCCGTGTGTTATTTTCTTGAATGGGACCAAAAATCTTCCTCAAGATTTTGTCTCAAAAGTAAAAAGGGATTTTGTTGTTGTTGTTTTTTTTTTGTTAATATCCAAGTTTCGAGCAATATAGTTGAGTTGGTAGGATTATTGTTTTATAGCATCTTAATTTTGATAATCTAGAAAGGAGTTTGGAACTAAGCAATTTATGAAGGGAGTAATAACACTTATTTGCCGTAATGAGTCTATGTTCAATTTCTTTCCCAAATAAGCCTGTTTCATTAATTATACTTCCTAAGTATTTAAATTCAGTAACTTTTTGAAGCTCTCAATCATCTATTATAAGTGACCCTCTATTATTTGAGGTACGTGATATATTCATGTATTTAGTTTTACCAAAATTAATTTTAACCCTTTTTTCTTGTTTCCTCTACTAAGAGTCTATAAAGCTTCTTGATATCATCTTCTGTTTCTCCTAGAAGGACAATATCATCAGTATATGCTAATAAATTAATTTTACCGTTGCCCAATGAAATTCCAATATTTTCATACCTAAGTTGTGTAAAAGTCAGATACACAGATTCTAAAAATAATTTATCTTAGGCTATTGCAAGAGTTATTCCATTCTGGACTACCTTGATCAAATACCGATATATTCTAGCATAAAAAATGAGGCGACAAGGGATCTTTCAAATATTATCACGTCGTACATGGTTAAGTACTTTAAAGATGAAGATAAATAAAACATATTATTTGTGAATGCAAAGTGTGTAGTAAAATAATTGAGTAAAAACCTAAAAACATTTTATCAAATTGTTGAGCACATGTTGAGCATTTGATACAGTTGACACGGACCTTCTATTATGTAAATTAAGACTTCTGAATCTTTCTGAAAGCTGTGTTACTTGGTTTGAATCCTACCTTCGCGAACGTCAACAATGTGTCATTGCATGCGATTATTCTTCAAGATGGTGTGTCTTGAAATCTGGAATTCAACAAGGATCAGTTCTCGGACCTTTACTCTTCATGATTTATATTAATGACGTGACTAAAATGATAAAACACTGCAAATACCATATGTATGCTGACGACTTGCAAATTTATTTGCATTTCTACCCTGACGAGACTAGTGACGCAGTAAATAAAATAAACGAAGACAAATTCGATTTCACTGTGGGTTAAATCCAGAGAAATCGCAAGCAATCGTAATGGGACATAATCGTCTACGAAGTACTCTTGATAGTGGTACTATACCATATATAATATTGAATGGGATTATTGTTAAATACAGTGAAACAGTTAAAAATCTTGGCATTTTTATGGATAGCTATCTAAATTGGAACACTCAAGTAACACACACTTGCAAAAAAAATATTGTCTCAACTTCACTCTTTGTTTCATATGAAAGAATTTCTACCACTTAGTCCAAAAAAGAATCTTATTCAGACGCTTGTAATGCCCCATTTTGATTATTGCGATTCCTTACTAACAATGTAAGTTCACTCTTAGCTGAGAGACTACAACGTTGTTGTTGACGATACAGCATTAACTGCAGACGCGCTGAAAGTACCGTGGCATACTATCTGGACATTATGGACAGTAGACGAAAAAATTGACCGACTTAATGATTATATATTATCGTTATTCGACAATCACGCGCCCATTCAGACGAGACGTGTTAAGAGAGCTCCTGCCCCCTGGATGACTACTGAAATCAAGACCCTAGTGACTTCTAGAGACGTAGCACATCGTAAGTACAGACATGATAAAACTGACGCAAATCTTCATCATTATAGACAGTTACGAAACAAAACGACTCAGGCAATAAGAAATGCAAAACTGAGGTTTTTCCATGAACTTATAACACCGGACTCAGATTCAGCCGACCTGTGGAAGAACTTACGAACAATAGGCTTAGGGCGCAGCAAGACTCAGGTAGACGGGACACCATTCACAGTAGACGAACTGAATGACCACTTTGTTTTGACACAAACAACGGGCGTGAACGAAACAACAAAACAACATACAATTGACGAACTAAACAGTATTACCCTACCAGAGAGGGAAAAGTTTCACTTTCTGTACCTTTCACATGATGACGTAAAGAAGGCAATAAAGCGTATTTCGACCAAAGCTGAAGGATCAGATCGGATTGGAATAAAACTGCTCCAGAAAATTATTCACGTAATACTACCAACCTTGACCCACATTTTTAACGCCTCATTCATAACCTCCACATATCCTCGACTTTGGAAACAAGCTCTCATTAGACCTATCCCGAAAAATAAAATTCCTGAATCCCCAAACGACTACAGACCAATTAGCATCTTACCAGCTCTGTCAAAAGCACTGGAGCGCGTAGTACATAAGCAACTGACTGAATACCTCAATGAGCATTGCTTACTTCACGACTACCAATCTGGTTTCCGTGCAGGACATAATACTACTACTGCCCTTTTAAAAGTGATTGAAGACACTCGAGAAGCCAGCGACAGAGGAGAATTAACACTACTGACATTACTAGACTTCAGCAAAGCTTTCGACACAGTTGACACGGACCTCCTTTTATGCAAACTAAAAAACTACAATCTTTCTAACAGTGCCGTTGCTTGGTTCGATTCCTACCTTCGCGAACGCCAACAATGTGTATCAGCCGGTGGTCATTCTTCCAATTGGCGTACCGTCAAGGCCGGAATCCCTCAGGGCTCGGTTCTTGGGCCATTACTTTTTACGCTTTATATAAACGACGTAACAAAGATCTTAAAATATTCAAAACACCACCTATACGCTGACGACTTACAACTTTACATTCATTCCCGAACTTGTACAATCAATGACTCTGTGACCAGAATTAATGAAGATCTAGCATCTGTAGCTCAATGGGCGCAAAAATTTGGACTCAGACTAAACCCAGACAAATCACAAGCTATAATAATGGGCCACCAACGAGCATTAAACAAAATAAATCTAGCCACTGTATCAAATACAAAAATAAATAATACGACAATTACATATAGTAAGACAGTAAAAAATTTAGGGGTATATTTAGATTCAAATTTAAATTTTCAAAGTCGAGTGACCTACATATGTAAGAAAACTTTTTCCATAATTCATTCCCTCAAACACTTAACCAATGTTTTACCTCTCAGCCTTAAAAAGAACCTGATCCAAACTTTAGTGATGCCCCACTTCGATTATTGCGATTCTTTATTCACGAATCTAAATACTGATCTTGCCCATAGACTACAGCGTGTTCACAATATCTGCGTTCGTTTCGTTTGTAACATTAGAAAATTCGATCATGTAACACGGTCACTAAAATTGTTGTCTTGGAGTCCACTTAAAGAAAGAAGATTCTTCAACTCTCTCTTATTACTATTTAAAATCATCCACACCTCCACACCCTCTTATCTAGCATCTCGTTTTGTTTACCTGTCACTACCTCGAACCCGGAACATGTACCTTCTCTCTATTCCTCTGCACAGAACATCCTTCTACTCATAATCTTTCAGCATATCTATTCCACGCCTCTGGAATTCTCTTCCTGACCACGTCAGAGACTGTCGGACAATATCAAAATTCAAATTTAAATTAAAAAATCACATTCTAGTTCGTGGAATTGTTTGTTGAACACATGTCAGGTTGCACAACTTCACCTTAACCCATGACATATAGTAAATATTGTAACAATGCTGTTGTAAAATTGAAAATTAATATGTAATGTATTTATTATTATTATTATTATTATTATTATTATTATTATTATTATTATTATTGTTGTCAGTTATCAATATCATCATTGCTATCTCTGTTTTCTTTCTTTTCGTTGTATTAGCTCGATGAGAGCACTATAATGTACTTTTGACTCTGATGACCCTCTATAGGGCTTTAACTTAATTTGTATCATTTTCATCAGTGTTTGTATTTCTTTTTTGTATTTATATGTGCTATGTGATAGGATGGAAGAGAAGGCCTTATGGCCTTAATCCTGTCAGTATAAATAAATTATTGTTATTATTATTACAACGTGTTCATAATATGTGCCTACGATTCATCTGCAATACTCGTAAATTTGACCATATAACACCTTTCCTCCAGTTACTTTCATGGGTGCGTCTGAAGGAAAGAAGAACAATACATTCACTGTCTCTTCTATTTAGAATCCTGCATACTTCTACTACGAATTATCTCTTATCGCGCTTTTAATTTCTTACAACTCTTCGAAACCGGCATCAAGCACTCCTTTCCATCCCTCATCATAGAACGTCTCTATACTCATCCTCCTACACTGTAGAAATACCACGTCTCTGGAATTCGTTACCTAATGATGTCAGGGACTGCCGGACTTTATCAAAATTCAAAATTAAATTGGAAAATTTTGTCTTGTTTACTGCTTTCTAGGTATTGCTAGAAGTGTTGATTTGTGTTTTAAAATCGCAAGTTTCTTGTTTATGTTAGTTAATTAGGATACAATTAATTGTACTTAATCACTCATTTAAAGTTTGTGTGACTGCAACCTGTGTATATTTTTGTGTGACTTAACTTTGTTTATAGTGTTTTTTTTTCCTTTTTATTTCTGTTATTGTATTTGTATTTCTGGTGGTGTGGAAGAGAAGGCCTGATGATCTTAACTACACCAGAATAAATAAATAAATAAATAAATAAATAAATAAATAAATACATAAATAAATAAATAAATAAATAAATGTATCTGAAACTGCTCTGAAGAATCCTTCATTTCACATCAGCTGTAATAGAAAACTATAGTTTCAAACTGCTTCAAAGTGTAACCTATAAAACTCTGAATTCTTCTCTTGTGCAATCAAGCACAAACTGCATTTCGACATGTGCAAAACAACACAACTACTAAATACAGAAATTCGATTAGTCAATTCATCAGCATGTAAAAGTAGTACACGCGCACTTAAATCAGAGGGGGAGGGTTGTAATTTGAGTAATTCGTCTGACCTATTTCGAAATAATTCTTACTTTTTCTTTTAACTACTGATTGCTTTTCCTCGGAAATGTTACAACACCTCATTCCTCAACCCCTGCGCTCTCTGGAGACAACTCCCTGTATCAGTTTTCCTTCTGCACTCCTCGTGATTAAACTGTGGCGAGCGGACGGGGATCTCTATTAGAAAAGAGGGTGCAACTTAAGACAATAGCTTCTGGTTAAGCCGAACTCTCTGCTTCTGTAACACAGTACTACAATAGAGGTGAGTTCGGAGAGTTATACTTCTGTAACAGGTGAAATTCCAGTACAGAAACAAATGTATAGTAGTTTTAATTACATTTTAATTGTCAAAAAAGACAGAATTCTTAATTATATCAGAATAGTATACAAATACAAGACTGAAACAAATGGACCAGAATGAATAGGGAAACATGCAGTTAGTGTGTGCAAGTATTGGAAACCTCTTGTGGAGTGGAATTGTTATTCGTCGGTCTCAAGTTTGGTTTCGCAAACGACTGCAATTAGTGAATTGCAAAAACTCCACATATCTATTTGAGTAAATTTTTCAGGAGGCATAAAACACTAATTATATCTTCAGAAGCATTTGGTATTTTGAAGTGACTAATTTTTTTCTTAAAGCATAGCAAGAAGTTCTAAATATTTAATATACATGGACTGATTGTGTATATGTATTCAATCTCTCTTTTTTATCTTATTACTTTTTAAGTTAATATTTGTATACCGGTATGTATTTTTCTGTATGTGAATTGATCCTGGTTGAGTGGCAGAGAAGGCCTGATGGCCTTAACTCTGCCAGGGAAAATAAATCTATTATTATTATTATTATTATTATTATTATTATTATTATTATTATTATTACTATTTAATCTTTTTCTTTAGTATTATCTGAAAAAAAAATTAATTTCCTGCGTATGTGAAGTTTGTGCAACCCACGACTAGGAACAATCATTTTATTTCTTTAAAAGAATTTTTATGTGAAGAAGACGGAGAAGGGCGATTTTTTATTTCATAATGAATTTTAAATACTCTACAGTGTGTTCAAAAAGTCTGAAAAAGTAGGCCTACTCTTAACATCTTAAATTTTAATGTTACAAAAAGAAAAAAAAAGTTTTATACAGAAGCTGTTGGAGATAAACCATAATTTATAATATGATACCAGTGTTCTAGAAAAGCTATTTATTCACGCATACAGGGTGTTACAGTAATTTTTAAATGACATATTAAAATTTACATATTGCCTCTATCCATTAAGTGTTACTTATGAATGTGTAGAAATTTTACCAATTCGTGGTTTCATGTTTTTTAACTATTTATTAAACTTGATTCGTGGACTTCTAACTAGAGACAAATAAGTACCGTAATATCATGATGAGTAAGCTATAAAACCAAACAAAATACTATTGCTACTAAACTTTACAATAGATGCTTAAAATGAGAACCATTCACAGTCAAACAATGTCTCAGCCTATCATTGTCTTTCTCACAGTTACGAAAAAGCAAACCGATTTTCCTTGTGTTTTTTTTTTTCTAAAATATTCCACGTGTCCTGGGTTGGTGGTATGCTGCAATTTCCTGCAATTCACTGTAAATTTTTGTCGCTGTAAAATGTACATTCAGCACTGGATGTGTGGGATTTCATGATCTATCCATTTTACACATCTAAAAGCAATTGCGAATAGAGCCTTCAAACTGGTAGGTTTCATCTACAGAAACTCAGAACATTTCAGGAATGTTTAAACTGTCTTAAAAATATATAATAGTTTAATACGAAGTAAATTAGAGTACGCATCTATAGTTTGGAACCCTCACTATCACTCGCACTCGGTCATTCTAGAGAGAGTACAGAATAAAATCATAAAACTGCTATATATGAAAAAACATTCATTTTACAATATATTCCAATCTTATGAATCCATGCTGCTTGAATTTAATGTACCATCTCTCGGTAGTCGTAGGATAAGAGCACAACAAATGTATTTGTTCAAAACCATAAATGGCTTAATAGACAACCCTGATCTTCTACAGCTAATTAAATTCGATATTGGTAAATCAAATTTGAGAAAGCGATCTCTCTTTTATTTACAGACAACAAAAACACTATCTCATAAAATGTCTCCAATTTTATTAATGCTTCGAAATGATCTATCAAATAAACAGTATTTAGATTTTTCGTTATCGTACAATATGTACAAGAAAAAGTTATGTAAAGCATTACTTGAAACATCTGTGTTGGTGAGTTTTTTGAATAAATTAATTGAGCCTATTTGACCTGCTGTGTAGTGCTGTATATTGAATTTATTAACATGGTGTTGTATTTGCTCTGAAATTTGCCAATTATAGCTACGCCTACATTTTGCATTTTTGGCTGTGATGTCTGTAATTGGCTCTTTTTTATTTGTTTTTATTTGGTGTTTTTCCATTTATATCTGTATCTGTGTCTTTTATTTAGGTGGTATCTATATGTTTTTTCTTCTCTTTTCCTTTCTTAATTTGTAATTACACTTGTATCTGTTTTACCTCTTTTTTCGTGTCGTGTGCAATTCTATGTTTTTTATCTGTACTGTCTATTGTAATTGGAGCTTTGCCCTGTTATGGATATAAATAGATAAATAAATAAATAAATTTCTATACCATTTCAAAGGTCTATCTATGAATTTTTCAACAATATAAAAGACTGAATTTCACAAAAATTTTGACTTGTGGAGACTCTGCAATTCACGATTCATCTTCCCAATGTATTGTAAACCCCATTGTTTGCCCAACAATGTGATGTTTTTGTTTTTGCCCTATCTCAAATATTATCATATTTATTGCGGTTTAATGTTTGAACTGACTTTTGAAATACTCTATATATATCCTTATAAATTCTAATTAATGAAAACACAGTTAAGATGAAAAATTAAGTAATAAGAGAAGTCTTGAAACGGTTGAAATATTAACTCGATTATTAACACTGTATTATGGAGAACGAGGAAGGAAAGAAAAAGGGGTTGAAATCGTTATAGAAGACTTAATTTTGAATACCTTATACGAGTATAAAATTAGAAGGAAAGAAAATGAGTGGGAAAAGGTTCAAAACATTGTTAAACAATGTATCATAAAACATAACATGTTAGGCCTATGAATTGACTTACAGAATAAGGAGCATTCTTGAACCAATCTAAAGAGAATGAAATTACAATGAGAGATTATACAGCCCAGTACGATGGTGAATGTAGCTCCACTTGAACTAGGAATATCGTTTTAATCCAAACGATCTCGTTTAGCAATGAACAAACTTTAGAAATAAATAGGACAGTTTGAATAATCAAACGGAGATCAAATTCGAGACACACAATTAAAGCAAAACATTTCGGAAATGAAGATACTTTAGATGTGACATTAAAGGCGACATTTAGAAGGAAATGGGCGATTTTCACACAGAAAGCCTGAAGCGTTATCTAGGCAAGCGCAGGTATCTCGACAGTCCTGGGACACCTTCCATTCTCCGCTTGAAATTCGAAAACGAATTTGAATTTCAAACTAAGGTGTTTTACTCCACCTATCGGCAACCACTCCCTCCTCTCCCCTCCAGCACCCCCTCCCACGGCACTATCAAACCTCCTGCCTAACAGTGAACAGTATAAAAAAAAATCGCACAGAAGAACTGCATTTAAAATTCAAAATAGGGAGACCTTCGCTACATAAAAGTTAGAGTCTTATGCAGTGTTCGAATATTGAATATGTGAGAAGAAATTTTTCTGCAGCATCTGTAATTTTTCTCCTCTTCTTCCCTAGGCCTCGTTACATTCAACTCAAATGTGTTTCACTTTTCACCTCTAACACATTCTGGAAGTTGCGTTCACGGATGTCGCTGTTAGAGGTTTAAAACTGATGTTGTCTTTTCTAACTCAAGTTTCATCAGATCCAAGGTTAGTAAGATATTGCAACATATCAACATTATAATATAAATAGATCGAGAAGCAATTATGCCTATATGAGTCAGGTTTTGAAATAGAAGCTTTATCTTCATTCCTATACAGGGTGGAAGATAACGTTTTACAATCCTTCTGGAATATGATATCTCGAATTCGACAAACAATAAAGTGTAATAATTAATAATTAAGGACCGGATTTTTATGTAATATCAAGGTGTGAAATATGTATGTATTTATGTAAGAAAAATAAGCTGAATATGCATCAATATATGGAAAATCATGAAATTATTTAATATCAATATCTGGCAGGTACAGGTTATGTAAGACTCTTCAGTTGTGATTTCATAAAGCACCCGACTTTTTTACCGCACACTTGACACATTACTATTTTTCCATCTGTACTGAAAGCTTCGTCCATTGCAATCCATGATTTTGTTTTTGTCTTTATGGTTGAAGAAATAGAGGCCATTTTAGTTAGTTAAAAGCAGCAGATAAACTCACTTGCACGTTATACTGTAAGTACTAAAACTAGAAAATTGAGTGAAATGAATGACACAACAGTACTGCAAGCACTGTTTCGCTTTACTGGATTAGGATAAAATAAGAGGAGATGTGGGACACATGCATTTTAGCTGCTCCCTGTAAGAAACAAAGCACAGTACCTACTGAAACCTCAAACTATAGGCATTTACAAAGTGTTGTTTGAAAAGTGACATTACTGTCTCAGAAGGGTAGGATTATTCCAGCTGAGAACCATACTTTCTAATTGCTCAGAAAATCCCATTTCCGTATAGATCTACTCAATTTAAAGTAAAGAGGCCGAGCAATAACCTGAAAAGCTATTTATTTTAATCTTTCAAAAACTTTCCTGTTTGTTCCTTTACTCTAGCTTCTTTTCAAAAGTCGGCTACTTTATCAGACTTGACACGGGTTTTCCCTGAAAGGATTAGGAAGAGGATGGGTAAGGTTGCAAATTCCATGGGAACGGCTTGCTAAGACGTGTGCAGAGCAATTATAATTTGAGACAAATCATGTCGCCCTCGTCCCACTCCACCGTATGAAGGCGACGCTACTTTCTGAGTGATTTTTACAATACAAGATAGTTGTATGAGAAAGGTTGCCTTTTGTTCACTCATATTTACAGTGGGCGGTATGGGGTGAGTGTCTCTATTACTTCCGTCCCGAAATATATCCTTTCTTGGGTAGGTAAAAAGGCTTTTTAAATCTGTGTATTTCAAATTGTAAACTTCCCCAGCAGAAGTTTTTTAGATTTAGATTTAGATTTAGATTTTATTTAATAATAACATATACATAAAAACGTTACATTAAAATACCCCGAAAGAGCAAAGCTCGTGTTCGGGGACAGTTCCGTTACATAGATATACTCTGTAGACAAAATACTTAAGAAAAAAGCTCACATAAAGATGATAATAAAATTAGTAAATAATAATACTAATAATAACTGAGTGAAAAATGAGACGATGTTGAGATTGTTGGATTTTGTTTTCTTTTTTTTTTCCTTTTAGAGAAGTAAAAATGAATAAAACCCCTAAATATGTAGATTTATGTAATACTAAGCCATAATATGTAATGTGGGGTAAAATATGTAAAAATATGTACTATCAAATTTTAATATATTAATGGTAATTACAAGATTCGCAAAGATTTGTTATCTATATACGATTAGGTTGAAAGGAATATAATGTGTAATTACATAAAAATCCGGTCCCTACTAATAATATTTTGTTCCCAGAAGGGCGGTTTTCGAAATAAATGGTCTTATATAACTTGAAATAATGATTAAGTTTTTCATGAAACTTCTCAAAATTGGATTTTTATCTCATGTAAGATGGTAGAGTAAGCTATGTATGGCCAATGTTACAGTAGTATTTGCATGGAAAATAACACAGATTTCGAATAAATCGCGTGAATAGTCGTGTACACATTGTGTACACATTGCATGGAAACAGGGCTGTGACACGATGGCAACACTGTTTCTTACGTAAGCAAACCATGTGACCGAGCTAGGTGTATGGAGCGGACGATACTCTTACATTCACTTCGTCATTAGTTGGAGGCTACGTGTAGTTCGAAGCAGTTGAAACACACAGTTTTCTAATCGTGAGTATCTGGACATGTTATTAATTTATGGCGAAACTGGTCACAATGCCACTGCAGCTGCTCGCTTATACCGTGACAGATAACTGGATTAGGAGTGTGAATGTTGTAGACACGCAACTGGTGGACACTTTGAACAATACCTTTAAAAGACACTGTAGAGAATGGTGTACCCAAATTTAACAGTGTACCTCACATTAATGTGTATCATTTTCATTGGTTTCAAAGTTATTTATTTCTTCCAAACATTGTCTTGTAATTGAGTTCGAGTGACATGAACTGTGTGATCCTAAATGTAAACTAATACTGTATTTAAAGGATTAATTTTGTTTTATGCATAATTTTTCCTTCTACTCTATTACTGATGTAAATTGTCTTAAAATGTAACGGAAACTACGTGTTTGTTCGTACTAAATTTAGTGATGAAACGGCACAATAACGAACGTTTCATCATAGATAATGAATCACATAGTTCATGTAATTAATGTTACTATTGCATAAATTTTCATTTGACTGAATTCTCAACAGTTTTTTTTTTGTTTGCAAAACGGTATGTGTGTACATCCTCTCAAAACCCCTGCCAAGCAGATGATTGGACCGGCATTCAGTGTGCTGGGATGCAATGATCTCGCGAAGTAAAGACTGTTACTGTCTACAACATTGCAACACTGCAACATTCGTTTTCTCGAAATATTACAAAAACTAATGGTCGTATGAAGAAATATTATTTAACAAAACGTTCCCAAATGACATAATCTGTTAATGTGTATGACGAATTGTAAACTGTTACTTTCCACCCTTATATTTCCATGAAAGGAAATGCCTTCCATACTTTTTTAAAGAAAAAGGTCCTGGATTTACTATTCATTTCGTAGAGTAAATTTACACATTATACAAATTCCAGGTAAATGTTTGGCCTTGACAGCGCATTGTCACAGATTTCCACAACGCTGGATTGACCGTGGGTCACCATCTTACCAGCTCCTCTCGACTGGCCACCTCGCAGCCCTGACCTCACAACCTGTGAGGTTTCATCAAGGGCATTGTTGCATAGAACGGTACGACACCGTTGATAAATTGAAGGACGCCGTGCGACGCGTTTTCATCAGATTACACCAGCAATGCTGAGGCGAATGTCACACCGAATCTGGAGACGCATTATTTTTTTGTGAGGAGAATGATGACGAACATACTGGTCCTTTAGACATTTAAGATACATAGTTAATGTAAAGTGGATGTATGTCTACATTATGACCGAAATTACATAAATAGTATATTTGAGGTATTTACAAGTGTATAGGATAACGGGACTTTTTTCCCACCCTGTATATTGCGTCATTTCGTAAAGGACGAAATTTTATGTACTATTCTGGGATTAAACCTTTATATTTTTGACATCATAGTGACTGGAGCTCATTTTTTTAACCTTATCACAATAAAATATGCGGGTCATAATAGAGGCCTACTTATTTTTCATTTGATATAATATGTAAATAGATTCAAGGAGGCCTTCTTACTAAAAGTTATGTATGACGGATTACTCCACGAACAAAACTTACGATATCATTTATTAGCTATCTTTAAAATGCGGTGTAATTATGAGCTGTAAAACATAATTACTTGAAGCAGAATGTGAATATAATTGCAACTTACAACGTATTTGCAGCTATTAATGAGTACAGTAATTAATTTTATAGCACGCCTCTACTCAAACAATAAAATTCTTTCACTATAGCATCCTCGCTCACGCGATATGTTTATCCCCGAGTGAATAATAAAACAATTACTTTCTCTAACATGATTTACATATTACTGAACTTAACTCTGCGAGTTCCTTCACATTAGGTAGGAGAATTTTGCTGTACTGAACCTTAAAAAGGTCATCACTGTCCACCTTGCTAACCTACTGATATGAAATTATGTAAAATCAAGGGTTATCCTGCTATACAGATCGAGAGGCGAGACCTGTCATGTGAGCTACACGAGAGCATGCTCCATTTCAAATACTTAACTGGTATGGAGACGGCATTTTAAATATGAAAATTTTATTTTATTCTCGTCAAATATTTCACACGAAGGAAATAATTCTTGTGACGTTTACTACATTAGTATTGAAACTACTCACTGTTAGGAATTTATAACTCTATCGTTATAAATGTAATAACGGGAAGGGTATGAATTGATGGACGTCATTTGTTATACAAATTTTGCAAATGACCCATATACGTGTATATATATATATATATATATATACTTATTTGTTTATTTATTCTGGTCTAGTTAAGGCCATCAGGTCTTCTCTTCCACACCACCAGAAATATAAATACAATAATACAAATAAAAAGAAAAATCACACCATAAACAAAGTAAAACCACACAAATGTATACACAGGTTGCAGTCACACAAAGTTTAGATGAGTGATGAAGTTCCATAATTAATAAAATTATATCCAAATTAATTAACTAACGTAAACAAAAAACTTGCAATTTTAATCTAGAATAGAAACACAAATCAACACTTCTAGTAATACCTAAAAACAATTAAATAAGATAAAATTTTCCAATTTAATTTTGAACTGTGACAATATCCGGCAGTTCCTGAAGTCATTAGGTAACGAATTCCAGAGGTAAGGTATTTCTACAGTGTAGAAGGATGAGTATAAAGAAGTTCTGTGATGAGGTATAGAAAGAAGTGCTTGATGCCGGTTTCGAAGAGTTATAAGAAATTGAAAGCGCGGTAACAGATAATTCGGAGCAGAAATATGTATGATTCTAAATAGAGGAGACAGTGAATGTATTGTTCTTCGTTCCTTCAGACACACCCATAAAAAGGAACTAGAGGGAAGTCGTTATATGGTCAAATTTACGAGTATTGCAGATGAATCGTATGCAAACATTATGTACACTTTGTAATCTCTCAGTTAAAAGTGAACTTACATTAGTTAGCAAGGAATTGCAATAATCAAAATGAACCATTACAAGCCTCTGAATAAGATTCTTTTTAGACTAAGTGGTAGAAAGTCTTTTATATGAAACAAGGAATGTGTGTGTATGTATGTATGTATGTATGTATGTATGTATGTATGTATGTATGTATGTATGTATGTATGTATGTATGTATTGTATGTATGCATTAGCACTGCAATTGGGTATACTCCCAGTGGCAGTGATATGTAATATACCTACAATAATGACAACAGTACGATAATTACAACAACAAATATAGTAACATGATTACAGCAATAAGACAAAGTGTAAAATTAAGTCTAACTATAAATAAATAATTGCAATAAAGACTAAACTATAAAGCAAACCTATGCAAAAGTAAGCTTACTTCTATTAAACCCAACCATTATCAACTTATGGAATTACAAGTCATCTTAATTAAATATATGAAAACTTAATTATTAATTACATGGCACGGCTTAAATAATTACATTGCACCTACATTACTATTAAATTTCAGAACCATTCCTTAAATGCATTGATTTTGCGAGGACCACCCTAAAAGATTGCTCCAGGTAAACTGTTGCAATCTTGTAAGGTTTACAAAGGAAAATTTTGCCACGTCTGTTCTTTGTTTTCTGTATTTAAACTTCGTAATTGAATTTTATAAAATACAATGCATAGTATAACTTTTATATGTTTTTATGCTCGACCATACCGAAATGTACTAATTATACACCTGGTAGCAGTCCTTTAATGCATGTCATTAAAGTACACCTATTCATTGAAGTTCAGGTTTTCGATTATTCTCGGATATACAATCGAAAGACAACGAGGGAAACGTCACGGAGGCTGGAAATCCAAACTGTCGCAGAAGGTTATGTTCTGTTACTATAATATTTAGCGTTAATTGTAAATAATATTCAAATAAATTCAATTTGTCATCTCGTTTTTCAATTCCAAATCAATTTCCAGGTTATATCAAAATTAGTTCATGTTATTCTCCAGATTACATCAAGGTCAATGACATTATTGTTCCTCGGAAAAAATCAATACTTTCGCGTCTGCGCACATCTCACAATTTACGAACTATACAGAAGGTTACTTCCGATCTTCAGTCAGATACGAATAAAATGAATACTTCTGAATAATTTCAAGTTAGAAATATGGTCGAGCATAAAAAGTCGTATGAAACTTGCTTATAATGGTAATTAAGACGCTCGTATGAAAATTATGAAACTCGCTTGCGCTCGTTTCATAAACAAACATACTCGCGTCTTAATTACTATCATTATAGTCTGGTTGCATAATGTACTATTATGAAAGTTCAGTTACACGTTTCGGTTAAACCGGATTTTGATTGAAAGAGGTTAGGTTAACATGGATTTTGCTGTATTTATTAATAATTACTCCACGAGGTGTCGCAGACTCCGCCACGCCAATGTAGAATTAAGAGCCCCGAAGAACATCAGAGGAACAAGAGAATGTTTTTGAAACTGGTAGTGTAAGAACAGAGCGAAGATTGTGGGTGAATGAGAGAGAAGACCAATGTTTCTACTTGGAAAGTAATTGCTGGGCCATTAGCAAAATCCCCCTCCCTCCATCGCCAGCTTCCACTTCGACCCGCAGCATCCCTTTAAAAGGAGTAGCAGGGTCGCGGGGAGAGGTGGAAAAGGACAGCGGGTTCAATGCAGCTCTTGCCGAGGTTGAGCTTCAATGGCGTCAAGCAGGAACACCAAACAACTTATTCCCTTGAAATTAGTTTATGGCTTATAAAACAAGACTGAGTGTGGCGGTGTTAACTTCTGTCACACGCTATCACGGCATTCAAAGCGCAAAATGTATACCGCTTAGTAATATAAATCGACTCCTGCAGTGTAGGTTTTTTTGCATTTCTTCTCCGTGAAGAAACAGAGCCTAAATTCACAGTGGATTGTTATTTATAGAATAAAACGAGTCGATTGCAATTTAAATACCTGTGATATGACAAGAAAGTAGCTACGTATTTATGCGAACGACGAGAATATGTCAGGAGAAAATTAAAAAACTATTAGGGAAAACACGGGAATTTACTTGAAGCAAGTAACGAGATAGGATTGGAAGTAAATCCCATAAAAAAAAACAAAGTATGTGATTATGTCTCGTGACCAGAACATTGTACGAAATGGAAATATAAAAATTAGAAATTTATCCGTTGAAGTAGTGGAAAAATTCAAATATCTTGGAGCAACAGCAACAAATATAAATAACACTCGACAGGAAATTAAACGCAGAGTAAATATGGAAAATGCCTGTTATTAATTATTCGGTTGAGAAGCTTTTGTCATCTAGTCTGCTCTCGAAAGAGCTGAAAGTTGGAATTTTTAAAACAGTTGTGTTATCGGTTGTTCTTTATGGTTGTGAAGCTTGGATGCTCACTTCGAGAGAGGAACAGAAGTTAAGAGTGTTCGAGAATAAGGTACTTAGGAAAATATTTTGGACTATGAGGGATGAAGTTACAGGAGAATTGAGAAAGTTACACAACGCAGAATTGCACGCATTGTATTCTTCACTTAACTTAATTAGAAACATTAAATCTCAGACGTTTGAGATGGACAATGAATGTAACACGTATTGATAAATTCAGAAATGCGTACAGTATTAGCACAGTCTAGTATATACAGTCACGAAGTTTGAGTTTATGAGGATGCTAAGAACAATAAACTGTGCAGGTACTATTTCGCATTGTCTGTAATGACGCGATAGTAGCGATCCTAATGGCTAGCAACTAGCCTATCTATGGGTGCATATTTACTACGTATTGAGCTGCGTGACTGTATATACGAGACTGTGATATTAGTTGGAAGACCTGAGAGAAAAAGACCAATGCTGAGGCCGAGATGTACTGTAGATGGGAGGATAATATTAAGGATTTGAGTGTGGTGGGATATGATGGTAGGGACTGGATTAATCTTGCTCAGGACAAGGACCGATGACGGGCTTATATGAGGGCGGCAATGTATATCCGGATTCCCTAAAAGTCATTTTTAAGTAAGTAAATACTGAAAAGAAAATTGCTTTCATACAAATATTTCTTGAAGCACGGACATAAATATTAATATTTTCGAACGAGAAATAAATATGTTAAGGAGTCTTCTTTATAAAGTGGAATGCAATTAATTTTGTTTAATCTTCTTTGCCACTTTGATTAAGACATTTCTTTATAATTCGGTAGGTTTTGACAACTTACTTATTTATAACTTACATCTAGGGTATATCTAAACGAGTTTTATGGTCTTTAAACTTTTAAGAGAATGAAAAAATTGACAAATTTTAATTAGATTCACATAAATTGAAACATAATTTTCCGACAGATAAATACAATTTATAAATTGAAATCTATTAAAATTAGAAACGTACGTTAACTGAAATAAAACCTTTCAAAGCTGTAAGATCAGTACATTATTCTTTAAATTTCATAATTGAATCGTTAATTTCAGAAACGCCATATGTCCATTTCAGTCAATTTTCCAGTAGGTAAAAAAAATTGGTTATCTTCAAAAGCGTTTGGTATTGTGAAGTGATATATATATATATATATATATATATATATATATAGTATATATATATATAGTATATATAATGTTTAGTATTATATCTAAAGCTTCCGTGTGTTTGAGAAGTGTATTTTACTTAATGCATAACATTGAAATATTCATACTTAAATTTAACATGAAAATATTTGTGATAGATACTATTGTATTTTGAATGGTCCAGTGTAATATGAGGTAAAATGTTATGCTGTATTCATTAATTAAATATGTGGATGTTATTATTTATATTTTGGAACATTTGTTTTAACTATTCAGAATAGTTCTACAAGTCTTCAATTTTATCATCATGTTGTAATAGTGTAATAATTAAAATTTGTATGAAGCACTAGTGAAGGCATTTTAATTTGGCACGAGTTTTATTCTAAGAGGAACTTATGAATTATTTAAAGAATTATCTCTTTCCTTCTTTATGAACACCCTCACTTACCAACTCATAAACATTCAAGATATGAACCGCTTATTCAGACCGGATATGAAGAATATGGTTGCTAGGTAGTGGTTATCGGTTGGAGCACTATCTGTCTGGAATCTGAATTCTGTTGGGGTGGATGAATGCGGAAATGGTAATGGAATAGGGGAGCGAAAATGGTGATGAAAATGAAGAATGATAGAATAATCTTGGGAAGCGGTCACTGCTCTTTCTCTGACTTCAGTAAATGAGAGAGAGAGAGAGAGAGAGTGTGACGAGAATTAGAGATAATAAATCCTTGTTACCTAGGCCTACAGAACACATATAATGTATTATTTTGCTTCCTAATTTTCCGGTATAAAACAAATTAATTCTTAGTTACTTATAAATGTACTTATAATTAATAGTATTTTAGGTTAGATGTTTACAAATGCCAAGCTTTAAGAAATAATTTTCTCAGTATCTCTTTTAAATCCATTATAATTTAATCACATCCTTAAAAGAGCCAGAAGCCACTAAAGTAGCTTAGATGGTGGTCGGGATTTCCTTACCGAGTCAGATCTACGCTTAGTGTGATTCAATTCCTCCCTGAACTTATTACCTGGTTGGGTTTCTTTATATATTTATCTCAATTACAAAGCTAATATCGTGTAAGCCTATGGAGAATTGTCAGCCTCATCTCACAAACTATCATTTCGATATCATCAGTTCCCTCGACTCTAAATAACCTGATACTTGATATAGAGTCGTTAAATTATGAATTAAAAACTGGAAGTGCCACAGTGGTATTTAATGTCCCAGTTGTAGTAGTAGTAGTAGTAGTAGTAGTAGTAGTACTTACAGTAAAGTTAGCAATAGTACTAGTAGTAGCAGTAGCAGTAGTTGCAGTTGTAGTAGTAATAGTAGTTACAGTAAAGATAGTAGTAGTAGTAGTAGTAGTACTTATAGTAAAGTTAGCAATAGTACTAGTAGTAGCAGTAGTTGCAGTTGTAGTAGTAATAGTAGTTACAGTAAAGATAGTAGTAGTAGTAGTAGTAGTAGTAGTAGTAGTAGTACTTACAGTAAAGTTAGCAATAGTACTAGTAGTAGCAGTAGCAGTAGCAGTAGTTGTAGTAGTACTTACAGTAAAGTTAGCAATAGTACTAGTAGTAGCAGTAGCAGTAGCAGTAGTTGCAGTTGTAGTAGTAATAGTAGTTACAGTAAAGATAGTAGTAGTAGTAGTAGTAGTAGTAGTATTACTTACAGTAAAGTTAGCAATAGTACTAGTAGTAGCAGTAGCAGTAGTTGCAGTTGTAGTAGTAATAGTAGTTACAGTAAAGATAGTAGTAGTAGTAGTAGTAGTAGTAGTAGTACTTACAGTAAAGTTAGCAATAGTACTAGTAGTAGCAGTAGCAGTAGTTGCAGTTGTAGTAGTAATAGTAGTTACAGTAAAGATAGTAGTAGTAGTAGTAGTAGTACTTACAGTAAAGTTAGCAATAGTACTAGTAGTAGCAGTAGCAGTAGTTGCAGTTGTAGTAGTAATAGTAGTTACAGTAAAGATAGTAGTAGTAGTAGTAGTAGTAGTAGTAGTACTTACAGTAAAGTTAGCAATAGTACTAGTAGTAGCAGTAGCAGTAGTTGCAGTTGTAGTAGTAATAGTAGTTACAGTAAAGATAGTAGTAGTAGTAGTAGTTGTTACAGTAAATGTAGTAGTAGCAGCAGCATCAGTAGTAACAGCAACAGTAGGCCTAGTTGTAGTAATAGCAGCAGCAGTAGCAGTATACCCTATAGTAGTGTTACCGCATATGTAATGGCACTTTCAACTGCAAAACTTATAACTGTGTAAGTTACTGAGCGCAGAAACTCAACAGAGCTGAAAAATGAAAATGTTAGTAGTGTAGAACAGAAGGCCTGGTGGTATTAATTACACTAGTGTAAATATACAGACAGACAAATAAACAAACAAACAAACAAATAAATAAATAAATAAATAAATAAATAAATAAATAAATAAATAAATAAATAAATAAATAAATAAATAAATAAATAAGTAAATAAATAAAGAAATATTTAAACGAAAATTTTGCTGGAGTGTTCAAGAAGGGGTAGTGTTGCTACGAGCCGTACATCTACGACACGGCACCAATGGTAAATTTCCTTCTCGAAGGAAAGTTTGCTAAGTATTTTATCCTTCTTTGAAATCCATTGCCCTTTCCTGGGATTTAAACCACTAACCTGGAATGCTAAATAAAGTAGCCTACAAGCTAGACCGCCGAGGACGCTTTTATTTTAGTAACACATGGATATCTTCGAAAGCTACGTACGAGTACATACAAACATAAATGAATACTCGTACATGCATACACGAATATTTGCTTGCATACAATAACACATGCACGCACACATGAATACATACAAACATACAGTCGGCCTGGTTGACGGAGTTTGTATAGCGCTGGCATTCTATACCCGAGATTGCTGGTTCGATCCCGGGCCAGGTCGATGGCATTTAAATGTGCTCAAATGTTACAGGCTCATGTCAGTAGATTTACTGGCATGTAAAAGAACTCCTGCGGGACAAAATTCCGGCACACCGGCAACGCTTATATAACCTCGGCAGTTGCGAGCGTCGTTAAATAAAACGTAACATTTAACACATACATACATACATACATACATACATACATACATACATACATACATACATACTTAATATATTACATACATACTGTACATGTGTCCGCTGTATCGTCGAGATTAAGGCATAACACTGCTAGTTGAAAGATCGCGGGTTTGATTCTCAATGGGATCATTGATTTTTTCCATTCATCTCAGCTTACCGGCCGAATGGTGACGCTGGGGGAGGGGGGGTTATTCAGGCTCTAACAGAAGTGCTTATCGATACCAGGGGTATTTGCTTGGGTTAAAGACGTCGGGCACGAAAGACTGACATCCCTACTGCCATTAATGTCGACAGGCTGTACAGAAGGGAGCATTATCCTCCTTCCACCTTGTAGGCCTTCATTACAGATATAAATATAAAGATAAACAACTTGGACGATACACGTAATAAGAATAAAGTAATCCGAGAATACCTACCAAGTGTGCGAGCATAATTTTATTGTACAAGTACAATTAAACTGCAGGAAAGAACCCAATCTATGAAATGAAACACGTAAGTTTTAGACAGTGATATCAGATATAGTACATAATAATAATAATAATAATAATAATAATAATAATAATAATAATAATAATAATAATAATAATAATAATAATAATAATAATCCGTGGCGCTACAGCCCGTGAAGGGCCTAGACCAGGGATTCGAACAGCGCTCTCGAGCTGTGAGATGAAGAGCCTTCATTCCTCCCTTACCGTGCAACGGTTGAACACAGATAGCAGGCAGACAGGGAGTAAACAAAAGCGAAACTGCGGCGGCTGGTACTTCGATAAATTTTATACATCTTACTAATTGATTAGAAGCTCATTTTAGATTTGCACTTGATAAACTCTGACGAACAAGGAATGTAGCCCTACATGAGGATGAATGTTGCTGCTGCTAATAATAATAATAATAATAATAATAATAATAATAATAATAATAATAATAATAATAATAATAATAATAATGGCGTTTTATCTACTGAGTCATTCCATGAATGTTGTTCGTTAGTGATGGAAATAAATAATAATAATAATAATAATAATAATAATAATAATAATAATAATAATAATAATATAATAATCATAAATCATGTTTAAAATATCAACTTTGTTTATATGTGTTGTAGCAGTGCAACTTCAAGTTCAGAAACGTAAACTGTTTTGATGTATAAAATTAATTACTTTTAGCGTGACTTGAAATTTGTTCATAGTTTTGTTATAGATTCAAAAATATCTTCGCCTCGAGTTCGAAACTTTAGTGAAATGACATCTACAAGATCTCCATGAACATTGAAATCTGAATCGACACTCATGAATATAGCTAGCTGCGCCGTATCTTTGCGGTCGGTACTATCATCAAGAGCTGCACTAACTCTCATTTTTCATTCTTGCTATCAGTTGTCACTCCAAGTTATCTCCCATTTCTGATATGCACTCTGCAATAATATTACGAGACAAACTTATCCTATATTTAAAAGCATTAACATGTTCCGGACATATCTCTTTTACAACAGCTATGAGACAGTCTTTCACAAATTCTCCGTCAGTGAATAGCTTTGAAGATGTTGCAATAATTTCACAAATTTTATGGCTAGCACGAACCAAGTTTGTTCTACTAACACCCGATGATGATGATGATGATGATTATTATTATTATTATTATTATTATTATTATTATTATTATTATTATTATTATTATTATTATTATTATGGAAGGTTTTCTGAATTCAAACTTGATTTTAATTCGTCTACAGGCTTTTCACGAGCGGGACTAACTTTTCAATTAAAATGCCTTTTAATATTATGATGGCTTAGGTATCAACATTCCTTTCTACATATTAAAGTAATTTGTCTTTCCGTCCTTTAAGATAAAGAAATATCTGTCTATCCACTTATTATTGAATCTTCGTTCCATATCCATACCAGCCGCCAGAGTTGATAAACAAACTACGTACAGAACACTCCTACTGCGACTCAAGTTGACCGTACTGACTGTCGTTTGAGCTCTGCTATGGTAGGAAATAGTACGTTTCACAGTTTGAGAGCGCAGTTCGACATCCCTGGCCTAGACCGACCAGCCGGCTGCTGGCCTCACGCCCACAAGCCGAAGCAGAGATGGACGATCATCCAACCAGAATGGAGGTATTGTGTGGTTAGCATGATGATCCCCCCAACCGTTATAGCTGGTATTCGCAACCGTATTTCGCTACCTATCGCAGCTCCCCAAGTGCATCACGTTGCTGGGTGGGCACCGGTCCCATACACTGGCCAAAATTTCATGAGAAAATTTCTTCCCCCATGAGGACTCGAACCAGCGCGCATTCCGTAACGCGAGTCCTAGGCAGGATGCCTTAGACCACGACATCACGGCGCGGGACAGATATAGTACATAATATACATATTATCTTTTAGTGAATGTTTATGGTTCATAAAATACATAGTGAGCAGTCAGAAATCTCAGCGAAGTACGTGTATTCTGAATGACTTTTTTTAAGGACTACAGGACTAACGAGGCATTCTCTTTTCTTAATCCTGTAAGTATAACCAACGGAACTCCTGTCCACTTCAAACTGACCTTTCACTGCAGGGCAACATTAATTATAAAACTACTAGAAAGCTTTCACACAAGCTGAAGTTACGCTTTGTGCTTCGCGATTGTCTTGTGGCTGAAGGTCACAGTAAATCTGAAGCCCACAACTTCTATTGCAAAGTAGCTAGGGAGTGAGTCTAGCATGCTACGCCTCAGGTAAGCAAGTACTTTGTATTCAGAGGTCCGAGATCTCATGAAAATGAAAAGAGTAGGCTACTGGTAAAATTCTCCTGCGTTAATGAAACCCGTAACCAATTACAAGAGGACAGATTCTAGCATATTAGCATGTTTTATTACTTAGTCGAAAATCATATGCTACAATTGTATAAATGCATTTAACGTTATTTTCAACTAAATGACAAGATTTTATAGAGCATATTTATGCATATTTAAGGGATTAATGCATATTTCAGTTTTGAGCTCATATAAAAGCAATTTTTTTTTTAAGCTATCTGGTGTTTAAACCAATATTAAGAACACGGAAAAATGGAATACGGGAGAAACGCAGACATTGAATCACATTACAGTTACGCGGTGCGATCGAGAAGTCTCTCCGCAGTGCTTGTGTAGCCGAGAATCTACTAGGCAGAGAATTCAAGTGGCAGCACTGGCCGCTAAGCATATGATGTACTGGGGGTGTAAGGTTGTCAAACCGGAATGAATGGGGGAGTACCAACTTTCTACAGAGTTGTATTCTAGGGTTACTAGAACTAATAGTGCTACGGAGGGACTTTTCGATCGCACTGTATTTTATTCATTGCAATATGACACCATACAGACAGTGCACTGTTGTTGGCGAATCATTGTGGGCAATTTCGCGGCATTCAACAAAGCCCTCTGATGTTGAAGGGAGCTTCTCGTCATTTAAAAAGATTCTTGTATGTAGACAATAGAAGAAGCTTTTTTCCTAAGAATTTAGAAAAATTTGCAACTCCATCAGAAATAAATGAAGTTATATCTTAATATCCTTATGTATAGCAGGAAAAAAACCATCAATAATATCAAATTGCTTGAAATGAATTTCTTTTTTAATTTTAGCAGTGCATATTATGTTATTTTAGTACATTTATAACCGTTTTAAGTGCATAGGCCTATGTGCATGCAAGGTTTGCCGTTTTTAGTGCAAATGAATCCGTCCCCTAGTAATAACAGTGCTCAAAGACATATTGTTCCATATTATGTTTTTGCAAACTTATAAAGAAGTGTACGAATTTATTTCTGTTCTAAAAAAAATTATATTTCTTCATAACTTTTCAATAAACTAAAATGCAACAATTTCTTTTAAGAAAACACAAAATATACTCGTATATCGTATATTTAATAAGTTTGTAATAAAATAATAACTATAATCACTTCGAACACTATTTTTATCCAACACCACATACGAGCCTATAATATTAATGATCATTAAACTTCAATTCTCCCCCAGAAATTGTAAGACACCAAAACAATAAGTCAATTTCTCTTTTCGATGTTGCTCATGTCATGACTCATGGTGTGCTATGGGAAATGCAGTTACAATATATTGCGGCATACTGCCAACGCGCTAATAAGAAATAGTTAATTGTACAAATTATTATGTAACAAATATGCCATTTTGTCACAAGTTATTCTTTTTAACAAATTAAATATTTTATCAGCTTCAAAATTTTTTTTTTTTTCATTTTATTCAATAAAAGAAAAGAATAAAACTTAAGTAAAAAAGGAAAGAGACTTAAACGGAAAGAAAAGAAAAATAAGTTAATAATGAATTATATTATGGTTTATTTAACGACCCTAGCAACTGCAGAGGTTATATAAGCGTCGCCGGTGTGCCGTAAATTTATCCCGCAGTTCTTTCATATGCCAGTAAATCTACTGACATGAGCCTGTCGCATTTAAACACACTTAAATGCCATCGACCAGGGCCGTGCTCGAACCCGCAACCTCGAGCACAGAAGGCCAGCGCTATACCGACTACGCTACCCAGGCCGACGAAAGGAAAAGAAAGGAAACTAAATAGAATAGGAAAGAAAAGTAAACAAAAAAGAAGAAAGGTACAATAAAAAAGGAAGAAAATAAAGGTAAATAAGAAACTACTGAAAAAAGAGAGAGAAAGACAGTATGAAAGGTGAAAGCACAAATTATAGAGGAAAAGTAAGAGAAGTAGGAATATAGTGCCAACGCAATAATAAAGAAGAAAGAAACAAGGGACCTACTGGAAAAGAAAGAAAAATGAGTAAAAAGAAATTATGAAGGAAAGAAGATGTTATGAAGAAATAGGAAGTTCAAAAGCAAGAAAGGAAGATATTAAGAAAAAAAGTAAAACTGAAAGAGGAATAGGAAAGGCATATATAGGGTGCGGCGGTGGAATATGACGGTTTATATAGCCTTGTTGTGGGACACTCAGAGTGAATTAAAAGAAAACACATATACTGGAAGTAATCTAGTATAATGCAATTTATTAATGTCTGATTACTTTTTAAAAACTACATTTTGTAAGTAGCCTGCACGAAAACGAATACATTTCTGCAATCTGCTATGAAAGTTCTGCATAACTCGCCCCAACAAAACAGGTTCCATGGCACTAATTTCGTTCCTTATATTTTGTTTCAGTTGGATGATGGTGCGAGGCTTGTTGCGATACACCCTACTTTTGAGATAACCCCATAGGAAGTAATCAGCTGCAGTCAAGTCAGGTGATCTTGGCGGTCAGGCAATGTCTTCAAATCGTGAAATTATTCGTCCTGGAAACATGTTTCACAGACAGTTCATTAAACCATGATCAGTGTGCGCTGATTACTTCCTTTGGGGTTATGTCAAAAGTAAGATGTATCGCAACAAGCCTCGCACCATCATCCAGCTGAAACAAAACATAAGGAACGAAATTAGTGCCATGGAACCTGTTTTGTTGGGGCGAGTTATGCAGAACTGTCATAGCAGATTGCAGGAATGTATTCGTTGCCGTGGAGGCTACTTACGAAGTATAGTTTTTAAAAAGTAATCAGACATTAATAAATTGCATTGTACTAGATTACTTCCAGTATATGCGTTTTCTTTTAATTCGTCCTGAGTGTCCCATTACAGGGCTATAAAAACAGTCATCCCACTGCCGCACCCTATATGATTAAGAAAGGGTAGAAACAAAACAAAGAAAAAGGAAGAAATGAATAGAATGAAAAAGAAATAAATAGTGCGTTCACTGCACACTACCAGCCTGTTATGTATAGAGGGGTTTTCTTTGGAAATTCCGCTCCTATTTAGTGTCGAATGAAGTCATTATCTATTACGAGCCGCTTTATTGTGAACTAGGCTGATTCAATGGAAATCCTGCCACGGGTTACGACTCGTCGGTTGGATAACCCCAGTTTAATGAATTCGCAAACAACAACTGTAAGGCATATAATTATTTACTTTATCCGTAGCCATTGGGTGTCCCTTTTCAGCGAGTTTCTGCTGTGTCGACACTAGTAATTCAAATTGTAATGCTTTCCGTGGCAGTGTTTTGTTACAATTCAAATATAACAGTGGACAATTTTAGTTCCAGTGGACAGTAAATTAACAACAAAACCATGCCACTCTACACTCAAGGATGTGCCCTCTATTTCACGTAAATATATATAACATGTACGATTAATTAATAAATTCATTTGTCTATCAAATTAATGGTTTAATTTGTAGCATAGTGGGTTTAAATTTAAACTAATTCATTGTTATTTCAGTCAATTTAGAATAATTATTTAAAGGCTTCGCCACACGAGCCAGAAACCACAGTTGTTCATTTAACCACAATGTCCCGAAACTCCTAAACATGAAGGAGAATTACAATTTTTTTTTCCAGGAAGCATCTATTAAATATGTATAGAGGGTGATTCATAAATACTTGTACAAATTTTGTGGGTATAATGTAGAGATAAAGTTAAAATTAAAATGTTTCATACAACTTTTCCCGGAAATCCTTACTTTTAGAGTTATGGTACAGATTGTCCTATCTTGCTAGGTATAAAAAAACATGGACCAGTAAGGCCTTCGGAAGTGTCACGTTCGCCTACATAGCGACTGAGTTAGATGTTTGTTATCCGTACACCCTACTACAGTTGATTACAACCCGATAGGACTTTGTTTACTTTATGTAGGTATGTAGTAGACACCGGCAAATCAGACAAGACTCACGCCCGTAACTGCTTATCACCAGGCTTGGGTTCCGGTGACGCTACAAAGCAAGTTAACTTTTAAGACTGAACCCATTCAGCCCGTGTTTTATGCGTTCAGTCCAGGCGGGACCGAAGAAAGCCTGCTTGTTTGCTTGTATTATAAGGTAAAGTGACTTGCATTCACGGAAGCCAGTCTGCGCTGGTTAAGATGAAACAGTACTAGTTTGAAATCTAAGTTCGTTGGCTATTTAGTCACTTCAAAAAATCTTGATTTTATGGTCCAACACGGCAGAAAATTCTTGATTAAAGAAATATAGTTTTACCATTTATTGCACTACAGAATTTCATAAAATAACACTGAATAACAAAATAACACTTTCGGTGGATATCTTGGTATCCAACAAGCGTTCTAAGACAACTGGAACATGCTGATTCCGAATATGCAAACCATTTGTCTCCATTACCTACGGTTCTTGAGATATACGACATCAACCATTATGTTTAAGAACTCACAGACAGGAATTTCAGTAGAGCATTTGTTGCTACATGGAGTAATAATGAACATGGCTTTAGCTAAGAAAATGGTGCAATGTGCCACATGGCACATAATTATAATAATAACATAGTTGAAGGCATAATACACCTGTAAAATACATATGTACATATATAGAATATACTTCATTTGTGCTGAGCATTTGTCATGTCGTGCTCAAGCGTCCAGCAGTAGTGAGCCAACATCGCTGCACTTCCATCGACCCTGATAGCGTGACTCCATCACCGAGATGTCTTAATGAAAACGTTCATCATGTTCGTCGCTGACTAAACCTAGGTTCTCGGGGAAGAAATCAAGATGTGAGTCGAGGAGATGCATTTTGAGAGACGTGTTGCAACCTAGCTGTCTGTACGCACTCATGCACTTTTGAACAACATTCACATAGTCAGTCGATTTATTATTTGCAAGGAAATTGTCTACGACTGACTTCAATGCCACCCTTGCATCTCTTTGAGTATCATTCAGTAAGTCTTGGAAGTGGCTGTCAGCAATGATCTATTTATTTGTGGATCTATGAACACACCTTCTTTCATTTTCTCGTAACTCAACTTCGGAAACTTGTTACACAGGTACCCAAAAGCATCTGAGTCATTATCTAGTGCCTTCATGAAAGTCTTCGTGAGCTCCAGCTTTATATGAAGCTGTGGCATAATAACTTTGTCATGCTCAACCAACAGCACACGAAGGACGATTTTATTTCCTGTCTGCATTCTATCTCTGACTGGCCAATTTTTCTTTATATAGCGGTTCTTTCTGTCTCTGCTGTCCCACACGCAGATGAAGTAGCTGTACTTGGTGTACCCTGTCTGCATTCCCATGAGAATTGTGATAACTTTTAAATCACCACAGATACGCCAATTGTACTTGCGATAGCGTATTTTTTTAAGAGGTAGAGATATGGTTTCGTACGTCCTTTTCAGGCGCGTAGAATATGCAACCGGTACTGAAACATTTCTGTTTCCGTTGTGTAATAATACTGCCTTCAAACTTGTACTATATGAGTCTATGAATAGTCGCCATGCTTCAATGCTGTGTTCCACCCCAAGACTTGACATAAAACCTTGAACGTCCGTGGAGTATCAAATAGTGTCACTCATTGCAAAGAACTTCACAAGTTCTTTGTGTCTGTGCCGAAACTGTGAATTAGTTGTGCAAGGAAATTAAATTCTTTAAGACGCACCGAGCAGTTCAGCCTGACCTTTCGTTAGTGCCAGGTCCCGTATGAGATCGCATGATCCCGTATGAGTGTAACATTATTCATCAAATAAATATTTTCTCCAGGTTGGTAGTAATCAGAGTCTGAGTCGTTGGCAGGAGATGAAAGAGGACATTCTTCTTGCATTTCTTCAGTAACTGTATATTCTCCAGATGCTGTTGGTATTGGACAAGTGACGGGATCTTATGGAATTGGTTTAGAAACTGAAGAAACTTCAGGTTACTTTACAGATGCACGAGTTTTGGAGGAGAAGTGACGTTTGCCAAACAGAAATAACAGTCTGTGATGTGGTTGCTTCATTCACGCCATATCATAGGAACTTTAAATACCAGATGGTTGATCTTCTTTTCCTTACTTAACCAACCGCGCAAGTTGCATGCACAGGTCGAACAGATGAACTGTGGTGCCTACGACTTACTACTATCCACCTTCGAATCAAAATATATTTCATATGCATTCTTCGCAAACGGCGTAAAAGTCTTCCGATGGGATTTATCTATTACATAGCCGCACACGTAGCAAAACACTTCTGGTGAATTTCTACAACCTCTGGATGCCGTAATATCCACCGTCCACTGTCATTGTCAATGAAAATAAGTAAAAAAATATATAAATGAAAGTATATTAATGCAACAGAACACAAACGACGAAATTTTCAGCATTGCATTAAGAATAACGAAAAATACAAAGAAATTCGACTGCGTTCCGTGTAAAAATCAAATTTCGTCGGCAATTTCAAAACCTGACGTGATAGAGCAAAACGGTTTTCAGATTTGAAATCAGCATGAAAAACTACATTAGGAACAGTAAACATCACTTCAGATATCTACCACTTGTTTATCAGTGTAATAAGATAAATATTATAAATTTCATTTTTCTGCAAAGTGTACCTTGCTCAAGAAATAACGGCAGATAATTCTTGATTAAAAAAAAAAAAAACACAGTTTTACGATTTATTGCGCTCCAGAATTTCATAAAATAATAAGATAAATATTATACATTTCATTTTTCTACAAAGTGTATATGACTCAAGGAATAACGGCAGATAATTCTTCATTAAAGAAATACAGTTTTACAATATATTGCGCTATAGAATTCATAAAATAATAAGACAATATTATACATTTCATATTCCTGCAAAGTGTATCTGACTCAACAAAATAGTAACATTTCGTAACTTGTGACTAGTTGAGAAGAGGTGAGGAGGGGAGGGGAGGGGAGAGGAGAGGAGAGGAGAGGAGAGGAGAGGAGAGGAGAGGAGAGGAGAGGAGAGGAGAGGAGAGGAGAGGAGAGGAGAGGAGAGGAGAGGAGAGGAGAGGAGAGGAGAGGAGAGGACTTCTTTATACCTTAGTTGTATACCATGTGGCGTTTCAGGCGATAAGCTTACCACTTGTCACTCTGCCTCTGTCGGAAAATAAGTGTACTATGTTCCAGCATCTAAACGGTGGGAATTCATACATACATACATACATACATACATACATACATACATACATACATACATACATACGTACATACATACATGTAGTATTACTTAGGTAATGGGGCATGCTGTAATTACATAAAAAATACATACATACATACATACATACAGTATATACTAGAGATGAACAACGATCGAGAAAGCAAGACTAACAGCGCCCGCAAAGCCGAAAACCCGCACGACAATGTTGTGTACGTCGCGTCGTTGACGTAAAGACTGCTTGTGAGAGTTTCGAGACGTCGAGATTGATCATTCCCGAAGTCCCAAACGTCAAGCAGCCTGGAATCGCCACAGTTGTTTATACCTGACTGAACTTTCATCTACTTTGGCAACTGTTATATATGTTTATAAACAATCAAGTAGCCTATTTCAAACATCATCTCTACCTTTCAGTGTATAATAATCGTTCCCCCAGTTTTTATTGAATTACTAGGTCTCTATTAAAAGGCTAGGAATTTTCTTTTCATATATTTGAGATCAAATGTGCAATCAAGTAAAACGATATCAACGTCATTTATTATGTTTCTTAGAAATGCAAATTTATTTGATTTTTTTTTTCTATTTATATAGCCATAGGTAATATATAATAGACCAGAACATTTTCATAACTAAGATACTGTTCTGTTTTGTCTTTTTGTCTCATTTAAACATTTATAATATTATTAATTTCAATGGTGTATGTTATTCAAAGTTACGAAATCTTTCCACGCCGATCAAATGCTATTTCGAGAATGATGAGCGAGACTCGAAGCGCACGAGAATGACGAGATGAGATTCGAGAGACAAATGCAACGAACACAGCGAGCGAGAGCGGCAGTTAGTTTTGTTCATCTCTAATACATACACAAATACACGTATACATACATAGTGTCTTGAAAGGTGAAAATATTTAATGTCCTAGTAAGAAAAGTATACTCGTATTACAGTCTGTTTATGCGCTCGATGTCAGCATATTGATAAATTTCGGGAGCTATATTGAGTTCTAAAATCCAGTTTTATACACCAGTTATAACAATATTGTGGGCCAACATCTTGCTGACCACATGTTACTCCCGTACTTGGTTCACTCAAACTTCCATCCGAACTTTAATCCTTCATTATGTTTACTGCCTTTCTCCATTGCATCCGTAATTTTTTCTCCCCCCATTCTATTCCTTATTCTCTTTCTGTCTCTTTCTCAAATTTCACTGTGCTCTGAATTCACGGCGATACGATTCCTCCCCCTTCTCCAGTGACATACCTTTCTATCCTCTTCTTGTAGAACGACCTTCCACTTCACTCTCTTCGCTCGTGGAAGCTTCCTCGTCCCATCACACGGGCTTATGAGCGCTGTAGTCTATTTCCGGCTCGCCGAAATGTGAGCACTTCTAAATTAAGAGTTATATATTACACTGGATCTCTTTATATTAGAAGCACCATAAAACAAATCGACTTATTTCTCCCCAACTTCAGCTTGTGACGCTTATATAAATTCCTTTATCTCTATGAAACTTAATCTAAATAGAACTGTTATGTCTAACGAAGATATTGATATTCTCAAATATACAGCATGTTACTCAAAATGAGATACAACGAAGGCTATCCTAAGTGGCTACCAGACGTTCTTCGGACGAGATGTCCTTTGCATTGTGAAAAGTGACCATGCACTTATTTTATAACGCCGTAACTGTAATGACATTTCTGTAATAAGCATATGCATTCAAAAGATAGCCTAATTTCTTTTTAAATTTTAAGTAAGAGAAACTTACAATGGAAAATATTTGGAATACGTATGCTTAAGTATTTAGTTAGGCCTACAGTTTACAGCAGTAAATATTTTTGGAAATATTCAACATTTTTTTTCCTCCATTATTGTATCTTGTACAATAATGAAAACTGGTATGTATAAAACACTGTCCTTCTGCTATATAAAAAAAATATTTTTACAATTTAAAAAAATTATATATATTTTTTTTTCTTTTTCTTTTCTTTTTCAAAATTCAAAATGTGCAGTTCACTGTGCAATGATGAAGCTTTTCCCTCATAACTCATAAACTTGTTAACTTTTTCATGTTCTCTCTCTTTTATTTTATTGCTGAAACTCATATTTACAATATCATGCTGTTTCAACTATATTCCTTAATGAGTAATATATTTATTTTATTTTGTGTTAGAAGAAAATACTGATATTTGACCATTTTGTAAAATGAACTTTTTATGAGACAACCTATCAAAGACAGAGAAGTAATCTTACATCATATTGTAGATATGACATGCATTAATACACACAAGAAAATTCATCACAGAATGTTGGATAGTTTTTAGTTATGTGGAAGAAGCTTCATCATTACACAGTGAACTGAATTTTGCAAAAAAAATCAATTAATTATAATTAAGTTGAGATAGCTAGTAAAATGATGATAATTAATTGAACATAAGTTTACTAGAACTATGTTACAGGGAGAAAAAAATATATATCTAAAATATATTTAGCCTATATAGGCTAATGAGAATATTAATGTAATTAAATTTTGCCATTACAGATATTGTATTCTATTTAGAGAAATTAATGGTAATAATAAGAATGGACAGATGTTAGTTTCATTATAAGTAACAAATATTAATCAGTAATTAATCTGTTACGTAAGAATTTATATAATTTTGACCTAAATGAAGTTATTGTCCAACAACCCCTTACATCACTCGGAAGCGAGTTCCAATTTCTAGCAACTGAAACTGTATAGAATATAAAGATGTCTTGTGATAGGGTATAACGAGTAAATTGTTATGAGACCTGGCACTTAGAGCGTATTCCGAATCTCAGCGCTGAGCAATCCGATGGCATCATGGTGTTCCGAATTTCAACGATGACGTCACTGATGCTGCACCGGTGTCGCACCGGTGCCTTCAGCTTGCAGAGGTGGTGGCAGTCTCCAACAGCCGCCATCAGTGAATCTGATTGGTTCTTGTAGGCCTATACGGAGGAATTAGCAGACGAATGACATCGTGCACTGTTGTGTTATGGCGGTGTGTTCTGCTTTGATTCTGCTGTATTGTTTATAATGAGCACAACGTAAAATAGTATGTTGATGGCCTATTACTACTGGTTCAAGAAATAAATTGTTTATGCTCTCTTTTCTTTGAACGAGATGACAGTATGGAAATTTCGCAAAATCTTGCTAGCGTAGCACAGACAACAACTTGTACAGGCGCCATGATAGCCATCGAGCCTTCCAGCAGTTTTGTTTCTATTTCGCTGCAGCGTGACGTCATTGTTGTCCACCGGTCCGGTGAGATTCGGAATACGCTGTTAGCTGATGATAAGCTGCCTTTAAATAAATACTTTGTTATTATTGTTATTAAATTCAAATAGTATTTCGTACATGCGTAATACTCCTGTTGTATAATGACTTATAGACAGAGATACACGAAAAGATATAAACACACAGTACCGGAGCGTGCGTAGAGAGACGGCAGCGTGAAGTTACGATGATCGAGGTACACCTAACTTTTATTCAAAGTAACCAAACGCAGGAGTCTAATTATAACTCATGTGGTTTTACATTAAAACGTTAATATCCAAATGACACATAAATCAACGAGATACAGGCAATTGCACACAAGCTACCGCCATAAATCGATACGGTCTCAATACTTCTACTCGCTATGCACAGTCTTCTTTGCAACACAAAGTGAAACAATTTTGGGGATGTGGAACCGTACGGTCGAATGTTCTCTCTGTGACGTTAACCAGCAACGTCACAGTGCGTCGGCATGTCGGATGAGCTGTAACGCGGACGCGTCTCATTCGAGTGTTGCAGACAGGTCAAGCGTGTCACCCTCACAAACTGCATTCTTTGTTTCACGAAGTTTCCTGTTCCTATTTGCAGTGTGCACAGAACTAATAGCAGTCGTCTTTACAAACAGTTCATTCATGTTTTCTGATTTTAAAATAAAAGGTTTACACAACAACAAAACAAAAATTTGATCATCAATTTATGAAGTAAACATCAGTTCAATAAATTATTGACTTTTACATTATAAAATAAAGTTTGCTTGAAATACGGGACTTTTGCGCGTCCCGACAAAAAATTACCTGGGCCAAAAAATGAGATTGTTTCGATTTTTACGGGACGTATGGCATGCTTCGTAACCTGCCAATCGAAAAACGATTTAGATCCTTGTTTCTTTACAGGTATATGCACGAATTCAATCGATGGTTACATCAGGACACTGTTCCGTCGATTTAGTAGAATGTCAATGTTCACCTACTTAAATACAATATAATACACGGAGCAAGTCCCCTGTAATCGGTAAGCATCATCTTTTGTTAGGCAGTGGTATTTAATCTATGGTACGCGTAGGCCTACTACCAGAGGTACGCAGGGTTGTCTCAAGGTGTACACACCCCTCTGATTACGTACGTAAAAATACTGACATATTTATTTCATTATATTGTTGTTAATTGGCCTATTTCATTATATTATAGTTTCTTTGAAACATCAGTGCTTGGTTTTCCTTGCTTGAATAACGTTTTACGTAAATATTACTATTATGATTGCATCAATAACTACTGTATAATAATAATAATAATAATAATAATAATAATAATAATAATAATAATAATAATAATATACCATTTTTGTAAAACATCAATCATAGTATCTTGTCAATTCTTATATAATTAGGACCAACAAGGCAGTTTGCGGGTATAAACATATTTTGGGGATATTCTAGCAAAGCGAATCTGATACAACGTTAATACAAATTAATTTTATTTGCTAGAATATATGTATTTATTTTATCGCAAGTAAATACTGTAATAATTGAATTCATGAATATAATAATAAATTAATGAATAGATAAATAAATAAATATAAATAAATGAACTAAAAATTAAGTAATAAATAAAGGATCAAAGGAGTGAGTCAGTGAAGTTATGAATGAATGAATGAATGAATGAAATAATTAATTAGTTAATTATTAAAGAAAGAAATCAAAAAAGGATTAAATAAAGAAAGAAAAAATAAAGGAAATAAATATTACCTTATTCTCTCCAGCAATATCTTTAACACTTGTGCCGTTTTTAAAGTGTTGAATTCTACTTACTTTGTCAGAAATACTCAGACTTGAAAGTGTTTGTGACACGATGCCTTGGGGGCTTGGATTCTCGTCACAACAGACCACGTTGTACTGTTTCTGCTTCCTTTGGATTCAAACGCATTCTACCAAATCGATTAAGCTTTGTATTATGACGTAGACAAATTAACGAATTTGTCAAAACAGATTTAAGTGACGTTTGGGAGTATTTTGTGAGGTTTTAATTCAGTGTTGCTGAGAGTTAAAATTTTCTTTCGAATTAAGTAATTTATTAAGAAAATCAGTATGACTAAAATAGATTTAAAAACGCGTAACACCAGCAATATTTTACCAAGCCACTCAAATTATGATACTTGCAAGACCTACAACATTTATGGTGGACGAAAATGTTATTATCGAGCAATAGTTTGTTTCAAAGAGATATAGATGTTACTGGAGACGATTTAACGATTATCTGTCAAATGTAAGAAAGTGAACATTACAGCAATCCATTTTTATGCAGAATATACAGGGACATCATTTTATTTTTACTAATATTAACCTGGCTATACCTTTGGATCAACGGTTGATACCCCCTTCCACGACTGGAGTTCGATGATACTGGCATAATATACAAACAAATCACTTTACTAGGTATAGGAGGGAAAAAAGTACCCATAGTTCATCCATTTACTTAAACTAGGAAATATCGCGCTTTTGAGTTTGATAATTTTCATTAGGTTTTTGTTTAATCAAAATACAGTACAGTATTAACAATGAGTGTTTTTACTCACGAACTGAGCTGTCCATGCGAACGTATTCATTATGCAGTGTATATTATACTGTCTACAACACATTAGCGTACACTATAGAGAATGAAATTAAATTGAAAAATAATCATAATAAGGATATTTAAACACATTTCCAAATGGTGGCCGTTCATTTCGATACAGGCTTCAGTTCGAATGTGTGTAATTCCAATTACCAGTTTCGTCCTTCGTACTAGTAACTCATGTTGAAATAATTCTATACCTACTCTCAGAGTACCTTACGTACTGTAAATTTAATCTTCACTTCTGCTCGATCCGAAAAGATAAAATTACTCAGATATGCTATCTACTTTCCGTCCAAGTGGTTATGTCGCAGGATCGCAGAAAGGGGGGAAATCACGTGACAGTTAATTACTTAACGAGGCTCTTTTATTTAAGTCATTTTAAACAGTTGTATGGGTATAATATTGCGTAGACGTCTAATTCCTAACAGAAATTAATGTTCTCAGAAAAGAGCTAAGACAGCCCAGCCACTAGCCTTTACAGAGAGGCGAATAGAAGCAGGTGGGGAAAACCGGAATGCGAAGTAGGCAAATGAATGACAGTATCTGTACGAAAATGATGCAATATTGAAAACTCTTTCGTCACTGGAAAACGCGAACATATTTTTGGAACGTAGGCCTACTGTTTAGTGTGACCGTAAGGCTACTATGACTGTATGAGGTCTTGGATCTGTGTGGAGGACGGTTGAACTTTATTAGTAGAAGGGGTGGGAGTGAAGTACATTCAAAAACTTAGGTACAATAAAAATTGAAGTAAAAATAAAATGATGTCCCTGTATAAGCGCTCATGTTTAAAATATAATGCTCTAGAATTAGTGTTTTGTGCACAGTTGGGACAAACATAAATACAGGGACATCACTTTATTTTTACTTGCATTTTTATTGTACCTGCGTTTCTGAATGTACTTAACTCCCACCCCTTTCACTAACGTTCTTGCTCCCGTCTGCCACACAAACTTACGGCCGCTGTAGCAAACGAAATCTGCTCGCAGTGAAGTAAATAGTACAGAGTATAGTGTGTTTCAGAAATATGCTTGCGTTTTCCATAGAAGGGAGAGCCTATATTATTGAAGCTTATTTCCAGGGGCAGGTATTTATGGAGATTAATTTTATCATTTGTGTTTTTTAATATTGGTGTCGGCGGAGATTGTTGGAGATTGATTTGTACTCTTGTTAGATATTAATGGAAATCTTGGAAAGTACAACTATTTCGAAATTGGAGTATTAACTCAGTATGAATATTACTTTCCAAATAATTAACATTAAAGGTTCACTGGGTTCTGGTAAAGGTGCGGTATGGCCAATAGACAATATATGTTGGATTGAGACTGTATTTAACACACATTCATTAAAAACGGAAAAAAAACTTGGAGCCCTCAAATAATACTTTCAAATTATTAGTGAAATGTTGAATTCTCCGTCTTTTGAGTTCACTAATGTAATTAGAACAACTGGAATGCCATGTAATGTAGCCTATTTGAATGCGCAACAAATTCAAATGAAAAAAAATGTCCGAAAAAAGAACTCAGAATATGAAATTCGCTATAAAACGGCACAATAATAATAATTCGCGAATGTGTTCATATTTCGCTATTAGAACTCTATTTCGCGATTTGTCGTAATTGTTTTATCCGCATATTACTAATCAGAATCACTTAATTCGTAAAGATTAGTAAAACTCTATTGTATATCTATTATGTCGTGATTTTCGCGATCTCCGTAAATACCCTCCCCTGCTTATTTCGCACAGGTACGGTGTGTAGCATGACTGAATAACTTTATCTGTGTGGACTGAGCAGAAGTGAAGATTAGAGTTACCGAAAGTACGGTAATATGCTGAATAAAGTAGCCATTTATAATGAATAAAACCGCCTGAGGAGTTAAGTTTGTGGAAAAAAATGTTACTACTCTACTGTATTTTGGTAAAATACCGTAAAAGTAATGATCAAACTGAAAATCCTAATATCGTATTTCTCTGTAACATACATGGATACACTACTTTTCTCTCCTCCTATAACTAGTAAAATGATTTGTTTACATATTGCACTAGTAATATCAAACTCCTGTAATGGAACGGGGTAACAGTGTTTCCGAGTATAGCCAGGTTAATTTTAAAAATGTTGGTAAAAATAAAGTGATGTCCCTGTATAATTACACCCATAATATTTGTTATGCTATAAATTTTACTGGAGAGAAAGTGAGAAAGCATAAGTGACATTAAGTTTAAAAATGCTCATTTAAGACTTAATACTTCAGCTTGATTCATAAATTGCAAGTTTTTGAATTGAAATGCTACGGTGATCTAAAATGTTGCTCCAAGAACACAAAAAAAATTGCCTTGAACAATAAAATACGGATAAATTAGTGTTCTTAAAAACTCAAAGATCCGGATGTCTCGATGTGAACGTTTAAATTGATTTTTGTTTTTCATAAATATGATTTTCCAAAATGATTACTAACTTGAAAGAATGTTCATTTTATAATAACTGAAATTAGAAATGCACTTCGAATTAAAATAATACTAGGAGCAGAGCTCTCTTTGTCGGTGCAGCCACAGACTACGAATTGGAAGAGCAGTGATTCTAGCCCCGAGGAGAGCGCGATTCTATCTCCCACTTTAACTTCCATAACGGCTCCGGAGCCACTGCGGCACCCATAAAATTGAGTACCGGTTATCTCCCGGGGTTAAAAGGCAACTGGGGCGTGGCACTGACCAAGCCACCTTCAGCAAAGCTACAGAAAGCATGGAATCTCTATACATTCATACTCCTTCACGGCTTAAATGTGTGTATAAGGATAATAGAAATTTTTGGATTGTTTAAAATGGGAATGTCAAGACATAGCCTATGTAATTTAAATGGTATTATACGAGTATGTTAAAATGAATCACTAAACGTTTTGACAGAAGTCTTTAGACAGATCGGATCGGGATAAACTGATGGGGATCATGAAGAAAATTGCTGTGGAATGAAAAGAGAGATGTCTGTTCACTAGTCTTTATATGAAACAACAAGTCAACGTCAGGATAGGAGAAGAAATATCAGAAGGAAGTGAAATAGGGAGAGGAATACGTCAAGGATGCCCTTTATCACCTACCGTGTTCAACATCCATGTCGAGATTTAGTGAACTATTTTCAGAACTCCCGAGTGGTGACGGGATTTTTCTCGTTGCTAAACTTTCAGAATTGCCCCGAGGTTCACTAAGCCTTTTATAAAATTGAGTAACGGGTCTTTCCTGGAGGTAAAAGGCGGTCAGAGCGTGGTGCCGACCACACCACCTCATTCTAATGCCGAGGTCATGGAAAGCATGGGACTCTACCTCCATGCTCCCCAAGTGCCTTCATGGCATGTGACGGTGATACCTTTACCTTTATTGTTTTCAGAACAAGGGGCGAGTGATAGTAGAAGGAAAAAGAATAAAGTGCATAAGATTTGCTGATGATATGGCGTTCTTAGCAGAAGAAATGACACTAAGGGATATGTTACTGGAGCTGAATGACAGCTGTGAGCAGTATGGTCTGAAGATAAATGTAAATAAGACAAAGGGCATGGCTGTCGGAAGAAAAATTAAAGAAGGTAAACTTGCGAATTCTAAATGAGGCAGCAGAGTAAGTGGACAGCATAATATATTTGGGGTGTACTATAAGCAGTAACAGCTGCTGGCAGGAAGTCAAAATGAGGATAGCAATGGCAAAGGAAGCTTATGATAGAAAAAGTAGTATCCTCTGCAGATTCTGGAAAAATAATTAAGGGAGACATTAGTAAAGTGCTTTGTAAGGAGTGTGGCATTGTAAGGGGCAGAAACATGGACTTTAGACGACGTGAAGAGAAGAGAATAGAAGCATTTGAAATGTGGATAAGGAGAAGAATGGAACATGTGAAGTGGACAGACAGAATAAGAAATGAAGCTGTGTTGGAAAGAGTGGGTGAAGAAAGAATGATGCTGAAACTGATCAGGAAGAGGAAAAGCAATTGGCTGGGTCACTGGCTAAGAAGAAACTGCCTACTGAAGGATGCACTGGTAGGAATGGTGAATAGGAGAAGAGTTCGGGGCAGAAGATGATATCAGATGGTAGACGATATTATGATATATGGATCATATTCGGAGACTATGAGGAAGGCAGGAAATAGGAAAGACTGGAAAAAGCTGGATTTGCAATGAAAGACCTGTTCTTGGGTAGAACACTATAAATTATTGAATGAATGAACGAACGAATGAATTAATGTTTTCAGCACAACATTTGAAAATATAACAACATAAATGCATTAATTTGGCGTATAAAAATAAAAACTTAATTTAAAATTGATGAAACAGATGAGAATTGTCTAGTAGAGATAAAATTACGGTACAAATAACGTTCGTCACCTTGTACATCTTGCCGGTTCTTTGCTGACTGCCATTAAGTTAACTGCCGTTAAATTTTAACTGCTTGTATACTTTGTGACCTGGTAGAGTGTAAGAGAAGGCCTTATGGCCTTAACTCTGCCAGTATAAAAAAGAATTATTATTATTATTATTATTATTATTATTATTATTATCATCATCATTACTATTATTATCATCATTATTATTATTATTATCATCATTATTATTACTATTACCATTACTATTACCATTATTATTATTACTATTATTATTATTATTATTATTATTATTATTATTGTCTTTTCCTTTTCTTATCCTATCTAATTGTTGCCTTGAAAGTGTCAATGTGGTTCCTTGACTCTAATGGTAACAGTATTTTTCTTAATTTCATCCTAGATCACCGCAAGTTAGCGTCAATGTAGGTATCTGAAAAAGTCAGTCGGCAATATTATTATTTTTTGTGTGTTAAATGACGTTAGTGATTTTAATTTTTCTCACAGTTCCGCATAATAATGTTTTATGTTTTGTTGCGTTCAAATTCCGTGCGGGATGGTTACCTTGGTATTTTCCCCCGAGATTTTCCCAAGTGTAAGGCGAATGTCAGGTAATACCATGGTGAATGTTTGACCTGAATTCGCTAAATACCACTTCGCTATCATCAAATTTATTGACGCTAGATAATACTGCAGTAGATGAAACGTCGTTAAATAAGCGATTGTCCTACATTTTGAACATTCCATTCTTAGAATCTATCTTCCTCAGATATACAGTGAAAACTTGTCCGCCCTCTTTAAGCAACATCGCTTCAATCATATACAGATTTTAAGTGGGTTAAATTCAGATCGTTTCATTCTAATACGAGAGTAAAGAAAACTGTGTAGAATGTAAACGCTTATCCCCCTATACTATTACCATAACTTCCATTTAGCTGAAATGCATCCACCCTGCCCTACTTTGAGGCACAAGAGGTTGTTTTGATAACTTATGTATTTCCTTTCTTAGCGACTTTAAGTGTAGCAAGGGGAGCTTTACTTCTGGGGCTGCTAGCATGCGAATATAAAACTTTATTGAATATTAACAAGGAAATTGTTTCTTCCAACAGTACAAGAAGGGGAAGATTTAATACAAGTATACAGTAGCTTACAACTAACTTCCATAAGAAAGGTCACATGTTCGATCCTGGGGAATATTTTACGAAGTTTAAACTTTAAGTACTGAGCTTCTGTGAATCCTTTGTGGAAGGTAGAGGAAGGAAAAATTCATATAAGAATCGCTTACAGGTTATAATGCTTATATAGTAAGGAGAATTTGTTTTCAAAAAGCAATAGTGCTTAATTTAGCAAGACTTAAAGAAAGCAAATGTTGCAAAATAGTAGTAAATTATACATATACAGACTTATATTTATAGATTTCATAAAATTTAAACATGTACAGTAGAGCATCGATTATCCGAATACCGATCAACAGAAACATCGGTTAACCGAAAGCGTTCCTGACGGAAAATCCAATTTGCGCGAAATTTGGCGGCAAAAATACTAGTCACCTTTGGAGGAAAAAAAAACTTGGACTTCTTTTTGTAATCTGTAGACCAACTTCAATGACCATTTTTAACTTGTCTAACTAGGCTAGTCAGTTCTTTGTTTTATTTGTAAGACGTGCGATACAAAATATATGTGCAGTTTTGTGTTTAATATCAGTGTTTCTTTGTTTCATACTGCTCCTATGACATTGGTACAATTTGTTTTCGGAAATGATCGGTTATCCGAAAAATCAGTTATCCGAACACTCCCCTGACCGCAATTGTTTCAGATAATCGATGCTCTACTATTCACTCATAATTACAGCGAAGATAGGCTATTGTACTGTATGAGACGAATCGTCGGAGCAAGGTTTTGTATTTTTCTCCTAAAAATTATTAATTCAACGAATTAAAGAAATACTCCTCTGTGGAAGTATATTTCAGGGTTAGAGGAATAATATTATGGATTAAATAACGTGTTTAAAAATATCAATTTTGAAAACATGCAGTCTCTATTGTTTTATGATGTATACAAAGGTATCATCATCATCATCATCATCCTTCTTGCATGTATTGGGCCTAGTGGTCCGTTACGGTCTCTTGCCAACGCTTGAACGGTCTGCCCAAGGATCTCTTGCCCACAGGATGGTAATTTAAAATTTGGCGTGGAATTCTAGAACGAGGCATTCTTATGACATGTGATCTCCAGTTTTGTCTGTATTTCTGTAGGTATTCCGTAATCGGTTCAATCTGCAGTTCTTTCATAATGTCAAAATTTATAATGTGATCCATTCTCGTGTATCCCGCTGTACGACGCACAAATCTCATTTCTGCCGCCGTTAACTTTGTGAATCAATATTACGAATCGTCCAAGCTTCACTACCAAAACAGAGTATAGGTCTGGCCAATGTTTCATAAATTCTGGTGCGCGTGTGTTTTTGTACTAAGATTGGTTTGAATATCTGATTAATTATTCCCATTTCTCTGTTAAATTTAATAAATTTCTCATTCAAATCTCTTTCTTCTTTATATGAAATCTGGTAACCGAGATAACTAAAATTTTTAACTTGTTCGATGATCTTATTATTGATGCAAATTTTGCTACGGACTGGTTCCTTTCGTGAAAAAAAAGCCATCACTTTAGATTTGTCAGTTGAAATTTCCATATTGAAACTTTCTGCCATTTGATTAAAGTTGTAAACCAAACGTTGTAAATTATCTTCTGAAGTTGCCATAAACCCAATATCATCAGCAAATAATAAAGTATCTATTTGGGACAAACGACTTATCGGTATACAAAGGTATTATAATATTTTAAATATTAAACATTTCAATGTCTTCTTAACGGCTGTAATTTTAATACGATTTTGTCAACACAGAAGCAATGTGAATATTATTTTTGTAACTTATTTATGCTTATTTAACTGTCTTACTAATAAAAACACTAACAAAGATGTTTCACTACTTTATACTTACGCAGTCAATAGCTCGTTTTTAAGTCGTGTTTAAATTTCTGACTAATAATCACTATATAACATGTATAACAATACAACTACTGTATTTAGAATTATATTAAAGTTTTGTCATTGTTTTATTACGAAAGGTAACAGAATAGCTGAGATTCTTTATCGTATCCGATAATGTGCACTAGTGTGCCGCGCTGAGTATCGATAGTATAACTGAGCCTGTTCGATTACCACAATATATTTTGATGAAAGAATACAAATAGAGCAATATTATTGCAATTATTCTGTGCGCTTTGATTTGTTTTTCTGTGGTTATATGACATCTAGAGATGAACAAAACTAACTACCGCTCTCGCTCGCTGTGTTCGTTGCACTTGCCTTTCGAGTCTCGTTTCATAACTGTCGTACGCTTCGAGTCTTGCTCACCATTCTTGAAAAAGCATTTGGTCGGCGTGGAAAGATTTCGAAACTTTGAAATAAATAACATTACAGATGTTTAATTCATACAAAAAGACAAAACAAAATAGTATCATAGTTATCAAAATGTTCTGATTATATTATCAGATATTACCTCTGATTATATAAATAGAAAAAAACAAATCTCAAATAAATTTGCATTTCTAAGAAACACAAAACGTAACGTTAAATAACGCGTTAACATTTTTTACATGTACATTTGATCTCAGAGATACGAAAAAAAAAAGCATAGCGTTTTAATAAGAGCCTAGTAATTAAATAAAGTTTGGGGAACGGATTATTATACACTGAATTGTAAAGATGATGTTTCAAATAGGCTACTTGGTTGTTTATACATATATAACGGTTGCCAAAGAAATAAAACTTCAGTCTGGTATAAACAACTGTGACGATTCAAGGCGGCTTGACGTTCGAGAACTGACCACTCCCGATGTCTTGATCTTCACTTGATTCACACACAAGGGGTCAACGACGTAAGCAGTTTTGTCGTGCGGGTTTTCGGCATTGCGGGCGCTGTTAGTCTTGATTTCTCGATAGTTGTTCAACTCTAATGGCAACGGAAACCATCATCATAAAATGATAATCGATTCGAACAGATGTTAGAAAGGCGGACATTTTTTTCTCTGTATACAACGCTTATACAGGGAGTTTCATGTGTAGGCCTATAACTACAGCTTTGAAATTCCCATGTATAGTTACAAACTGCTTATACATCCATCGCTTATGCTTGGTTTATTAGTTAGAATTTCTGTCCCAACTATCATACAAAAAATGTACACGGTTTATTAATAAGACCGTAAGTGTACAAATATACTTAGTGCAAATGGTAATACCATTGAAGAGGTATTTAATATTTAAGGCATTGGTTATAAGAAAGAATTTTCTGTACATTACAACAAAACAATGGCAAAGTAATTATCGGTAACCGTATGTGATAAAAAAACGCAAGAAACAAAGCCTAGACCTACATACCATTGATATGGAGTAATAACCGTGAAACGAGCAAGCTCGGGTTCAAATCCTGGTTGGACAAATTATCTGTTTGAGTTTTTTCCATGGTTTTCCCTCAACCCATTAACTGCAAGTACTAGGTAACTTTCGGCTCTGGAGTATGGATTCATTTCGCCGACATGGAAGAGTTTTGAAAGCAAAGCAATAGCAAAGATCGATTCGGCGTTGAAAAAAATATGGAAAATTCGTGTCAAAGTAAACTTCATTCGCGGGCATACTTAGCGTGTTTTGATTCTGCACCACTCATATGAGTACTTATTGTTAAGAACTTATTTTATTTCTCGAATACAATGCAATTCTGTGTTTTTTTAACAAATCTGTACTGTTTATTGTAATTGGGGCTTTGCCCTGTTATAGAAATAAATAAATAAATAAATAAATAAATAAATATATATATATATAAATAAATAAATAAATAAACAATTAAATAAATAAATAAATAAATAAATAAATAAATAAGTCTTACATAAACCTACAAAAATAAATAGTAAATTACACATCACTATAGATTTTTGTTATTGTAGGTTTAATTTGTAATTCAGTAAATACAAAAATATTCTTTGTTCTTAACTTCTATGATAAAATGTCTAGCTTTCATTAATCAGGTAATCTTGTCGTACTTTAATTTTTATTGTAATTGTAATTGTAAGTTTAATATTAATTGTAATTTTATTGTTCATATTATAGTTGTAATCCCTAGTAGAGGGGCAGAGGCGACCTGATGGCCTTATCTGTACCAGGTTAAATAAATACTAATACATCACTGCTTTAGTTGTGTACAATTAATCTATGCTTGTATTTACGTGAATTCGTGGATGTGTAATCATCTACACGTGTCATCCGTTCAAGGACTACCGCATTTGTATTCTGTGCTTATACTCTCAAAGTGTAAAGTTACACAAACTGCGCCCTCCATTTCTACTCGTCTTCAACCCTCACATTCTTCTTCCTCTTTGGACATTCTGCTCAGATGCTAAAGCCCGCCTCATCCAACACTAAACTCAGCTTATAATGTTGAATGAATGTACGAGGATACGTCTGGACAGATTTAAATCTAGACGTACATAAAGTGTGAAATCATGATGAATTACATATACATGTTGCCACAATGTTACATTTCTATGCCGCCACTGCAGTCAGATTCCTGTACATTTCCTCAACTATAAGCATAAACTATACTATTAATTTTAAAGAATAATAATGTCATGGCCCTCTACAGCAGTGCTCTTCAAACATTCTGTCATATTCAACTAATTTTGAGAACATGTTGAACCGAAAAGTGATGTATATTAATAATTGAATATGTAAAATCCTTCATGGACCATCACAAGGTCACGTATTATACAGGCTGGAAGTGAAATAGCCTTGCAGATTTTCGGAGCTAATAGCTCATGTTGTATTTAACAAAAAACTATATCATTATATGGATAGAAAGTTCATAGTTTTTTCAGAAGAAAAGTTTTTTTTTTCAAATGTTTAACTACCTCTTATTCAGTAACTATTGCGAGTAGGATAGTGATTTTTATCAATATCGATAGGAAATCTAATAAAGAATAATTTATCTCTCTGGCATATTTCAATAGCATGGCCGGTTTTCGTGAAAACGTAATTTAAAGAACCACTAATTTGAAGCCAATGGACGATGAGAGTTCGTTCATCTGTTAATCTGTATAACGAGTAGTGTGTGTTAGCGACGATGTTTCCGGACTGCTGAAACTTCGAATTTAATTTTATAATTAACAGTGCATTTAATCAAAAAACTAAGCCTAATATAGGTTTTCTATTCATTTAAATGTACCCTATCGTCCCTTAAATCTGTACGGTTATTTCAATTGTACCTTGTACATAAAAAAACCTAAAATAAATTAAGTGTTGAGCACTTTCGCCCCTTTGGACATCATCAAGTCCCACTAGAAAAAATAACTCCTTATGAACGTTAATAAGGTATACAATATTAAATAGTTATCGCCGTAAACAAGCCGCAGCTGTACAGCGAATAGGAGGGTAGGATATGAATATCCTTCTATGGAATTAGGGCTTGCAAATTAGAAGTCTTAGTAACGAAAAATGATGGCTGTTGTTTTGCAAAGTAAATACGAAATAAGAAATCCGAAATCGGTTTGTGGTTGAATTTACCCTTCGGTTTGCCACTCTTATGTTATCATGAAATGTCTGATGTTGTTTGTGGTCTTACAAGTATTCGATCTCAACATCCAAAAATCTTGGCGAAAAATGCAGTGATCGGAATCATTGGCTGGCTAGATCAAGAATCAATTTTGCTATATGCCCAAATAGGGAAGGCCAGACAATAAAATATGCATACAATTTTTGGGAATCCCATAGAATGTTGCTTCATGTAATAAAACTACGGAAGAACGGAAATATATGAAGAGTCCACTGCAATAATGATGGATGTCACTTTCTTGTCGAAAATGAACCAAGACTGTCAATGCATAGCTTAAGACATATAGAATGTACATAGAGAGTTATATGGCATTAACACTGATAGTCATTGTCCAGTAATGATCGGAAAATCACAGTTAAGCTTTGAGCGCTAAGCATTTCAAACTTTCAATTGCTTCTGCTGCAAAATGTTTTCCAAATGACATCCATCATTCTTGCTGTGGATTCTTCATATATATTTTGATTACTTCTTTTGAGTTATGTAAGCACAAAAACATTGAAGTACAAATTGACCTATGATATGCGAAACTTAAATAATTTTTTTATCATCATGTGATAGAATCATGTCTGGAAATGTTTTATTTGAATTGTGTATATTCTTTTTACATAACTTTGTATTACTGACGTCTCAACTCCGAAACAAACGAAGATACATAATCATAATAGGATTGCAACTGTCTGAACACCCTATAATATTACACCAGTAGCTGCTTCCCCCAGGATGTCCCGATCCTGCTGACGTTGTAGCTTGGTAATAAGGGTGCCCCAGATCGTTGGAAGAGGGAGGGGTAAAGGCGTCGGATAACCTCATGCTTGTTTCTGATGGTTTTCGAACCCCGCGTTTATGGTTGAGGTAATAGCAACTTTCAGCCAAGTTGCAGCCTATTATGTCCGTTCACTTTATTGGGGGAGGAACTGCAGCAAAGGGAAGAAGTGGGATGAATTTCTATTCGTGACATGAACAAGCCATCCCTTCTTGCATCTAAGGGAAGTGTTCCCTCGGAAAGGAATAATCATCCTCAATTGGATCACTAAATATTTCCGCTTCTTCATATCAGAAGGAATGGCTCTGGTTTGCACTTGAATGTCCTTACAATGGCGAAAAGTTTGAACCTCACTCTCGCATGCTAGTCTGTGATGAGTTTGGAACGGAGCTTCAAATTAGTTTCACGGGCAACTACCTGCTGAGAATTCAATATTCTCTACCTTGCAAGTGGGAAGGTCGGAATATTTTGGCTTAAAGAAAACAGACTCACCGTTAGACGAATGCCTAATGCATCAGCTCTCCAAAAATAACATGGGAACATCTAAAACTGTGCCACTAATTATTTCTTCCGCATGCCGCTCTCAAAGACAGTTGCTATTGCTACACTAAAGATAATATTTGTGTTACTATTTTTATAAGCCCTATTTTTATATATTTAATCTTGTGAAATGAGAGAAATTTTGCTTAACTTGTCTCGTTACTGCCAGTGAAGAACTTGTTCAATAATTACAGGCACTTGTTATCTTCTTACACGTTCATTCGTTATGCCTGGTTAATGACACTTTTAATTTAAATTTAAAGATAAAAAGCTTCGGAAAAAATTATTTACCTATTTCTCGCCTACTTTATATTTTTACGCTCAATAATCCGTGCAGTGAAGCTATTCATGACGTTTAAATGACTATTTTGGTCAAAATTTTGAGTTTTTCAATTTTGTATTTTCTGATTCCTTATTATTTCTACTTTACAAAAATATATAGTTTATATATGATATCTTGTTTCAATTGCCCATTATTAGCATTCTTCTAACCGGAAACAATCATTTCTTTAACCGGAAGTTATTGCCTACAAGTGCACGACTGTCATGTTCAGGTTTTTTTCTGTAACAAATTAAGTTTGACGTTATTTGTTTGGAAGAAGTATTTCTCATAGTATAAAGTTACTATTTCTTCCACTGGATGACAGTGTCCTTTATCTATTGAACTTTTGTTTCTCGATTCCTCATTTATTGATTTTTATGTATTTATTTAATTTCCAAAAATAATAACATTCATCAAACAGCATCTTAAATGACTGAGTCATATATAAAGTTAAAGGAAATTAGATATTCTGTGTTCTGAATCAAAGACAATTTATAAAACTACATAACTAAAGATTTTGTAAAATAAATAAAAAAATATATTAAAAAATTCATCCTCGCTAAAAGAAAAAAAAAGCACATTTCAAAATGTACATTACATAACATTATGTGATCCTAAATATTCAACATAAATTTAGGAATGTTCTGAATCGAAGAAAAAAACTTTTGTATCTATTTCCTATCACAGGAAAGTTGAAATACCACAAACACATTTTCACTGCATATTAATCAAGACACTTAAAAATTTATTTACAGCCTCATTTCATTTTGCAAACCATCCACAGATTAGAACGTGTTTAACCTCGGAACGCATCGAAACTTCAAGGTTCGTTTCACGAAAAGTAGGAAGCAGTCGAAACTTTCTAGTGTCGTAACTCAGTGTCACCTCTAAATTTCACGCATTCGCACTCAAATACCAGTTGCGAAACTTTCATATTACGAAGGCTAAGGTTGAAGATTCGAATCCTGGTTATTGTACAGAAGAACACCTTTATGGCCTATGTTGTCTTAGGTAGGAAATCGGCAACTTCTTGGATCTCCTTCTGAGAGTTTCCATTTATTGGTCTAATGCCTAAGTTTAACTTAGAAAGCATGAATTAAATACTATTATAGTCACAATCATGCCATGTAATGAAAGAAAAATTTCACAACCTCGAGCGGGAATCGAACCTGCGACTGCCTGTTCTCCGGTCAGGCGCTCTGCCACTGAGCTATCGAGTTCGTCTCACGCCAAAGGCTTGGAATTATCCTTTCATACTGGCGACTCTGTTATAGAGTCCAAGCCTTTGGCGTGAGACGAACTCGATAGCTCAGTGGCAGAGCGCCTGACCGGAGAACAGGAAGTCGCAGATTCGATTCCCGCTCGAGGTTGTGAAATTTTTCTTTCATACCATGGCATGATTGTGACTATAATAGTATTTAATTCATTAATATGTCACATCCACGGACGTGTATACGTCACCAAACATCGTAAGATTAAGATTAGATTAGAAAGCATGTTGTAAATATTCAGATTGTCAATGTTAATACAGGTAATACAATATAATATTTGTTTCATTCAGTCTTATGACAAATCAATTATTAAAACAATGACATATATTTCATAATATGTAGTCATTGAGTTTTATACTAAGTAAGTTACGAACATTTTCGCCCATTCAGGCATCTTCAGGTTCTGTGTACAATATCTCATTATTAATCTGTATGATAATTACAATGATAGTCGATGAGATGGACTGTTTAAAATTGATCATGACATATAAAATGTACAAACATATGCATAATTAAAATTAATCATGTTACAAGGTCATAAAATTGTGAAAATTGTGAACACGTAGTGTTTTATATTTTAAACTTCATAATACTCAGTGTGGATCTTGTTTTGTAGATTTCATTAAAAAGATTAATCGTATCTGAAATATATAATTATGAAATAGAAAAGAGCAAACCTTCAAACTTAAGAGTGTGATGGGATTGAATTATCAAATGTACTCACGTTATTAAAACGTGGCAACTGCACAGGCTGTTGTGATATACCATTATGATCTGAAGTAGTATTTTTATCTGTAATGAAAACTTTAATGTCAAATATTTTTTGAAAATTTTAAAGTATTGAAATATACTAATTATGTGAACATACTTACGAAGACACGAGGCGACCTTGCTTTAGATACTATGGCTAATGTGACGCGAGCGATGTATGTGCTCATAATGTTCACATAATTAGTATATTTCAATACTTTAAAATTTTCAAAAAAATTTTTGACATTAAAGTTTTCATTACAGATACAGTAAATACTACTTCAGATCATAATGGTATTTCACAACAGCCTGTGTATTGCCACGTTTTAATAACGTGAGTACATTTGATAATTCAATCCAATCACACTCATAAGTTTGAAGGTTTGCTCTTTTCTATTTCATAATTATATATTTCAGATACAATTAATCTTTTTAATGGAATCTACAAAACAAGATCCACACTGAGTATTATGAAGTTTAAAATGTAAAACACTACGTGTTCACAATTTTCACAATTTTATGACCTTGTAACATGATTAATTTTAATTATGCACATGTTTGTACATTTTATATATCATGATCAATTTTAAACAGTCCATCTCATCGACTATCATTGTAATTATCATACAGATTAATAATGAGATATTGTACACAGAACCTGAAGATGCCTGAATGGGCGAAAACGTTCGTAACTTACTTAGTATAAAACTCAATGACTACATGTTATGAAATATATGTCATTGTTTTAATAATTGGTTTGTCATAAGACGCAATGAAACAAATATTATATTGTATTATCTGTACTAATGTCTGAGGTTGGAACTCATTTAGAATCAATATATTAATGCCTGACAAAAACAAAGACAAACAAGATATTAGCAGACAGACAAGACAAAACCAGATAAATAGATGAGACAAGACAAGACATAGCCAAGACAAGATAGGTAGACAAGACAAGACAGATAGACAAGGCAAAACCAGAGAAACAAGACAGACAAGACAAGACAAGACAGGTAGACAAGACAAGATAAGCCAAGATAAATTGACAAGACAAAACCAGACAGAGAAGACAAGACAGAGAGACAAAACAAGACAGACGACAGACAGACATGATAAGATGGTAGACAAAACAGAATAGATAGACAAAATAAGACAGACAGACAAGGCAAGACGGTAGACAAGACAAGACAGACAAGATAGGACAAGACATAAGAAAAAACCAGATAGACACGAAAGACAAAAAAAAAAACCAGACAGAGAGGCAAATAAATACAGAAGACAAGAACCAGATAGATAGACAAGACAAGAGCAGACAGACGAGACGAGACGAGACGAGACGAGTCGAGACGAGACGAGACAAGACACACAAGGTAAGACGGTATATATAGATAATATTAAATTAGACTGATCGGTGTTAGTTTAGAGTGTCAAAACGCCTGCACTGCGTGCTCTCAAGAACCCGCCCAACATTTCCTTAAGAGCGATGATTTTACTTCATCTTGCTGAAAACTGAACCTTGTTGGATACGTATTTCTTGTAGTATGAGCACGTAATACAGGCATTTTGACATCCCTAGATTAGACAGATTGTTATAGACAGATTAAGTCAGATTAGACAGACATTATAGACAGATTGTTATATTAGACACAGACAGACAAAGACCGACACTGACCGAGACAGACAGAATAAAGACAGGGACAGACAGCTGCAATAGACGGGCAGGCGAACTGGCAGCCAACGGACGGTCCGACAAGCAGACAGAGAAGTGTTTGTTTCATAGATTATAATTGCAGGTTCGTTTAAAACGAATACTTTCCTGCTTTTAACTCCATGTGATTTTCTTTTTGTAAAACAAGTTATTCTGTGTAAAAACAGTTGCGTCCTTGCATCTCGGCTGGAGCATGAATGTTTGTGTGTGTTCAATGCAGTAGTTAGTTGCCTTGCGGCCATGTGAACACTGGCTGGGCTTCAAGTCGATCTCATATAATGTCACCATATGTTCGTCTGCTATATTGGTTTCTACACAAAGACTATGTACAGTATGTGTTCTGTCACAAAGCAACAGTAGTAGATCCATTAGAGTGTCTTATATTATTTATTTTATTATTTCGTTAGCTCGCATGTCACTTTACCAGAATGAACGAGATACAGAGACACTGTACACAAGGAATAGAGAAATTCTGTGGATCTGACTAGATGATATTAATAATAGCTTGCAGAAACAAAGCTCCCGGGTTGCTATTAATTGCAGGTGCTTGCAGAACCAGAGCAATTTGGGACTGACTTTGATTAATGATTAACTATCTAGATGTGGCGCATTACAGTTCTACGATTTTCCTTAAGTGACACTTGGGAAACAGTGAAACGTCTCCGAATTAATTCTGCGGCTTAAAATATATGCGGCAGATACTTCAGACATGGCATCAGTGGCGTATGACTGTTGCAGAGAGAATAAAAATTAAGAAAATAATATAATTAAAGCTGAGTATTAATAGATGTGTGTTCTGTACTTAGTTTTAGTTTCCAAAATTTGTATCATACAGAGCTATCTTTATGATTTCCAACTTCACACCATACGAACTCTGTGAGCCTTCCGTAATGTGAAGTAAGCACAATTGCGATGATTCATCTCCCAAACAAAATTCCAACCAATGTGTTTCGCGTACTATAAAATTAGACTGCTGCTTCTGGAAAAGTTAGTTATCGGCTTAAGACAAACAAACAGTACAGTAATAATAATACATTAAGTTTCCCTTATGAATAGATGCCAGATTTGACAAAGCGTACTACATATTATAATTTGGAAATACAGCTAAAAGGTAAAATGATTTACATTTGAAACGGTTAGGAAATCGAATGAACAAAACGTCAGAAAAAATTACACCTAAGTAACGTTTGTCCTCACTTGCAGTTAAGAAAGGGATAGTAGTATCATCAGATATGTTAGAATGATTTGAATGTCATAGGCCTGTACCGCGAGAAAAATAATAGTACGGATTTATTGGCATTGATATCTAAACAAATCAATAGCCATCAGTTAAGATAAATTGAAATTTCCATTTTCATACCCATACAAATGATATCTCAATATCTGAACCGATCCTTTGAGGGCACTAATGGCTATTTCCTTCACAATACTGTGTGTTAGCCTAAATATTTACATTTGTTGGCAAAGAAGGAGGGTATGGTACCTAGTGCTCCCACCATCAGACCTATTACAACAATGTGGGACAGGCTACATTTATCTTTATAGAACAGGATTTTTGGTTCGTACATGCGTTTCTTTTCACTGTCCACCTCATGCGGTTGATCTGCATGTGTCTCAAATCTGATTTTGGGATCGAGAATGTATGCCGAGTTGTTCTTAATAGCAATGGTATCAATTCGCCTAACACTTCTTTGTGTGGTTAGTCCTTGCACCTCTTGATGGACTGTAAACTCCACCTCCTTCAGTGCCTCGGCCAGCATGGTGACTGATGTTGCGAAGGGCCTCACTATAGGGGCAGAAGCCAAGGATATGGGCAAGAGTTTCGATCTCGCTGAGGCGGTTACCATCCTGACTTCTACCCGGTACAGCTCGGACCGGAGCGACATAGCCTATGATTTTAAGGGCGTCTATTCATTCCGAGAGGGATAGATCTTTATGATTTCTTATCCAGCTGCTTGCTGGGGGGAACTCTTTGTTAAGAATCACTCCTTTACCTTTTGGTTGCAATGTACATCAATTTTCAAATTCTTTTTCTCTTAAAGCGTCTCTGACTTTTCGAGAGTCCACAAAATTTTAACGATTATTTAAAAAAGATTTAGCAGGAATTAATTTAAGGGTGTTTAAACATGTTTTACATGATAGTAACAATTAGCTGAGGCCTTGATCTGTGTTAAACCGGTGAATAAGTGTGTGTAATAGCAGTACAGTGAAACAAAACCTAATGGCAATGAAGGAGAACATGGCAGAGGTAAGAAAGAAGATGGAAGAAATTCAACTGGAAAACGAAATTCTAAAAATCAAATGGGATGACTTTGAGGAGAAGAAGAGGAGAAAAAACTTATTTTTCGGAATAGGAGAAAAAGATAGAGAATAGAGTATCGATACATATGGGAAGATATTAGCAGTGTGTTGGGAGTGTTTTGATATGGACGTGAGCGATGAACAAGTACAGAATGCATTTAGAGTAGGAAAGATGCAAATACAAAATTCAGAACAAGTTAGGCCAATATTAGTAAAATTTAAGAGCGTGGTTACGAAGGAGAGGATCATGAGGAGTGGAAAAATGCTAGGGAACACAACGATCAGAATTGATTACGACTGGAGCTACGAAGTGAGAAGTAGTAGAAAAGCTTTAATCCCTTTTCTTAAAGCAGTACGAAGAAATGGACAATTCGCAAAACTTATCAAGGACAAAATTAAGATAAACAATTTGGTTTTTAGTGTAGAAAAGTGTCTAGTAACGTTAAAGGACACGATTGTACGATCAGAAGAAAGGGAAAGGAACAAAAAAATTGTGAAAGAAAAAATCAAGAATATCGTATCCAAAGGCGAGGTTACTGACACGAGTATGGTGAGTGTACACGAGAGCAGCGAGACAAGTATAAGAGTGTTAAACTCAGCGAAAATTTCCAGAAAGCAGGCAGTGACGTCATCTGAAGAAGAAATAGGAGTGACGCGAACTGGTATTCAGCAAGCACAGCAGAACAAGACCTCAGTGCAATCGAATAGAAATAGTGGACATCAGATGGGAGCAATTCTGAAGCGGGTGAAGGAACTAAGATCTAAATCGAGGCTGACGAGAAGTAGAGTAACGCAAGTAGGAGATAGTTCAGTAGCAGTGATGAAGGAAAAGGGGGAAACATGGTGAAAAAGCAGTATGACTTAAGGAAATGGTGTGGAGGGGAAATAAATCGAGAGAAAAGATAACTAAGACCTAAAATAAGTTAGCAGTGAAAAATGCAAATAGTTAGAGATGTAAAATCAGTGGAAATGTGCCTACAGGAGGGCGGCCAAGAACTAGAAGCATGGTATTTTTGGTATAATAATGAGAGAGGAGTAAGATCAGTGGAAGAATTGATGACGGATAAGAAAAGACTAGTGGAAGAATTGTAATAATAAATTAAAAATAAGTAATGACCTAAATGACTTGTACGAAGGCGTTGTAAAACGGGGAGAGGGCACTGTATACTAATAATGTGAAGTGCCGCCTCACCAAAAGGTATATTGCTTAAAGACAAATATATTCATTCATTCATTCATTCATTCATTCATTCATTTCATTAAAGTGAATATAACGTAAAAAAGGGTATTTTTGTGTCTGTGTAAAGATGGTTCTAAACCCGGATTAAAGTTTTAGTAAAATGAGAGAGTATCTCGCTTGCAGTTATCGATTAAAATTGTGTTTGTTACAGCCACAGAGAGGCATTTCGGAGACAATATCCTGTAGATAGTATCAATTTAAATGTTAATCCGTCGATTACCCCTAACGACAAAGCTGATCGTCGTCATCAGAAACTAATAATGTTTCTACCTCCGTTACCAACATAACCTAATTAAAATCCGTGGAAATTGAAACTGCCTTTGTAATACAAACGTGGGCCGCAGCAAAATTGATTTCGAGTACACAGTTACAGGGTGGGGAAAAACAACATAACATTAAAAAATTCTGAGCTATATTAAACAACATTCCTAACATTTTATCATTACTCTTTGTGACAAGGTAATAAAGTGTTTTTTTTTTTTTTCGTAATTTGAGCGTGTATTTTCTAAACACCATGCTAAATAACGTACTTTTATCCTGTGCACAAAAATATTCGTATATAGGGCAATACGTTTTTGTAATATTGTTATACCACGGATATTGTTCCTTAAAAGCTATATTTTTATACAATTTCATCTGTATGAAAATAAAAAAAAAAAATAGAGAATATTAGTAAACGTACTCTCTCGATCACTAATATTGTAAGCACACCAATAATAACAATAATAATAATAATAATAATAATATAATAATAATAATAACGTATTATTACTATAACAAAAAGTTTTGGAGTTATACATTTCTATAAATTTTAATTCTGGAGCTCTTGGTACATGTCCAATCCAGCACAATCTTTTGCTTTAATTCTATACAATATACAATGTATAATAATCGTACATTTAAGAAGAAAGAGGAAAAACAATGTCTTGAAGTAAACAAACATATTTATGGCAGAAAAATCGTCTGTGGCTAATTCAATTTCTATATCCAAAATCATACAAGCAGTCACATGGGGAGAGATAATGCTGTGTTATTTTCTTTCACCATGTTAATAATTTCAAAACAAGTGCTCATACAAATTTTGGCCACTCGAGCATAATTGAAAAGGTCGTCCAGAAAGTAATTTTCCTTCGGGCCGTTTACAGAAAGGAAACACAATTTCATGAAAAGATTTATTGGAACCGATATAGCAATTGTTCAGCCGTTTTTCAACATATTTCACACCGGAATTAATACATATGTCATACTATGAGATTAACAGGGAGATTCAAGACGACTGTCACACACTGGTTCCTATTTCAGGCAGCAGACTTCTACGACACAAGGATACAAAAGTTGATTCCATGGTATGACAAATGTCTCAATTCCGGTGGGAAATATGTTGAAAAATAGCTCAGCATTTGCTAAGTCTGTTCCAATAAATATTTCCATGAAATTGTGTTTTCTTTCTGTAAACGCCCCAGGGAATCTTACTTTCTGGACGGTCCTCGTAATTGTGCTCCAGTGGCCAAAATTTTATAAGCACTTGTTTTGACATTATTAACATGATGGAAGAAAAAAAATAACATTTTTATCTGCCCCATGACAATGTTTGCTTGTTAGAGAAAAGAACGTCCTACGTAAGTTTAGTTGCAGTACGCAAGCGATTGTTATTGATGTATAGATTTCTGCATTAATTTCAATATATGAGTAGATAGGACTATGGACATAGACGTCCAGTAGGCGGTCAGAATTTAAAGGTAACATTTGGGTACACGCGACAGAGACAAGCGACCGAGACAGGCGACAGAGACAGGAGACGGAGACATCTCTCGCTAAATTGATATTGCGACCGAGACAAGCGACAGGCGAAAGCGACACAACAACTCTCCCAGTATTCTATAAGAGTTTGTTCTGAAAATAGGTGCAAATATTCTGTGAAATATGACTACAAAAGTGTTTAATTTCTCAGCAATATCCCTCCAGATATTATCAAGGGTGTTCCCATCCTTGTACGACTCGGCCTCTGGATCAAAAAATGGTGGGTTTTCTGCTACTAATTCTACCAATTGTTCGTCTTCTTCGCCAGTGAATTTAATTTCTGACATTTTGGACAGATATTTTACTCCACTGCATAAGACTGTCGCGAGACACTACTGGTCCGAAAGCGGTCTTGTGCGCTTTGTCTCGGTCGTCCGTCTCGGTCGCTTGTCTCTGCCTCGCGCTCTCAAATGTACTTCATATAATTCTATAGGGAGCAGATAGAAGACGACTAGTCTCGGTCTCTCGTCTCTGTCGTCTGTCTCGGTCGCTTGTCTCTGTCGCGTGCACCCAAATGGTACATTAATTCATATAACAAACAATTATGCTCAATGTGTTTTTTTCATACTTTGTGTAGTGTGACAAAGAAGTAGTGCTCGTGGAAGATTGTATCTATGCGATGACTTGGCGAAAATGACTTTTGTGAAGTACAAGATTACAGTGACTGGTTACCCCACTATGGATATAGAATTTTCCAATGAAATAAAATTATCGTTTAGAAGTTTATTGGCATGACATATTGTCTTCTAATGGAGATATTAAGAATCAACCAACTCAAGATGAGTAGGAAAATAATGCAATTCTCCAGAAAGGATAGAATCATCAACCAATAAGTGATTACCAGGACAGATAGGCCTATGGCGGTCCAAGTTCTACAACTTAAGTGGTGATGGTGCGGTAAATTGCTAAAGCTCACCAGTCAAAATGGCCTATGCGAAAACTGCTACTTACTCACAAATGACCTTTAAAGAATCCGCAGGTTCATTGCCGCCCACACATAAGCCCGCCATTAGTCCCTATCCTGAGCAAGATTAATCCAGTCCCTAGCATCATATTCCATCTCCCTCAAATCCACTTTCATATTATCCCCCATCTACGCCCCGGCCTCCACAAAGTGTTTTCCCCTCAGGTCTTCCAACTAACACTCTATATGCGTTTCTGAGCTCACCCATACGTACTATATGCCCTGCCTGTCCCAAAGTCTGCATTTAATGTTCCCAATTATTTTAGGTGAAGAATACAATGCATGAAGTTCTGCGTTGTATAACTTCCTCCATTCTCCTGTAACTTCATCGCTCTTACCTCCAAATATTTTCCTAAACTCCTTATTCTCGAATAGCCTTAACCTCTGTTTGTGAGAATCCAAGTTTCCCAACTATACGGAACAGATATCATTGGTGGCTTAACACGACTACTTGTAAAGGGATAAAAGTCGTAGAACAAGAATTTTCTGTGCTTTACTTTTCTTTTTGACAGATACTCTATGTATATTTCTATTTACAGTACCTAGACATGTGCTACATTTTAAGAAAAGTTCCGCTTTGTTGATTTTTGAACATTTGTACATAGATCCATACACACAGAGTTTTTCGTCGATTATCCAGGGATGAAGGGTAGCAAGTGAATCATCTAACATTCACAACAGCAGTAACAGCAGCAGCAGCAGCAGCAGCAGCAGCAGCAGCAGCAGCAGTAGTAGTAGTAGTAGTAGTAGTAGTAGTAGTAGTAGTGATAGTGGTAGTACTAGCGATAATTGTAGTATTAGATGTAGTAGCAGCTTCTTTACTTAGTTATTTAACGAAGCTGTATCAACTATATTATTTAGCGTCGATAGAATTTGTGTTAGGGAGGTGATATATGGCGAGATGAGGCAGAGGTTTCGCCAGAGATTACCTGATATTCCCCTTACGGTATGGAAACTTCGGGAAAAACCCAACCAGGTAATCAACCCAAGCGGGAATCGAACCTGCGTCCAAGAGCAACTCCGACTCAGCAGGCGAACACGCTAACGGTGCTTATTAAGTTGTAGTAAGCAGTATCACCTACTAGTACTGTAGTAGTAGCAACAGCAAATTATAAGAAGAATTTTTCCGGTGGAAGGGATACTGTCGTTATATTAAGAACACCCTGTATCAATTATCTTTTATAAGGTCGATAGCAAACGCAATACGAGTAGCTAATTGGTTTGAATGCCGCCAGTTATGAACATCTTGTATGTTTTTATGTGTCCAAATGATGCTTTCACATTACGTCACGACAGTATCGTCATATGCTTGGCACATAAACTTCACGTTCAGCCAACGATCCATTTAAGCAGTCAATGTAGCGAGAATATTCACAGACTAACATGGCGTTGTTATCTTCATTGTGGGTACTTACTTTTACAGCCGAACTGTCTGCAAAATAAAGTGCGTCTTTTACTTACCCCGAGCTCTACTCCCGTTGGTTGGGAGAGGTCATTAGGTTAAAACCTTAATCGGTACATCATGTGCATTACAGACGCCATTCTCATGTATTGTTTAATGTTTATACAAATTTCTCCGTAAGAAAGCCGTCACACATCTCTGGTGAAATTTCGTACAGCATACTACGCCAAGCTTAGGCTACTGTACCTTAGCTAAATACTAAGGGCCATATTCATAGACATTCTTAGCGCGGGTTTCCGGTGGATGATCAGCGAACTAACGTTTTTTGTATTCATAAACCAGTGTTAGTGACATGATATTATATGAATCCTGTACAAGTAATCAGTCGATAGCCGGGGCTAGTTTAGCACGCTCGTACAGCGGGCTAGCGAAATGTCTATGCATAGGGATTATTGAAGGGATTTCATGAAGACGGGAAGTTGCTTTCAGTTTTTTCGTTCACCAACAGCCGTCTGTACCTACGACTTCATATCACAAACATAATCTAAAGTAGGTGTCCCTGATATGGCCATGCTAAGGTTTGAGAATTTTTCTAGCTGCAATTTTGAAAAAAAAAATGTAAAACACTTTTTTCTTGCTCGTTCTCAGTCTAATTGACTTTCTTAAAACAATTTCCTTTCCCCATAAAAATAGCTTTAATTGTCCAAAAAGTCCCAAATTCCAAAAGTCTACCTAGTGGCCATATCAGGAACATGTGCACATGATATGGCCACCCTTGTTCCATGTTCTACAAATCGTGATTGTTTTCAGTTTGATAGCGCAGTTGTGCTAAAATTAAATAATTTTGGTGTAAAATGAATAAACATGACACTTAATAATCTTTTTCATAATTCAAAAGCGTAGTAAAAACAAGTTTTTCCATCCATAAATGAAGTTTTTTTTTTCTGAAAATACAAAATTTTTTCATAATCCCAGCTATAAGGCATGTAAATTTGTCAGGTGAAAAAATAAAAGTGAAATGAACTTGATATGACCATGGTGCATTTGATATGGCCATGTGAGGTGCAGGTAAGCTTTCACAAAAATCGTTTGATTATGAACAACTCGTAAAAGATACGCCATCAACGACAACACTAATCAACAGGACATTAAAAACTGAATGGAGTACTACGGTTTTCATGAAACAAGTCTTTGAAAAACATGCATAAAACAAAGGACACTTACCAGAGAAAAATGAGAAGAGGTCACATGAAAACCGCAAAACAGGCAACTGACGCCATATTGCTCAATCTGACTAGATGGAAAACGATCAAGTGACATACCAGGATGTCCTTTCACTGGATGCTGCTGCAATTGAGCGGATTTTTTGGTTAACTAACTCACAATAGGGGGGTGGCCATATCAGGAACATGGCCATAACAGGAGTACTCACCTTATCACAAATTTATGTAATTCTCTGTTTAATATTCTTTTCAAAGTGTGAAAATTTTTAAGAGAGAATAATATTATAAAGCAGTAAGGTAGCAAAGTAGGAAAAACGTTACGATAAGTTGAAATGTATAAAAAATTGTCCATAGCAGCTCTGGCGCGCGACCCAAACCACATTTCTAATTTAAGGGGAGAGAATGGTATTTTTGGTGAAAAAATGAGTAAATTAAAAAAAAAATAATCTTTAAAATACTCTGTGATATGTGTGGAATGCATAGCACAACATTTTGTGGGTATTTGTGCCCTTATCGGATGTTCAGTCGCAATTTTTAAACTTCCTGCATTATGGATTTTTAAATCACTCGCCCACTTTTATTGTTGTTTCCGGTAAATTAAATTAAATTTTTTTTTTCTTTAAATACCCTTTGATATGTGTGGAATGCATTGCACAACATTTTGTGGATATTTGTGACCTTATCGGATGTTGAGACGTCATTTTTAAACTTCCTGCGCTACGGATTTTTAAATCGCACGCCCGCTTTAACGGTTTCCAGTAACTTCATTTTTTTTTGCTACATTGCAGACAAAAAATGGATATAATTTCTGAACTATTAAAGATACAAGCATGAAATTTAGAATACACATTCTTAAGACTACATATTAGGAAACATTTCCCTGTAACATAATTTTGTTAATTGATTTCATTTTAAAAATGCGTCCGTTTGTTTGCAAGATAGGAAATCAGAAAAATATTATTAAATTTTAATTGCTTATTTTACAAACGTAGGGACTAATATCAAAATTCTGTTACAGACAGTTTGTAGAACATGCTTTTGCAAATACATTACAAAAAAACTGTTTGAATCTATCTTTAAAAACGGTTTAGGTATATCGGTTTTAGTAAATTCCTGCATTGAGTATATTTTTTTTTTCAAATTTGGGCCAAAAGATTTTTTTTTTTTTTTTCAAAATATTTTTATTTGGTTGAGTTGCCACAGCTATGAGCTCTCTAAATACAAAAAAATATTACGTATTTTACACCAAATAGGAAAAAAAAGTTTAAAAAAATATCATCCTCTCCCCTTAAGTTTCGTACCCTCCAGAGATGTGGCACCTAAGTTTTGGATGCGTTTTCCCTAACCAAACTCGTACTTTACCTGAAACGCGAACATGTTTGTTGCAATTTTCGCAAAAATGGCTGTTATGATTTTTTTTTAATTTTGCATATGAACTACACGTATCAATATCTAAAACAAATATTTGAAACTATTTTTTGTACTTACACTAATAACGGAGATGTCCTATGTCGCGCGACTTTTGAATCACCCTGTATATTTATCCATGACCCGAGTTTGAGTCCCGGTGCCGGAGAGAATTTTTCTCCGTTCTACTCACTCTTCTCCATATGGGAACAGTAATTTGACCTCAGTGACTTAGCATTTAAAGTTCAGTTACCACCCTGATATTTTAAAAAGTTTTTAACAAAATCACCTATTAGGCTATAAATAGATACGTCAGACAGTAGGGCCCAGAGTGCTGCATTGGAGTTAAATCGCTCGCTTGAACTCGGTCGAATGTCGCACCCTCGAGTGAGATAAGATCGGTCGTGATACACTCGTAATAAATAGAAGCACAGTACAAGGTCATCTCACCGACATGTCTTATCTTGTATGGAAGGCGACAGATAAGATACACATATGTTTTGCTCACACGGTAAAAATAAGACTTTATTTTCTGAGTTTATGACAAACGTTTAGTGGAACAGTCTAATGGAACGTATCAAAATAGAAGCTTGAAGTTATAAATAAAATGGTATGAAAAACTTCGATATGCAGTTATTATTGCTAATTAAAATTATTCAGAATTTGATTTACCACATATAATATGACAGGTCCATACATAGTGTTCCGCCTACTGTAGATACTGCTACAATGTAGAAACGTTTTACAAAATATTATTGATATAGCAGTAGATTAATAACTTTATTAGTACAGAGATAACGTCACAGAAAATATTATAAAACGAATAATAATGCTGCACAACTGTTACAAACGCAAAGATTGGTACACTAATTATTAGAGATTATTATTATTATTATTATTATTATTATTATTACTAGAAAACTTGATACGGTTCTTGCATTATCGTGATTGTGTTCTCCGTTTGTAATAATTACATTTACATCCAATAACATCTATCAGATGTGGCAAAAACAAAATCACTCCTGTGGGGGGGGGGGGGGAACACATTTACCTACAACAATTATATTACATTTTAAAGAAAGTTTTGTAGTTGTACTATGGAGAGGCTAGTTAAACACTGCAAAGTTTTGAAATGATAAACATCTATGATGTTACTACACAGTTCATCACTGTAACAAGAACGAATATCTAACGCTCGGCTTATAACTTTCGAGGATTTATCGCTCGCGACAATTTTACCCATTATGCATGTGCGCTACCTATCGGATTATGCTATGAAGTACTTGGCGCTCGAGCGAAAACGTCCGATGCAGACCTCTGGTAAGGCCTATATTTCACTAATAGAATTTTCCAGGAACTTGAATCAGACGTAGGAGATGCTCGATCTTTGATTCACTGAACTCTCTCCACGGGAATTAACATCGTCTCAATATATCCTCGGCTTCCAACACGTAAGTGATAATAAATCGCTCCCCAACTAAGTCGCAAAGTATCCGGTCCACTGTGTAATTAACTGAGTTGTATTACTGTCCGTAATATATAGTTTAGGGGCTGTCCTCAATTTGTGTTACTTCTATTGCTTTGCTAAGAGACATCTCTCTCTCTCCCTCCCCCCATTTCTTTCCTTCATCCTTACATACAGAGATAAAGAGGAAAGAAGGAAAAAAATAAAGTTTCTTAGTACAAGCTCGGCGAGCAACATTTATAAATCTTCGGTAATTTACTGTTATTTCGGAGACCCGGCGCTCTACCAATTAAAAGAATATGTTACGTTTTTATGTTCTAAATGATGTTATAAATTATCCACATTACAATGACGTTTCTGGTTATTTACAGTTCACATAAGCCAAAAGAACTCATTATGAGATCTTAACGCAATAAATTTTACACTTTACATATAAACACGTGGCCAAATTAACAGAGTAAACACTGCCTAAAGAAATTTGTTTGTAATTAAATCTTAAATATTACAGAACTTTATATTTAAATATAAAATTTTTATTATATTACATAAAACAAAATTATTGGATGCTGCGAAACAGTATACATCGAAATTAAAATAATTTACATTAAAACAAAGTAATATGGTGTCTAATTGCAGTATAAAATTAAATATATGGAAGTCATAAATAGGTAAAGTTAGCCTATAATAAAAATTGAAAACAATGAAGCATCCTTTTCTTGTTGCAATTTCCACCAAATTCGACAGCTTCCATCATAGAGATTTCATCACCCATCACATGATACTTGACATTATATCGTCGTGTGAATTGCAAGAAGTAGGTAACTCGAAATTTGCGTTTTTTAGTTACCTCTTTTATAGCATAGCAAAAATCGCACAAAATGTAATGCAAGAACTTGGTAACTGATCGAATGATACCAGTGACATCTACTTTCCAATATAATAAACAGATAAATGAAAACGAGACATATTCCTTAGTGCAATAAATAAGTAAATAGGCAATGTCACAAAATATGAAAAATCAAGTTACCTAGTTATTGCATTCACACGACGATATAACGGAATCATCCTCAGTCGGTTTTTCTTAGTCTTTTCAGGCACCAGTAGTAGACCTTCTTGTTCTTGAAAAAACAGAAGAAATTAATTTTACACTTTCCCTTTCAACGGCCTTATTTACAAAGATATTAACTTATTATTCACTATTATCCTGTAACAAATGTATAATGTTATTCAAAAATAAGCTCCCATTTTGAAACAGCTGTATCTTCTGTAAGTGTCAGCAGTTTGGTTTCACATAGGTACCATTAGTGTTTAGAAGGTTTTTTTTATCGATGCGTGTTTCGTTGCTATGGTAGTTGTGCCACGCTTGTATAAATAATAATTGTTTTTCAGAATACAGACGGCAGTAGGCGAGTAATTTTAATAATTTTTGCAATGGTTTCATCTTTACATGATAATATCAAGGTTACTTCCGGTGTGGTTTTACGTAACATTTCATAATAGGACCGTATTTCTATGAAGGAATTGAAAATGGATAAACAAAAACAGTGACGGTAACCGGGCAGCGATATTTTCAAATGTTGTAAGACTTTGTAGTACCAGCGTTACAGAATCATGTAATCGAAAACATAGTTTTCATGCAAGACGGCGCTCTACCTCACATACACAAAAATGTAAAAACACTATTGCGCAACACATTTGGAGATCGTGTAATTAGTAGGCATTAACAGCCTTCTAAGTCACCAGACATAAATCCAGCTGACTAGTGGTTATGAGGTTATCTAAAAGAAAAGGTATTTCTTAGTAGACATACTACACGTAAGGAACTGTAACAGTCAATATCGGATGTCATTGAAAACATCCCTAGGAATGTGCTTATCGTTTTTAGCATAGAAGAAATACTATTTCTTATTGAACAACATATTCATATTCAATTTTTTCGTGTTTTAATAAAATCACATTCCTTTACGAATAAATTTCAGTTTTTATTTTTGTAGAATCCAAAAATTTGACAAACTTATTAACATTTCAAAATGGGAACTTACTTTAGAATAACCTTCGAAAGTGTGTATATATATACATACATATATATATACATATACATATATATACATACACATACATATATATACATATACACATATATACATATATATACATATACATATATGTATTTACATATATCACTTTCGAATACAGATTTACATATACGGTACATAAAAACTTTTAGAGGTGATTACAATATGTGAATGACTATTACATGCAAATTATCTGAAACGTACATAATTTTACATACCCTATCTAAGTAGAAAGTTAAGTTACTTAATTTTGTATTATGAGAAGTGTCACTTGTGAGGGATATAGGAGACTATTTCTTATTTGAGTGTGTAATTTAATTAAATAATTAACTTGTACACCGTTTCAAATCTTAATTCAAGAAAGAGTACTATACACCGGAATACTATAATATTCTACACCATAAGGAAAATGAATTTTCGCAAAACGCGTGTATGATTTAACACGAAAATATCATATCTGTGATATTCTACTGGGAGACACAAAAACGGCAAGATTAAAAGCAATTTTTCGCGAACAAAGATGGTGAAAGCAAACACTTCTGATAAAATATCGAAATCAATTGCTTGCGACGTCATAATATTCATTTTTCTTAGATAACGAAATATTATAATTAATTAGGTAAGGTAAGGAAACAAAAAAGTGTTTTTTAGCTATATTTAACTTTGCAGGGGAGATTTTCCAAAATCGGCAACTACACAATGTATAGCATTCATTATCATAATCATCATCGTCTACGGATGAAATCTTTCGGCCTGCTCCGTCTCCAGGAATATTGTCTCTCTTTCCATTTCTTTATCGGTCGATCAAAATTTATTTTTCCAACGGGCTTATAATTGCACATATTTAGAGAAATACTATTGGGATCCATTCTTCAGAGATATCCATGTCAATCTTTCCTGTACTTATTTAACAAGTGAAGTAAATTTTATATTCGTAGTTCTGACAGAATGTCTACTTACAAGTATATTTCCCTTGTGATCTAATAGACTGTAACCTGTCTGTGGTCTTGTATTTATCACAAAGTCAACTACTACACCACTAACACAACAATAACTATCAATCTTCATCATCTGTACCACTACCATCACCAGTACCTAGCCATCAGCACTATCATGACCAGGGAAGCGTAATTCTTGTCACCAGAACTCCCATCATTGTACCACCTAGTCACTGCAATTGTTCCGGTGTTTTGGTCACTTCGACTTTTTGGTCACCCGATATTTTTGTCACCAGTACACATTTTCTTATAAATAATTTATTTTGACAAGTAAAATATCTTAGGTATACTGTATAAGATGTTATGTTATTAATGTTTCAAAATTTCCACACAACATAAAACGTTACATGATTTATGTTTCAAAATTGCCACCCAAACAGAGTCCGATACCTCTGAGGTATGTGAGAATATCACCATCTTCTTTATAATCAGGGTATCGTTCCGCGATCCTACTAATCCTTCTGTGTAAATCCTCCACTTTCTTGTCGACCTGGTTGGCGAGTTGGTATAGCGCTGCCCTTCTATGCCCAAGGTTGCGGGTTCGATCCCGGGCCAGGTTGATGGCATTTAAGTGTGCTTAAATGCGACAGGCTCATGTCAGTAGATTTACTGGCATGTAAAAGAACTCCTGCGGGACAAAATTCCGGCACATCCGGCGACGCTGATATAACTTCTGCAGTTGCGAGCGTCGTTAAATAAAACATAACATTAACATTAAACATCCACTTTCTTCTTTTCACGGGGTGGGAAGTGACCTTCTCAATAACCCTAATCCTCTAATACTTCGAGTGAATCGAAATTCCCCCTAGTGATGCTCCATTAATACAATAAATTTGATAATAATTAAAATAAGTAAGAACATCGCCTTACACTTAATTTTTTTGTAACCACGGAAACAACCTTACAATGACATTTAAATCTCATTACACTTATATGCGTAACCACGGAAACAACCTTACAATGACATTTAAATCTCATTATAAATGACATTTAAATCTCATTATACTTACATATGTAACCACGGAAACAACCTTACAATGACATTTAAATCTCATTATACTTACATATGTAACCACGGAAACAACCTTACAATGACATTTAAATCTCATTATACTTACATATGTAACCACGGAAACAACCTTACAGTACCATTTAAATCTCATTACACTTATATGCGTAACCACGGAATCAAACTTACAATGACATTTAAATCTCTTTATACTTACATGTGTAACCACAGAAACAAGCTTACAATGGCATTTAAATCTTATTATACTTATATGCGTAACCACGGAAACAAGCCTCAATGACATTTAAATCTCATTATACTTACATGTGTAACCACGGAAACAAGCTTACAATGGCATTTAAATCTTTTTATAACTTACTTACATGTGTAACCACGGAAACAAGCTTACAATGACATTTAAATCTCATTATACTTACATGTGTAACCATGGGAACAAGCCTCAATGACATTTAAATCTCATTATACTTACATGTGTAACCACGGAAACAATTTACAATGACATTTAAATTTCATTATACTCATATGTGTAACCACGGAAACAACCTTGCAATGACATTCAAATCTCATTATACTCAAATGCTTAACAACGGAAACAAGCTTACAATCACATTCAAATTTCATTATACTCATATGTGTAACCACGGAAACAAACTTACAATCATATTCAAATCTCATTATACTCATATGTGTGACAACGGAAACAAGCTTACAATGGCATTTAAATTTCATTATATTTAAATGCGTAACCACGGAAACAAGCTTACAATGTTTTTTAAATCTTATTAATATATGTGTAACCACGGAACGACCTTACAATGGCATTTATTTATTTTATTGGGTTATTTTACGACGCTGTATCAACATCTAGGTTATTTAGCGTCTGAATGATATGAAGGTGATAATGCCAGTGAAATGAGTCCGGGGTCCAGCACCGAAAGTTACCCAGCATTTGCTCGTATTGGGTTGAGGGAAAACCCCGGAAAAAACCTCAACCAGGTAACTTGCTCCGACCGGGATTCGAACCCGGGCCACCTGGTTTCGCGGCCAGACGCGCTGACCGTTACTCCACACAATGACATTTAAATTTCATTAAATTTTTTGAATAAAACATTAATAAAGTATTAAGTGTAATCGGCGACGACAACACCGTTGGTTAAAATATAACCGGTGTCCAGAAAGTCGGTGACTAAAATGTAATGGGTGACAAGAAGGTATAATGACGACATCTCCGGTGATGAAAATTCCTAGACCCTCATGACAACATCATCATCACCACTACCATTGTCACCACCACTAACATCATCAGCAGTATCATCATTACCTTTCAAAATTAAATTTTATTTTACCTTGTACCGTTTCTACTCCGTAGAATTGGTAATTATTTTGGAAACATTTAGTATAATTTATCTTATGAAGTTCACTAATTAAAACCATAAATCGATTTTAGAATTATGTTATCGATAATATTTTTGGGAAGTGGTTCAATTCCCTTAAATCTTATTATTTCAGTTTTCTCTGCAGATAATTACAATTTATATTCTAAGGCTACTTTTTTCGAATTAAAAGTTGCATTTGTTAGATGGAGTATATTTAAGGCAAAGCAGTTGGAACGTGATTGGTCGGTATTAATGTCAAATTTAAAGAAGCCTGTGTTTAAAGACCGGAGTCCTGCTCTCTCGACCGGAATTGAACCGAAGAAATACCGCAAACCATTCTGTACTTGCAGTAAAAGTCAGAACTCATTTCTGAAGTCAGATTTGTAACTGCAGTATCAATGAAAGTCGAGAGAGTTACGCAGGCGGTTATCTTCTTTCACTGACATTTCGCTCGACTTTCTTTTGAAGCAGGAGGGAAAAAAAGGGAGAGGGAACAAAGAGAAGCAAACAAACAAAGCATAGCCGTATCGGCTTCACGGTGACACACAAGTAAGGTCTGGCAGACAAATAGTTCGACATACGCCAAGCCCGAGGCGTTTCCAGGTCCGTGGTGGAAACTTTTGGCTCGGCTCTAGCCTGGAGCCGTCGGGGTTATTGTTTGCTCAACTGCCGAGCAAACACACAGTGGCCGGGCGTGGTCAAATGACATACTTAAATAATGACAAATCGTTCAGTAACCTGAATCCTCTTTTCCTTGGGGCATTTTGTTTAATGTTGAACTCAGCCATCATAAGAGACAGGCGAAACATAGACCTCGTGGATTTTCAGCAGCTTTATTTGCCAGACAAGTTAATTGACTACTCCAGAGCGTCTGTTTGTATTTAGAGTTTAGCATCCCGCATGTGTGTTGTTGATTTAATGATGCGTTTTATCGCTTGATTTTAAGTAGGATGGAACATTTGTGTAATTTCCTACTTGCTTGGTTACAGAAATTTTAGAATCATTTTAGGCCCAGACTAGAAAGCGTGGCCACTGGCGCAGCTCAGGCAGTAGACGCGTTTACCTGATAAACCTAAGTTGCGCTCGGCCGTGGATTCGACTCCCGCTTGGACTGAATATCTTGGAAAACGTATTATATATCTTTCGCGTGTTAAATTTTTTGTTACCTTGTTAACATATTTCGGCCTGCTATCGGCCATCATCAGAACTGGTTGTTGCTGGTCTTGGCGCCTTCTATTTTGTTTCTTGTGGGGGTGTGTTTGTCTGGTGTAATGTGGAGTCAAAGAGTGTGTGTTTTCTGAAATTGAGTACTGTGTTGAGAATTTCATTTGGATGTGTTTTTTTGTGTTTGTATATTTCGTATTGTTATAGTGTGTTTAGTTTCTAGCTTTTTGGTTAGATGTGTAGAATTTCCATGTCTGTGTTGATGTCTCTGTATGTGTGGTTAGCATTTGTGATGTAGTCTGGATATGTGGAAGTGTTTTGTAATTTTATTATGGCTGTGATGTGTTCTTTGTAATCTTAATCTTGCTCAGGATAGGGACCGATGGCGGGCTTATGTGAGGGCGGAAATGAACCTCCGGGTTCCTTAAAAGCCAGTAAGTATATTAACACCTTTCCTTGTTTTTCCCAACTTATTATCTAATTCAAAATTTCTCTTTGATAAAAATAAGAATAAATTTCAATAAATGTAAACAAAATTTCGGAAATAAAACAAATTACTTACTTAGGCCTACTTACAACTTACACTGATTTTACATAACAAAAAATTTAATGTATTTAAGTATCTACGGCAATAAAGTCAAGTATGTTGAGGTCATGATATTGCTGCGAAAACAATGCTACCAGTGCGCTCTGATTTTATAGAAACAAAACTGAATATTAATATTAATATTTGAGGAGAAAAATTCGCTCCGGAGCCGGGGATCGAACCCGGGTCCTTGGTTCTACGTACCAAGCGCTCTGACCACTGAGCTACGCCGAATTCAATCCACAGCACCGGCCCGAACTCTCCTCTTTCAATGTTTCCCTTTGCGGCCTGACTCCAAGTTAGGCATATATGTTGACATATACAGGGACATCATTTTATTTTTACTTCAATTTTTATTGTACCTGAGTTTTGGAATGTACTTCACTCCCACCCCTTCTACTAGTAAACTTCCAACCGTTCACGACACAGAGCCGAGGGCGCGTAAGCAGTACTGAGTTACTGAGTATACTACGTTTCAGAAATAAGTTCGCGTTTTCCAGTGACGAAAGAGCTTTCAATATTGAATCATATTTTCGTACGGGTACTGTCGTCCGTTTCCCTATGTCGCATCCCGGTTTCCCCCACCTGCTTCTGTTCGCCCCTTTGTAAATCTAGTAGCTGGGCTATCTTAGCTCTTTTCTGAAAACATTAATTTCTGTTAGGAATTGGACGTCTACGTAATATTATTCAAGTGTTTAAAATAACTTAAATAAAAGGGCCTCCTTAAGTAATTAACTGTCACGTGATTTCCCCCCCCCCTTCTACAACCCTGCGACAAAACCACTTGAACGGACAGTAGATAGCATTTCTGAGTGATTTTATCTTTTCGGATCGGGCAGAAGTGAAGATTGAATTTACAGTACGTAAGGTACTCTTTTATAGAGTAGGTACAGAATTATTTCAACATGAGTTACTCGTACGAAGGAAGAAAGTGGTAATTGGAATTAGGTACAATAGTCTATAGTGCGATAATATGGACAAAAGAACTGAAGCCTGTATCGAAATGAACGGCCACCATTTTCTAAAATGTGTTTAAATATCCTTATTATAATTATTTTTCAATTTAACTTCATTCTCTATATAGTACGCTAATGTGCTGTAACAGTACAATACACACTGCATAATTAACAGTTCCGAATGGATAGCTCAATTCGTGTGTAAAACACTAAGTGTTAATACAGTAATGTATTTTGATTAAACAAAAACCTAATGAAAATTATCAAACTCAAAATAGCGATATTTCCTAGTTTACATAAATGGATGAACTACTTTTCTTCCCTCCTATACCTAGTAAAGTGATTTGTATTTTACGCCAGTATCATCGAACTCCGTCGTGGAAAGGGTAGCAAACGGTGTTTCCTGTTTCAATCTTTAACGGAAAGGTATAGCCAGGTTAATATTAAAAATGTTAGTAAAAATAAAATGATGTCCCTGTATGTCCAATGTCAACTGCCATTATAGAAACTGAATATGTTTAAACACCGACAATGAAGTATCGTGGAGTGTAAATTTTAATTTCAACAATTTTTATTAGCGAAGAACCAGTAAATGATCGATCTGCTTAAAAATTCAACCACCGACATGCTGAAAGAAAAATGAAGCAGAAAAGATTAATTAGTTTAAGAAATGGGTTTGTGAAGACAAATGTTTTTCTACTGATGGGAAAATCGTCTTCTGTGCAATATGGCTTCTTAACGCATATTATTTCAATTATTTTCATTTAAATCGCATTAAGAAAACCTCTAAAATGTATTTTTACTGCATATATTTCAATTTTCTATCATGATATTGATGCGAAAACAATGTTACTAGTGCGCTCTGATTTTATAAAACAGAACTGAATGTATTTGAACACCGACAATGAAGTATCGTGGAGTGTAAATTTTCAGTTCAACAATTTTTAAAAGCGAAGAACCAGTAAATGATCGATATGCTTAAAAATTCAACCGCCGACATGCCGAAAGAAAAATGAAGCAGAAAAGATTTATTAGTTTAATAAATGGGTTTCTGAAGACAAATGTTTTTCTACTGATGGGAAAATCGTCTTCTGTGCAATATGGCTTCTTAACACTTATTACTTTAAATTATTTTCATTTAAATCGTATTGAGAAACCTTTAAAATGTATGTTATTGCATATATTTAAATTTTAGCGCATATTTCAACAGCTTTTACTGCAGAGTTGCACGGAAATTTTCAGGTTTTTAGTGCATAAAGTTTCGTGATCTAATTATGATTGATCATACTTTTGTTATATTTGTCTTAAAGCGAAAAATAAATCACTAAAATAAATTACAAACCTTACCTAATATAATATTTATTAAAGCGTTTGTCAAGCATTGTGTTTTTCATTTAATCATTCTAAGAAAAATTATGTAAAGTTTACAAATACTGTTTTTGATGTGTGATTGGATAAAGTTGATCCAATCAATATTGCTACCATCATTTGTCCAAGTATATAGAGAATGTGTTCACTGAACATAAAGAAATATAGCATGTCACATACATGTGGGTCAAACAAATGAAGAATGCTTTGAATTTAAACAGCACAATATAAAATGGACGGGGATCAATACAACAAGCAAGAACGTATGCATTACTGTCAAAGCGTTTATAGTTCTTGAAATGATATATGAATCATATCAAGTCGCAATTTCATGTCATATTTTTACATATAATTTTCACGATTAGACGTTCAAACAAGAAAGGAAATTTTTATCCAGTTTAGTGAACTGAAGAAAGATAATATATGGAATAACTTGTAATACATTTCAAAATACTATTTGTTTAATGGTAACTACTTAGCCACACTGCGTTAAGGTCAACTACCGAAAGTAATTTTTGTGTAATTACGTAAAGAGTACAGCTACACAGATTACTGAGAAGAGACGAGAATATCTCTCACTATTTGTAGTCTCCATGGACTATATAAATGCTTTTGATAAAACTGACAAAGACATCTTATGGAATATATTGGTAGAAATAGATTTTCCAAAGCATCTTATACGAGCTATTCATAGCCTACATATATGGAATTTGGAATTTAACTGAGGGTGGCACGAACGGGGCCATTTCACTGCGACCTGTTGAGATCTATTGCGCTAACCCTCGATATGGAATGAGTTCCATGCCACAGATCCCCTACGCGCACCGCCCTATCCACATGACTCCCTTAACGACCGGTCCCTACAGCCGACAGAATCATATACCATTCCTGCTTCGGAAACTTCCCTCAGGCCCCCCTGTCGGTCAGAGGCGAAACTCCTCCCCCGAGTAGGTCCGCCTCGGGTATCATTGCAGAAGCCATGCAACATCGCTGAACTACATTCAACGGAGACCGGTCGAGAGAGTCAGTAGCTTCGGGAGGCCGTCGGTAGAGTGATCTAAAAAACCAGAAAGGGATAATGCGGAAAGGATGATGGGGAAGGAAAGGAAGTGGCAAAGATGAGTGGGGCTTCAATCGCCTGATAGAGTTACCTGCTATTCATCCATAGGTGTTAGGGAAAACTCCCGAAAAAACCCCACCCTGGCAACTCGTCCTGACCGGAAATAGAACCCGGGACCGCTGGGTTCGGAGTTAGACTGGCTAACCCCTCAGCCACAACGGCGGACTAGCCTACATCTAAATACAACAATTGTGATGAGTGTAATTCAGGTCCATATTACAAGAATGTAATAGTTGACACGAAAATCATCATCATCATCATCATCATCATGATCATCATCATCATCAACATCAAAAAAGAGTAAAACAAAAATAAAAATATAGAATCTCAATTAATCAGGAACGAAGGTAAGCGTGCCTTTCTCACCTTCTCTTTTTAATGTATATATTAACGAGGTTGTCAGAAAATGGCAAGTGGCCTTAAATATTAGAACTGATAAAGTCCTTGTCGATACACCATTCTTCGCCGGCGAGTAGGCTGCAATAATTTCTGCGGAGAACGGCCTGCAAAATGCTATTTTCAACTAAGCAAAATCGCACAAGGTTACAACCTAGAAATCTCTTTAACAAAAACAAAAATTATGGCCCAAAAGGGTAAAGAAATACAACGAGCCAAAACACAATATTAGAAGAAGTGAAAGATTTTAATTATTTAGGAGTATCTGTAGGTTGCAATTGAGGAAAATATAGGCCTATAAATAATAAACTAAAAGTTTTGCAATATTTATGCGGCACCTTTAAAGGAACATTGGCACGGAAATTAAGAAAGGAGATACTCCTCAAATTTTACAAATTTTAAGCTATATCTGCGTTATTGCATGGCTCAGGAATATAACATGGACCTTGAATAAAAAAATAATAATAAGAGTTAAAGCTGTCGAAGTGAAATATCTGGGATTTGTGGCAGGATACACATTAATGGACAAAAATCGCAATTAAGACTTTCGAAACGAAATACAAATATTCATTTTAAAAGACAAAATAGAAAAGTATAGGAAGAAGTCGTACGAGCATATTTTCAGAATGAGTGCTGATAGAATACCCTGAAGAAGCATAAACTGTCACCCCAGAGAGCGATAACATTGTAAATATGGAAACACTGATACGATTTTTCTCCACTTTTTTATTTTTGTAACATTGGTGCACTTTTCTCAGAAAGTGTTGTTGTTTTCTAATCCCAGACGTTTGACAATAAAGTCATTTGACCTCTTGTACTCCAATATTTTTCAAAGATGTCATGGTCAGCCACTGAATCACAGATTTTGAGGTGTTCCGAATCCATTTCTTGGTTTGAGTTGCACAATGGGCAGTTAGGAGACTGATATATTCCATTTCTATGCAGGTGTTTGATCACACAGTCATGGCCTGTTGTCAATATAAATGCAGCTACTGACGATTTTCGTGGTAAATCGGGAATTAAATGTGGATTATGACGCAGAGAGTTCCATGTTTTCCCTTGAGATTGTGTTATCAAATTTTGTTTCTTGAAGTCTAAGTATGTAGATTTAAAAAAAATCTTTTCACAGAGTAATACGTAGATTTAGTAACAGGTCTTTCTCAGAAACCATTTTACCCAGAAGGCTGAAATTAATATACAATATCAATGTGATAATTTTTTAACCTACTATGTAAAATAAGATTACTTCTATCTTCTGCAAAAATAAAAAATAATTTGTAGTAATTCTTAATGCAAAAAATGTTATCAATGAAAAAAAAATTGTCAACCGTTCAGTGAATTTTTAAATTTATTTAACCAGTTGTGTATATATAATCATTATTATCATTTCTGAGAAAAGTGTTTACAAAATTGAGGAATTTAACATTGTAATATATGGAAGTACAGTCTCCTTTTAAGTAGAGAACTTAAAATTTCATTGTTTGGAAAGAATTTTAAAACAGTTTTCGAATAGAATGCATATAGTTGACTTGAAGGAACATTGTAGTGCTATACAATTCGTTAATCCACACATCAAGATATTTTAATGTTACATTCTTTAAGTGCAAAGTTGAAGTTCTTAATGATACGGAGCACCTGTCTTCATTACTGCGCAAGTTCGTGCTGCAAGTACTTAATCGAAGGCAGAAGTACACACAGCAGTATGTAGACTGCACCTTGACAGGTTTGCAATTAGTCTATCACGAAAGGTGGGCGGACAAGTATAAATACTGGGCTATGAACAATAACTCTTAATGCCATTTTACTCCCATTGTTCTATTACGTAACGAGAACAGAACTAACACTCTATCATCCGTAAGCTCTCTCTCATCACACGTCTTGCTGCACTGGACTGTCCTTTATCAAATAAAATGAATTTTCAATCTATTCTGGAATATAATTATACTTTAATACTTATTGCTTCTATTTACTGTGCCCTATGTAGTCATAGCTGGACTTACTGAAGTAATACAGTGTCTCAATTTCATATAAAACGAGCGTTATTATAATATACTTTTAAGATATTCATGGCCCTTTAAAAGATTGTTTTGGTCAAAATTTTCACTTTTTCAATTTTGGTATTTTCTGATTTCTCGTAAATTGTACTTTACAAATATAATTATATATAGTTCATATATGATATCGTGCTTCAATTGCCCATTATTACCATTTTTCTAAAGAGAACAGTCATTCCTTCAACCGGAAGTTACAGTCTACAGGTGTACGGCTGTCATTTTCAGGTTTTTTCTGACAAATAAGTTAAATTTTGCGCTATTTGTTCGGAAGAAATATTTCTCATAGTATAAAGTTACTATTTCTTTCACTAGATGGCAATGTTCTTTATCTATTCAAAGTTTGTTTCTCGTTTCCTCATTTATTGATTAGTACGCATTTGTTTAATTTCCAAAAATAATAACACCCATTAACAGGATCATAAATGACTGTGTCGTATATAAAATTAAAGACAAATACTCTGTGTTCTGAATCAAGTAAAATTTAGAAAACTGCGTAATCAAAAATTTTGTGAATGAATAAAAAATATTTAAAAAAATTCACCCTCGCTAAAAAAAATCGAATTAAATTCACATTTCAAAACGTATAATACACAACTTTGTGAGATTCCAAACATTCAACACATATTTAGGAATGTTCGGAATGTTTGAAAAAAATATAAATTTGTTTTGTAAAATAATTTTTGTGTTGTTCCCGAAATATATATATATATATATATAAATTTTCCCCTACAGGACACAATAATTGTCCATCAATGAATGAGTAAAAGTTTAAAAAAGATTGCTCAATAACTGAAGACTTTATTCAAAAGCGTCATGAATACATTAACACTTAACTGTAGGCATCTAAAACGAAAGGGTGGGGTATGAAATTCAATAGACCCTAGTTCGACGTCAGGCTGAGAAGTTGGAACTTATATTTTCACTATACGGCCTGTGTATTTGTTCTTTACAATCTATTTTCTTCCTTCATCGTCGCTAGTACTAAAGCATGTTTGTCATTAGTAATAATGAAGAAGCCTGTTAATTTTTGGCACTATAACAAAAGCTAATGCTATTATGGACCATTAAGCGACCAAAATTGACGTTGAAAAATTTACTCTAATGAGTATACCAAAAAGATGTGCGAGATTGTGGGTGAAAAAGAAAAGCTACAAATTTGTTAATCAGAAAGCTTGAGAAAATGTGTCGGCCATTTCGAGAGTCAAAAAAGGAACACATGAAACAGTAAGAGAATGCCACAATTTATAAACCGTTAAATAAGTATGTTGATCGCTTTATGTACCTTAGTTCCGTACATATTTCCTTGGTCCTCAGAAGTGCAGACGACACGTTTGGATATTACTTCTGGCTGTTGTCCAAAACAATTCTTTTTTCCCCCCAGTTTTTTATCAGGCTCTCAAAAGGGCCTTCATTACTGGTTCTGTATAATAATTAATAGCAACTCTCAATGCTAAAATCCCGTCCATCCTTAGCAATAAACATTCACTCCACATTAAATTTGACGTAAAATACCCAATAACCAAACAGGAAGATATATTCTTGTCTGTGCGTAAGTCCTACAACCAAAAAGCCGTGTACAGCTAGCATGAGGTTCTAGGATGAAATCCTGATATAGACCTACTTCTTCTTATTATTGGATCTGGCTTGATAGACAGTCTCGCGGATTTGTATGAATGGAGTTCCGTGATCGAATTTCCCTACTTCCATCTTTAGTTTACATTTATGAAATAATCATCAACGCGCTTTAAATGCAAAACGCGTATCATTAATTTAAACTAAATGAAGTTAATGTCCAATTTCATGATTTAAAAAGTCTTGGAGTATTACATCGCTTCATATACGAGGCGTAACCATTAAATTCCGAGACTTATCCCATTTATGGAAATAAAATTACCCTATTTAAATTTGGCTGCCATCCCCTTCAGAGTAGTCCCCTTGGGCAGCTATACACTGATCCCAGCGCGTCTGCCATTTTTGGAATGCCTCCTGGAAGTCGCGATCTTGAAACCTGTCAAGCACATTCTGCTATCCGCATTGGATCTTCTCCACAGTGCCAAAACGGCGACCCGTTAGCTTGAATTTCATATTCGGAAACAAAAAAGAGTCACAGGGGGCCAAATCTGGTGAATACGGGGTGTGAGGAACGACGACCATCTTGTTACGAGTGCAAAACTGGCGTGTTCCGGGAGCTCTGTGAGCTGGCACATTGTCATCATGGAGCATCCATTTGGATGTGGACGTGAGGATCATTTTAACCTCTCCAAATGACATGTTGACGACGTCAGCAATTTCTCTGATGGTGATGCGTCGAATATTTTTACGCACAATTTGTCGAAATTGTTCGATATTTTCGGCAGTGTTGCACGTGTGTGGTCAACCTAGACTCTCGTCGTTCTCCAGCGATGTTCTACCATTTCTGAAACGCGAATGCCACTCAAAACACCTCTGACTCACTGCTTCATTCCCTTAGGCTTGTTTCAATATTCCATGGGTTTTGGTTGCTGAGTTACCGAAGAATTTGATGTTGGCTCTCTGCTCCAGTTTCGAGCCCGTCATGATTTCGCAAATGCGCGGATGCACGTGATAACAAAACCTTGTGTAACACAGGTCTCAATGAAGATAGCACTTTGAAACTTTGTGTCGCGTCTCTTCAAGGTCGTCTAGCGTCACTACTGCGCGCGCGTGTTAATCATGTGATCACTTCGCCTACAACAGGCACAGTCTCTAAATTTACTGATCACACCTCGTAGAACATTTCTATCGCAGATGGTTTTATTGTAGTGGAGAGAGCGCATGTTTTCCGTAGTATGTCGACTGTTCGATCCTGTTGTCATGCATTCCTTCGAATTTTTTCTCTCTTTTCTTTCCTTCTTTCTTTTGTTTTATTTAATTTACAATCTTTATCGCGCTACTTATTTACGCTAAATTCTTTTCCCAAGCACTTGTTCTAGCTACTCAGGGACAACATACAACGAAACACAACGTATGTTATTACCTCAACTAGTGGTTCGCTTGTGAACCTGGTCGCTCGTCCTCTAATCATGCGCAGTGCCTCCTTTCTGGGACTTTGAAAATATTTATGCGTTTTCAATTTTGTTCCTAAGATTTACATAGGTTTAAGGGCTATTATTGGTTATTTTTCTGCATTTCTGATAAATATTCTATTAATTATAAAGGAGAATTGAGTGAAATGGAAATAATGTCTCGCCTTTCCTAATTCCTACATAATAAATGCACCTCTTAATTACATTTGACGACCAGATCTGGAGAATAGCTGCTACTGAAGGATACAGAAGACGGGTTTTCTTTTTCTTGCTTTCCCTGATGATGGAGTCGATGCAAATTCCAAAACGTTAGGTGTTTATGCAGCTATAACTCTGATGAAAAACCTCAATTTGTAAGTTTTTTTTTTGTCTGTCGGAATAACGAAAGTTGTGTAACATTTGACACGATATTTGTAATATTTCTAATGAGAGTTGGAATTCAGATTATGATGTAGAAGCTCAGAAAGCACACCACGGCCGAAATAATGGTATCGTCTTTAGTTTTACTGTACCCAAGACACCAAGGCGCAACTTCTCCTACCTGTGTTAGCTTTCACATTTCCTCCTGCGCGTGGAAGACGACGAGGTCAGGTTTTGTAACTTCCTCCCTGACTTTCCCAATTTCCTCTTTCTACGAAAATCTCTTTTCAGCCTCCACAAGAGACAATTCCACCATCTTCCGAAACAAGAGAAAGGTAGCATCTTTGTGCCATCTCCTGCAGTTGGATACTTAATTAAGAAAAGACAATTATTAAAACTAGAGCCTTTCTCCTTCACTACACAGCCCTACTCCCGCAGACAGGAAATTCCCCCCCCCCTTCTCTCTCTCTCTCTCTCTGAGAGACACGAATTTTAATATACAAAGCTTATAGTTTAAGTCTGAAACAAAAGGTATACCTAGTCCTTTCATTGTAACAACTTCTCTTTCTGTAATCTTTAATTTGTAGCTACACAGCAATCTTGATACGTCTTCCTGCAAAAACTTATTTGTACACTCTGCGCTCATAAAATAGAAATACGGCAAACGTTTTATACGGTATAGGCTATTCTTAATTGTTTGTTACACCGCAGATCTCTCTAATGGTTACGAAATACCGTAATCCCATACACAAAGAATACAACAACAATAATGGTAATAACAATACATCGAAGAAGGTGTTTCAGTGACTATTATATTTTTACTACACCATACTACTTTTTACCTATAAAACGGTACGAAAGGACGTCTGTCAATCAATCGTGGCTGCTTATCGCACAATTTTATCAATTCCCTAGCATTTATTTTTATCATTTCCCTAGCATTTGTTTGTTTGCCAACATTTCAAACTGTAGATTCTTTACGGTACTATAAAACATGTTTCCCGCATATATAGTCGACTGAAAATGGCGGCTCCGTTCAATCGTTTTGGTGAAGCTGACACTAGTGAAATATAATTTTAGTAAGTCAATTAATATCTATGTTATTGTATTAGAGTACTTTATTTCTTATAGACTTTATATACTTTCTTCTAATCGTGTAATAGTCAATTAAATCCCACTCGAGTTTTGATTTCCTCCAGATAAATCAAAACATCTAGTGAAATTACTGTTGATAAAACACAGTACTTGCATTCGTCAGGTCGCGAAGTTCCAATCTAATTAACCGTGCATTTAATCACAGGAATATTTCACTTCCTCCATGTACTTTTTTTGTCATATCTGAATATAAGTTTGTGCTTCAATATTTAATAAAATTATAAAACTGTATATTTGAATAATCCATACTATACTCTCCGTTGAATGATATTCTTCAATTTACCAAGTTTTTATTTCTATTGTCGATACAATAAATGAAATCTATCAAAATGTAGTTTCAAGTACTAATTTTAAACTGCGTAAGAATTCGAAGGCAGTACTCGTGCTCGCATTTCCAATGATCATCGCTTCTCCTACGAATCATAATAGCAGAACTTTCAGTAGAAAGCAGCCAAGATCGGATTTACAGTAAGTCGAAATGTTAACAGTCTCACTTTATAATTATCAGTTGTAGGGGATTAATTTTTTTACTTCTATACATCTTGATTATACATCGTGATTACACAACTTTTAACACTGTATCACTTCGGAATATTTATGATAAGACTTTCTTGTGTTAAATTCTAACGTAACTTGTTTACATGTTTCGACCTTTTATGGGTCATCCTCAGAACTGTTTGTTGTTGGTCTTGGCGCCTCTTGTTTTGTTTCCTGTGAGGGTGTCTTCGTGTGGTGTAATGTAGAGTCAAAGAATGTGTGTTCTGAAATTAAGTTGTGTGTTGAGAATTTCGTTGGATTGTGTTTTCGTGTGTCTGTATATCTCATATTGTTCTAGTGTGTTGAGTTTCTGGCTTTTCGGTTGGATGTGCACTATTTCCATGTCTGTGTTGATGTCTCTGTAGGTTTGGTTAGCATTTGTGATGTGTTATGCATATGTGGAGGTGTTTTGTAATTTTGTTATGGCTGTGATGTATTCTTTGTAACGTGTTTGAAATGATCTGCCTGTCTGTCCTATGTAGAAGTTGTTGCAGGTGTCACATTTGAGTTTATATATGCCTGTGTGGTTGTATTTGTTTGTTTGTGTTGTTTGTGTGTTGAGATGTTTTTGTAGATTGTTATTTGTTCTGTATGCGGTGTTGTAATTTAATTTCTTGCATGGTGTTGCAATTTTGTGTGTGTTTTTGTTTTCGTAAGTTAGTGCGATGTATTTTTTGTGTTCTTGTGTTTGTGTTGTATTCTTATGTTTTTTGTGGTTTTTTTGTCTTACGTATTATGTTTATTATATTAGGGTTGTATCCGTTTTCTTGTGCTATGTATTTGATTATGTTTAGCTCTTCGTTGTAATCCTGTTGGTTCATTGGTATGTTGAGTAGACTGTGTACCATTGTTCGGAATGCAGCTTGTTTGTGTTGTGTTGGGTGGTTGGATGTGTTGTGTATGTGTGTTGTTGTGGGTTTTCTGTATACTTTAAATGTGTGTTTGTTGTCTACCTTTGTTATTGTGATGTCTATCTTCGTTATTTAACGACGTTGTATCAACTACGAGTTTATTTAGTGTTGATGGCATTGGTGTTAACGAAATATTTGGCGATATGAGGCCGAGGACATTATCTGACATTTGCCTTACGGTTGGAGAAAACCTCAGAGAAAACTCAAACAAGTAATCAGCCCAAGAGGTAATCGAACCCGCGCCCGAGCGTAACTCCTGATCAGCAGGCAAGCTCCTTAGCCGACTGAGCTCCGCGGTACCTTGTAGGGAATTAAGACCTGTTGAGCATGGCCAGAAAAAAATTAAAATACAAAAACACTTTTGGCATTATAAATATATTTATCTCCTACCGTACTCTTTGCATCTATGTACAATAGTGTGCACATTGTTAGAAAATTCGAATTATCACGAAGAAGTTCTTGGGGCCTTGTGTAAATATACTCTTTGAATTTCCTCACAAGTACAAATCACACGACTGGAGAGGGATTTCCATTTCCATCTAACTTCTCTTCTGTTAGTTCACGGCGTAACTGTTTCCGTTTTCTTATCTGAAACAGACTCGCTACTTTTTGTTTTATTTACAAGCCTGCACATCTTGGTACTGTTCCGAATGGCGATAACAGGGAATTAACTGTAAAATATTGTTTCTGCTGTCCCCAGTGATTCAGCCTCACATGGACATCGTACATAAGTAGGTAATGATTATTATAACATGGATCACTATGCCTGTATGATCAGATAAACACAATATAATATTTGTTGCTCAGTCAAAGACAAATCAATGTAAAATAATGACTTATATTATATGGTCATTAAGTTTTAAATACATGAATTACAAATTGCAAACGTTTTCGCCCATTCAGGCATCTTCAGGCACAATTATACAATATCTCAATATCAAACTGTGTAGCCATTACATTGGTGATAGATAAACTGTTTAAGATTAATGATGTACAAAACATCTCCATAATTAAAATGTAATATTACAAGTCATAAAATTGAAATAATGTTAAAAACCACGTAGTGTTGTAATTAAACTTCATAATATTCTGTGGAACTCTTGTTCAGTAGAGTCCAATGAGTGATTTTATGACTTGTAATATTACATTTTAATTATGGAGATGTTTTGTACATCATTAATCTTAAACAGTTTATCTACCACCAATGTAATGGCTACACAGTTTGATATTGAAATATTGTATAATTGTGCCTGAAGATGCCTGAATGGGCGAAAACGTTTGCAATTTGTAATTCATGTATATAAAACTTAATGACCATATAATATAAGTCATTATTTTACATTGATTTGTCATTTGACTGAGTAACAAATATTATATTGTGTTTATCTATATTAATTGACAATCTGAATATTTCCATCATGCTTTCTGTATGATCAGTTTAGAACCTGGATTTTTAGGCTCGTTTAGGATATGCTGGAATATAGGTTCTTTATTCGACCTAGTTTTAGGCAATGTCATCGCTCGAGAGTTTCTCGTGTTGCATACATTTAGGGATTTTTACACACAATTATTGCAACCTATCCTATTCGAGGCTAAAATTCTAATGTCTAGACCACATTCAATAGCTAATTTCCAGCAGCTTGTGTATAAATATGTTTTTGCACCAAATTTATAGCAAGGCGTGCTTTATTATCGAAGCTATGCCTACGTTTCTTGCGATCTGTTTGAATTCTGTTATGTAGCATAAGAATGACATAGTAGACAAAAATATACTAACAACATAATATAAATAGATCAATTTATTTCATTTATCAACATGCAATGAATAACATGTTGACAAATTAAATAAACCTATACAAGATGAACCGTAAGTAATGCCATTAATTTAGGGGGATATATATTTTTAGATATTAAAAAAAAAACATTTAACGTAATTTTGCTCTTCCTTACTTTTCTAAAAACAAAAAACAATTTTTTATATGAAACATTTCATAGCGTGTTTTGGGAAAGACATTGATTAATTTTCAATATGCTCAGTCAAATTAAGAGAGCTATGTAATATGATAATGAATTATTGAATACAATTTTAGTTTTATATATCAAATACGCAGAAATGTGACCAGAATAAGTGTAACAATTTTTAATTAATTTTCAGAACGAAAAGTTACATTCGTTTGGGTTAAATTTCTGCACATTTAAAGGACAAAACTAATTTTTTTTCAATCATATATTATCATAATCAGGCTTAGGATCCGAGACAACTTAAGAATGAAGTGAAGTTACAATGTAACGGAGTACAGATGGAGTGAGATGGCGCGTTGAGTTTTGTTCATGTGCGCGTTAGTGTACAGCAGTGGCAAAAAAAAAAAACCGGACCGACCCTTGTAGCTGATTTCAGAGCCTTGTTCACTCCAGAGCACGATACACTGGTAACTAAGACTTTCGTGGTTCGAATCCTGCCTGGGAAGGAAATTCTTTTTTGTTTCATATTCAAATTTATTCCCAATACTTTTCTATTGCTGGTAAAATTCATGTTCTGGGAATAATAAGTAAATTAGTGGTAAAATATCGCTGCAAGTTGAGTAATATTTTATAAATATGTTTCTCAAATATAAGTATATTCCTCAAAACAATTATATATATATATATATATATATATATATTTTAAACAGCCTGTCTCCTTTTTTGAAGACATGTAATGAGCAATTTTTTTTAATTCCGTGAGAGACCGAAATGCAGTAATTCTGAATTGAGACTGTAGGATTACCGACCCTATTGGCAGGGAAGAATAGCATTAACGCATTTACAGATCCGAGATATCTAAGAGTTCCGTAGGAGGCAACGAAATGAAATACCAACACCGAGTTGTGAATCGGGTCTCATCCTAGTAGTTACTGGCGTTGTCAACGATCAATTTCGCCAGTTTTGAGAAAGAGAAAGTTAGTTATAACTGAGCAGTCACTCGATAATGCCGAACCTCTCAATTTAGCCTATTATAGAATTAAGTTAACTTATATAAAAAGAAAGGAAACTTGACATCTAGAGTGTTAGTGGAATGAAGTTCGTAATTTCGATACAATCAGCACATTATCGGAACAGTCATTCTTTACAAAACGCCGGAAATCGAACCCTGGTTGACGGACTGGTAAGGTGTACGCGTAACTTTAACACTGAGCTACCGGAGGGGTCTCCAACGTCACATAACGATACTACAGTAAAATATTGTTAATACAATTCATTCTTCTTTAGGATGATGCAGAAATAACATTCTTTCTCGTTATTTTTATCCTGAAGAAATATCACCACCTGAAATTGTGAATGTATAAACCTCTATCAGACACACGCTTTGCGGTTGTGTTTTCTAATTAATTAAGAGAGAATGATGAAAATAAATATAAAACTTAATTTAATTTCCTTCCCGTGTTCGCTGGGAGTTTGACGAGCACACAGCAGACGAAAGGAGCTCAGATTGCAAAGTTCACGTAGTACTTGAAATTTAATTTAGTCAAATGACTGCCTGTAATACACAGTAGACATAGCTCTATGCAATGCACTGAAGGAATAATAATAACAGTTGGTCATATCTGACGCGTCCCACAGCATCTTGTTTTGCTGAAGTTTACATTCCATTCATGATTCCAAACTAGATCTCATAGACTATTCACAAAGCATTATAGTAATAAAGACATACTACAATGATGTTTGCTACAATTTAAATTATTTCTTCATTTATTTAATGCATTTAATTTCACTTGCAGAGTTAAGATCCTATGGCCTTCTGTTCCTCTTAACCAATATAAAAATGCACAGCAAATAGAAATAAAAGCAACACAGAAAACAATTGAATAATAATAATAATAATAATAATAATAATAATAATAACAATAATAGTAATAATAATAATAATAATAATAACAATAACATGCAGATGTGTTTAGTTACATGTAATTCCAAGAGTTAAACAATTATAATTTAATGTTAAATAAGACAATTTGCATCAAAGAAATGCTATTTCATAATGGAGGGTAATTGATATAAATGAAAAATAAAAATCATATTCCACAGATTTATACTTGAAGAAAGATAATATTCTGGAGACGAAAAGCAGTCTTTTTGACTATCGGTTTTTAAAAGTGGTCAACGTCTGAAGCCACTTTGTACACTATTATACACTATTTAGAATATAAGTAGGCTATAGTATAATGAAATAAAATACCTTCCATTACAATACATAACACTGCACGTAAGAGTGTAAATAATGTGTGATCAATGTAAGCCTACATTCTTTATTATAATGTAAATATTAAAATAATAGCATATTCTAGTGTACATAGTTGAAATAATATAAATTGTGAATATTAATCTAATTGAATCGGTCCTTGCAGGAAGGGGATAAGTCATAAAATCTTACTTTTGAGATAATCAATAAAAACTGTTTTCTTCTTCCAATACTGGAGTAATCATTATAAATATATTTTCTTGCTTTGTTTATGAATACTGAAGTATAATACATTATGTTAGACATCTGACATCTCAAACACGTTTGTTTAAAGTTGTTTAATCGAACCATGACTTATCCCCTTTCTGCAAGGAATTGTTAAATATAAAATATAATATACAATTTTGGGATAATGTAATATTTGAAAACAAACTAAATTGTTAATAATTTTACAATGATAACGATGTTTTTGTGTATAATTGCTACATTACTGTCACCATTTACATAATTATTTTTGCATTTTAATCATTATTCCTACTACAAAATTTCCAATATGTGATTTTATATCACAGTTTTAAATCAAAACTCTACTTTTAAACTAATACTTAAAAACTGCATATAGGAGAGGACAATAAAAATAGACTAAAGTACTACATAAAATAATTTGTTTCAATTTTTATAGAGTGTATTGTTAGATGTTGGAAGCTACGTCGTCTGTAGATTCCTTGTCACAAGATGGCCAGTTCAGAATCTATTCGTAAAAGGAAGTGTGTTCAAATGGAATATATTGCCTCACTTTCGATACATCTCCAAGTTTTTTTCGTATTAATGGGAATTTTCCATTTGTATGCTTCTCTGTAGGCATTACTATGCATCCAGAACTTGGTTTTTTCATACAGAATCTGTGTTTCCTCATTTCACTACCAATGAACGAACTGGCAGTCACACATCCTGGATCATCTTTAGAGTAAATAAATTCACTCAATTGTGCTGAAGAAAACATATTCTTATCTATCCCTTTCTTCCTTAGTGTATTTAATGAGCAGGTGGTTTTCTTGTAATACTCTGGCCACCAGTATTTAAAATTCAAAATGTCATCAGTAGTAACTGATTCTACAGAAAATCTGTTATTTGTGTTTGCCTGGTGGATCAAGGTATTGTATTGGTCTGGCACATATACCCTGTCTGTCTTACATAGTTTGCGCTTCACTACACCAAAGTTGCGGTCACAGGGGAGAAATGAATGGCTTTGTTGTGGAAAATAATGAATCATATTGCTAAATCTCCCCATTTGGGTCAGTGCAAGCAACAATCGAATTAAGGTATGATTTTTATTTTGCCCTCCACAGTTATCAGAGAAAAGATACAATTCCTTGACTGAAGAAGGGACATTATTTTCAATGTAGTTCAGAATGAACACACTTCATTTGAAGATTTGTGGCCTACACCTTCATAATGGGAATAGAAGTGCGCCGTATGGTCTTTGAAATTGTGAATGTTGAAAATTGATGACCCAAAGTTGCGTCTAAACAAACAATGAGTAGTTTCTTACCCACATTGTTCTTCTGTCGTACGGGCTCCTACAGACTTCCCAATGGAATTGACGTTCCAATGCCTTCAGTTTATTTTTCTTATTTACATTTCTGCGGTAGTTAATTTCATTGCGTTTACGTTTACCATAAATAACACAGTTTTCTTCCCTTGGGTCACTTACTACTTCTAGCTTATCTGTCATTTTCCTTATCAGCTGATGAGCGCGTAACTTATTAGATCCGCGGCACTCAGTTGCGTCACTTCGTCAGTCAGTGCAGAAAGAAGGTAAGTAGCTGACTTGTCCCCTTTCCGCAATGACTGCGCTGCTTATGGTACTCTACTTTGCGTTGGGACTGAGCAAATTTGTCCCATTTCTGTATGGAAATGTGTGTCTAGGTCTGGAGAAAGCAATGGCACTCTTAACTCATTTTCGCGTTTTTCATGACTTATCCCCTTTCTGCAATGACCGATTCAATTGTTAAAGAGATCTAGTTTTGTTCTGCGCAACTTGACACTTGAGCATACAGAAGTACTTCGCTTGCTACATGAGTTACAGTAAAAATTCCAGTAATACTTAACCTTGTAGGCTCCTGGGACATAGTACGGTCTCTAGTAATAACAATAATGGATGCTCAGTATTTCTCAATATAAACTACATGCTGTCACACAATAATGAAAATCCAATTGTACAGAAATAACTAGCTCTAATAGGTCATCTGATTGACGAATGCACATAGTAGATCATGTACATTCCCTCTGGAAAATGAAAAATTTATGATAATAAACTATAACTAGCCAGGACAGGGCAATTTACACCGAGAAGACCATTCTAGCCAAAGGACCTATTTCAAAGTACCTAATAGATATTAAGAAAAGAGGAAGAAATAATGAATTATTCAGAAGAAGTGTGAACTGGACATTTATACATTATTGGTAAGCGAATAAAAATTGAATATAAAAATATCTCACAGCGTTACGAAAGGTGAATCAATTTTTTTTTTCAAATTATGAAAAATCAGAATGAGATTCAAACTATGTAAGTCGATTAGTACACCGCTGTAGAGAAACAGTTACCATGTCTGATCATGAAACGAACACGTCCGGGTTCAGATCCTGGTTGGGATTGGTTATCTGATTGAGGTTTTTCTGGAGTTTTCCCTCAATCCATTAAGATCAAATCCTGGGTAACTTTCGGCACTGGAGCCTGTACTCACTTCTCTGGCATTATCACCTTAATTTCTTTCCGACGCTACATAACTACATCAGTTTATAAAGCGTCGTGTCCACGCCTGAGGAGTAACGTTTAGCACGTCTAGCCGCGAAACCAGGTGGCCCGGGTTCGATTCCCGGTCGGGACAAGTTGCCTGGTTGAGGTTTTTTCTGGGGTTTTCCCTAAACCCAATATGAGCAAATGCTGGGTAACTTTCGGTGTTGGACCCCGGACTCATTTCACCGGCATTATCACCTTCATCTCATTCAGACGCTAAATAACCAAAGCTGTTGATAAAGCGTCGTAAAATAACCTACTAAAATAAATAAAGCGTCGTAAAAATAAAGAAATTAAATTAGGTCAATTGGGTCGTTAGAATTGTTAAATTGTATGTCAGTTGGATTTAGCCACATGTAAAAACAATTTTTTCATTTGCGTTTCCTATTTTCCGCAATATAACACCTTCAATATTAATTTCCCCGAATGGATATTTTCTTCAATCCTTTTTCCCCTAGAGTACAAATTCCCAAAAAGTCTAATAACCTAATGCATAGTTCTACTCCTAAAGTTTTCGAAATATAGTTGTCACATTCAAAACTGGACAATGATTAAGAACAGATTTCTTGTCACTGCTTGGTAAACGCAATTCATTTACCTAAACGATCTAAATTTACAGGGTGGATACGAAACTTGAAATTATAGCTATGGTATAAGATTGTTTAAAAAAAGTTGTTTCTCAATGGATTGTACCTACAAACATAAAAGCGGACATGGAAGTAATAGTTGTATAGTAATATTATTTATTGGGATTGCCAAAATCTACGCTGCAAAAAGTGTTAAAGCTAGGACGTGTTGTTGTCTAAAAGGCGATAATCAGTCACCACATTTACATGATTATATATATATATATATATATGAGAGAGAGAGAGTATTTTAGTCTATGTACTAGTAATTCTTATAGTGGTAGCTGTAGAAATTTTCTAATGTTTAAGAAATGAAATATAGAAAACTCTTATATGATAATGTGAGTTACTTGGATGTTACAATTTAAATGCGTAACGAAGTAAATTCCAAGACTTTAAACACAGGAAGCAGAAAGGATAATTACATATTTTAATTTGTATAAGAGAAGTGGTAATATCACATGGTAAACATTGATGTGTCATTAGGATTGCTTGACATTTTCCTGCAGTGATAGTGAGTTCGAACTTTCTGGTCCATACAAGATATACAACCAATGTCCCCGTTAAGTTTGCTTATTGCGCAAATGAATGAGTCAGGAGCATATGAATATAGATTTTTTCATCGACTCCATAAAAGTGGTGTTTACATTGTTGTAAAGTCGAGGGGATCTCATTTATGTAAACAGTGAATAGTAGTGGTCCTAGCACTTAACCTTGAGGGACTCCAGCATCAATAATAGGCCAAGAGGATGTTCGAAGTCAGTGGATGAACGAAGGAACTGATGGAATTCTAGATGATTGAGTTAATAGATGAATGTGTGAATAAGTAAGAAATGGATATATGGATGGATGAAGGGAGAAATTGGTGGATGTATAATTTGATAGAAGAATAAAGGAATTAGTCGATATATGAATGGATGAATAGATGAAGGGTTGAATGAATGCAGGAATTTATATATGTATGAAATTTTAGATGAATAGATGAACTGGAGGATGAGACAATAATTGATGGATATGTAGATAGATGGGTGGAGGAATAGATAGGTTTGTAAAAATTTATGGATATATGGATGGGTGATGAATAAGTAGTTGAATGGGTGGATGAATGAAATTGATGGATGGATAGATGGGTGAACGGATGAATGAAGAAACGGATAAGATGAATAGATGAATGAATTTGTAGATAGCTGGATTAATGTATAGATAGTTGAATTATTGTTTTATGTACAGATGGACGAATGGCCGGGTGAATTGACAGGTTGGCGAATTTATAATATGTACGCTCACGTATTTATGGATGGATGAATCGACAGATACTTGAATACTTCTGTGAATGATTGAATAGATGTATGATTGGATATATTTAATGAATGGCGTTATGAATAAACGAGAAAGAAATGATGTTTTGGATGACTGGCTGAATACAGAGAATGAAATAGATATTACGTTTTGTAAAATGGGATGTAATGTATTTACTATTTTGTGCTAATCTCATTTATACCCGTTGTTCTCATTTCCATGTCATAGTCATAAACTGCTGTCTGTCCGCCTGTCTGATACAAGGCGTTTAGTTGTATTAGTACTATTATTATTAAACAAGAAATGGAGACACTAATTGTATCCAATTATCTGAAATTGACGGTTACATGCTACCTGTATAATGCGGTGCTGGAAATTATTTTAATTCTGAACACATGCGACTGACACAAAGCTTGTCACACAGATAAATATCACGTGGCATAGCGACAATGACGTCCACGCTTCTGAAAACGTTCGTATTTAGCTCGTCCGTTGCATTAACGGGTAAAACAGGGTTTAGTTAATTTCACACAGATCAGAAACACCACAATTTTAGAAAAAATATCAATGGTTTATAAAGACACAAAAATACTGATATTTTCCATACGTAAAGAACATTTACTTTTAATTATTCACATTTGTTTCAAATTTAACATTTTTGTTAAAATATAGCTTATTTATTTATTCATTATTTTTTTTATTTAAATCCACCACCAACAGAAGCAGGCTTCCAATTACAGGTGGCTTACATAGATATATACACAAAATACATAATAAGAAAAAAAAACAACACAAACGAAAAAAAGAAAATACATAATGGTAATAGATGCTAGAATATAATATTGCAGTTAATATAGTACCAAATGTCGATACAACGATGCAAAATTATTTAAAAACTAGAGTAAAAACATTATAATACACTTCTTCATAATTTAAATATCTAAGGAAATATAATTGTTTTTAATATTGTATGAAATTTTTCAACTGTTAAACTGAAATCTAATTGAGAATCACAGTTTAAAGACAGAGAGTTGTAAGTATCACACGTAACAAACAATGGAGAGTTCTTGAAGAAAATCACAGTTATTCAATATACCGTTAACAGTCTTATAGAGGAAAATTCGACTATTTATTAATCGTCGAGATTTTAAAGTTTTATAATTAAGTTCAAAAAGTAACTGCTTATATGAAATTTGCTTGTCATAAGACGACACGTGATGTTTTTTAAAATATAAATAACGTAAAAATCTTTTCTGTATCCCTTCTATTTGCATCTGATGGCACTGTAACTGAGGTGACCATATTACAGACGCATACTCTAGTTTACTCCTTACTAGAGTTTTAGATATAGTATCAATAGTATTTATATTTTTTTAATTCTTTTGTATTTCTGGTTATAAATCCTAATTTTCTATATGCACAAATTACCACGTGATTTAAGAGCATTTTAAAACATAAGTTGTGTGTAAAATAAATACCCAAATCCTTAACAGATTCTACTCTAGGTAACGTCACACCATTAATTTCATACGAATTTTGAGCAACTGTCTTATTTTTAGAAAACGTCATAAAGCAATATTAATTAAGATTTAGCAGAAGAAAATTATCGATACTCCATCTATATAGTCTGTCCAAATTATGCTGTAGACTTGTCAATGACTTTATACAATTTAACATCATCAGCATATAGTAAACATTTAGAGTGCAAAATCTGTTTAGGTAAGTCATTGATATAAAGTAAAAAGAACAAGGGACCAAGATTGGATCCTTGGGGTATACCGGAAGTTACTGTGAATGGTTTGTTTTGATTTTACTTGATTGAATGAAACATACTGCTGCCTGGTTGTAAGATATGATGCTATTAACTGTAAGTATGAAAAAGATAATCCAAAATTTGAAAGTTTATTAATTAAAATTTTATTGTCAATTTTATCAAGGTATATCACGTCTAACGCACTCCTAGAATAATCTCGTAACTCCCAAAAATTAAATTTTGAGTTACAGGCAGTTTCATAAATTCTATTTAAACCCCTATGAAGTAGTAGAACTCTCGTATCTCTAAGTTCACCGGCAAAGTCTGCGACACTCATACAACAGTTTTCACTTTTAAAATGTTTAACTTCACGAATATAAAGACTGTGGTATGTCACATACTACAACCTTACTAAGTGTACATTATGCGAAAAGGTTTACGTCTGTTGTATACATTGTCGAAGTAAAATAGCTTTGCACATTTCCAGAGCGAACAGCTCATGTTGTATGTAACAAGAAACTACGAGTATAATATCATATTGATGGAAAGTTAATAGTCCTTTTCATAAAACAATATTTTTTTCCAAAATGTTTAACAATCTCTTATTTGGCAACTATTGTAAGTAGAATCATGATTTTTGTTCATATCAAAAGGAAACCCAATATAGAATAATTTATCCCTCTGGCGTATTAAAATAGCGTGCACGGTGTTCGTGTAAATTTAATTTTAAAAACCTCTAAATTCAAGTCATTGCACGATGCGAGCAAGTGGCAACGTCGTGGCAGATAGCAGCTCACCTACCGAGATACCCGAGTTCGTTGACCTCTTACGTCTGTATTCACGAGTAGAGGGTATTAGCGGCGTTGTTGGTAGACTGCTGAAACTTCAAACTTAATTTTCTAATTAACCGTGCATTTAATCACAAAACAATAATATAGGTTTTCTATTCATTTAAGTTTACCCTATCGTCCCTTTCAATCTGAAAGATTATTTCACTTCCATCCCTGTGTAGTAAATGGAGTTGCTATATTTCTCATATTACATAATGAATAATGGTTGTGAAACTTGGACTCTCACTTTGAGAGAGAAACATAGGTTATGGGTGTTTGAGAATAAGGTGCTTAGGAAAATATTTGAGGCCAAGAGGAATGAAGTTACAAGAGAATGGAGAAAGTTACACAACACAGAAATGCATGCATTGTATTCTTCACCTGACATAATTAGGAACATTAAATCCAGGCGTTTGAGATGGGCAGGGCATGTAGCACGTATCGGCGAATCCAGAAATGCATACAGAGTGTTAGTTGGGAGACCGGAGGGAAAAAGACTTTTACGGAGGTCGAGACGTAGATGGGAAGATAATATTAAAATGGATTTGAGGGAGGTGGGATATGATGATAGAGACTGGATTGGTCTTGCTCAAGATAGGGACCAATGGCGGGCTTATGTGAGGGCGGCAATGAACCCCCGGGTTCCTTAAAAGCCAGTAGGTAAGTATTACATAATGAATTAAGTTTCCGTTACAGTTGTTTCCCTCTTTTTGGTCACGAAGTTTTTCCATTCTGTGCATTGTTCAATGTTGCGTGTACGCTTTTTTACTATTTTTAATCGAGCTGGTTGGCGAGTTGGTATAGCGCTGGCCTTCTATGCCCAAGGTTTCGGGTACGATTCCGGGCCAGGTCGATGGCATTTAAGTGTGCTTAAATGCGACAGGCTCATGTCAGTAGATTTACTGGCATGTAAAAGAACTCTTGCGGGACAAAATTCCGGCACATCCAAAACACATTTATATCTATGCAAATAATGATTTACTTCCATCCAGTAAAAAATTCATTTTACTATACATCCGGGCTCTAATTCAGTTATTATTTTTAACTGTTGCTGATTATGGGTGAAATGATGGGAAGTGAAGTTTATTAGTGGAATGGAAGATGAAACGGAACACCTCGAGAAAATCCTCTGCAACATCTGCTCTGTTCACCATAAATTACACCACGACCTAACCAGGGATCGAATCCAGGCCATCTAGATGGGAAACATATGCGCTATTGCTTACACCAGAGACTCGACATAATATGGTAACAAAACTAAAAGAATTTGTTCGACAATGATATTAAAATACTTCAAAAGTTGTGTTCTTATTTAGAGTAAACTTGAAGTTTCAAGAATTTTCAATCTTTTGAGTATAGTGTCAAATCAATTAGATCTTCCTTTGATTGACAGTTCAGTAAGGTTGTAGGAAACCTGTTAGAAATTGATATCCAGTCCAACATGTCCTACCGTTTCCAGGGTACTATTTGCTTTCTTCAACTTATTCCAATTTTTCCCCTGTACTTTTTCACTCTCCCTCTCTCTTTTTACTTAACTTGCGTAGTTTCATTTCTCCGACATTCTTATCCCACCCACCCCCTTCCTATTAGTTCTGTACCTCCCGCCGGCAACATTTTCATTACAGAAAAAAATCTCATTTATCTCTTTAAAAGGTTTTCCAAGGCTTGTAGGGTGAGGCAGGAGGTAGAAGAACCCGTAGAAGCAGAAAGAGACAGTGAAGGAGGAATAAAAAATTGGAAGGAACTTGTGTTTTAAAACCCCTAGCAAGTAATTCTCAAATTGCATCGTAATTTCTTTCGCCTACTAGCTACATTCTCTGATAATAAAAAGAAAAGGGAAATAGCCTACATTGTTTAATACGTTTCATACCATCATTATTTTAATTGTAATGCTATCTGACCACAAGACTAAACTAGGTTCAAAACAGAAAACAAACAGCAAACATTATAAAATGTAAGAAGAATTTTAAATTTATTTCTTAATTTTAAAAAGTTTCATTTTCGCAAGCTTATCCTACTTCAGTTTTACAGGCATCTTCGTAATTTTCTTACATAAAAATTCTGTAAGAAGCAAACATTTTCAAATATATCGAATTTAACTATTCATACTAGAAAGCTGCAGAATAGACCTTACAATCGGTTTTCATTCGACCGGTCAGAGAGCATCCGAACGAATGTTCGAATTTCAACCTGATGTTTTGCCAGCTAGACAGAATATTGACATTTTCTGAGTATACAAACGGAGTAACAATTGAAGGAAATTTACTATGCGCAATTTAAAAAATGTATTTACTTAATATAGGCATACAATTGATTGCATATTTTATTACACTTATCTTCATAATATATATGAACAAATAAATGGATACTAGTAACAACAAAGGAAATAAGTGTAATTCATAAAATTAAATCTGGCGTGTAAATAAATGCAAGAACAGAAGTTTACGACTATATTTCGCGGACTACATAGGCTACATGTGAATTTAAAAGTTTCGACGAAATGAAAAGATATAAAATTATATTCATTCACACATATTTGAATATAGAAAGTTTCAAGAGATATGAATGTGGGCCTATCGAAGATGATATTTCATGCACAACAGACTTGAATTTAAAAGTTTCAAAATATAGTAACGGATAGAAGAAAGACATTAATACTTACAAAATGGCTTTTAAAGAACTCGGAAGTCCATTTCCGTCCTCACATATGCCCGCCATTGGTCCCTATCCTGAGCAAGATTAATCGAGTCCCTACCATCATATCCTACCTACCTCAAATACATTTTAATATTATTTTCCCATCTACGTCTCGGCCTCCCCTAAGGTCTTTTTCCCTCATATCTTCCAAATAACACTCTATATCCAGTTCTAGATTCACTCATACGTGCTAAATCCTCTGCCCGTCTCGAACTTCTGGATTTAATGATCATACTAGGTGAAGAATACAATGCGTGCAGTTCTGCGTTGTTTAATTTCCTCCATTCTCCTATAACTTCATCCCTCTTAGCTCCAAAAATATTTTAATAATCACCTTATTCTTGAATACTCTTAACCTGTTCCTCTTTCGAAGTGAGGATCTAAGACTCACAACCATACATAGAACAACCGGTAATGTAACTGTTTTATAAATTCTAAATATCATTTTTTAATCAGATTGGATGGCAGAAGCTTCTAAATTGAATAATCGCAAGCATTTCTCAGATTTACTCTGCGTTTAATATCTTCTCGAGTGCCATTTATAATCTTGTCACTGTTGCTCCGAAGTATTTGAATTTTTCCACCTTCCAAAAGGACAAATTCCAATTTTTATATTTTCATTTCATATACTTCATTTTTTCGTGGTTTACTTCCAAATCTATCTGCTTACTTGCTTCAAATAAAATTCTTGTGTTTTCCCTAATAATTTGTTGAGTTTCTTCTAACATATTCACGTCTTCCGCAGCTGATGTAACCAGTTGAATTCCAAACTGTCTGCACGCATACAAAATTATATATTATTCATGCACAACATATTTTCATTTAAAAGTTCCAAAAGACATGAATTTTTTGATAATGATATTTCATGCACAACAAATTTTAATTAAATTTTTTTAATAGATTTGAATGTATAGACGATTTATTTCGAACACAGTAGATTGTAATTTAAACGCTTCAATAGTCATGAAGTTATCTGTAGTAATATCACGAGAGGTATGAGATTTCTCGATAAATCCACGAGCGACATTTATTGGGACTATTTCGTGAATAAAATATAAATAAAATGCGCTCACAAATTGTTAATAATTGTATATTTACGAATACGTAACCTATTCAGACATAGTGAAGTTGAGATAGATTGAATATCGATTACTGCAATAAAGAAATTGAATGTTATTCAGTAATGCCAATTGCGAAACGCGAAATACAGGTCTAACAATGTTAATTACATGTACTTCACTTTTCTCTTATTACTATAACAGAAATACGTTTTCATTATTTGCTCAAATCATAATATTATTTATACATTTTATAATATAATTACAAATAAACTGATTAATACATTAATTAAATGATGAATTGTTGGAAACGCAGTTATCAAATCTGAATGAAGTAGTGTAATTTTTTTTTCAGATAGCCTACAATGGACATGGAATTAGGAGATGAAGATGTGGAAGTAGAATGTCACACTTTATTTAGTACTTCGTCGTTACGTTACACACTACACCGAGAAATAAGAACTATGTAATATTGTGTGGAAAGAGTTATATAGCAATTCTTATGTATTCACACTACTGCGAGACATATGTTGCTAAACAGTGAAGCCATCTCTGTATAGATAATTAAAACAAGTATTTTATTACGCTATACCGAAGGCAGTTTGGTCAAAGACCTTGTATATAATATACAATGTCTTTGGGTTTGATATGCGATGATGTTACATAAATTTGAACATCTGACTTTCTATCAATTGTTTAATTTCATTCACGTAATACAGATTTTATAGGTTAAAATTAGTTTAGTTACCTGTGGGCTCGGGAGCATGTGTCATCTGTGCCTTATTTCGACCGTTACTCCGTGCTACAGGAAAGAATTTTCCATAGATCGACAAACTCAGTCTCGCTGTATTGTGTAACGGGACTGAAGCTGCATCTACACAGTTCAATTTTCCATGGGCGTATGCATGCAGTCTGGGAAGAATATTGAAATGATCAAGTTTAAAACGTACGTTCAATTAAGACAGGCCTGGGCATCGGGAGCGGAACCAGTCTCTAAACGGGGATGCTTAATATTCATCCGTGACTGAAACAACGTTGCGCGGTGTTCGGCGGGGTAGAAAGGGGATGAAGAGAAATCATATGGCTCCCCGTGAGAGAGTAGAATCCGCTCTTGCTGCCCAACCCTGAATTGAGATGTATGAAGATTTTGTATCTACATGGTGCACCGTTTTGAACATCGTCTTCACTGCGTAAATATATTAATATTAGTAATCAATCTTACATTCATTGCTTGACTCCATAAACTTGAAAGAACAGTTTAACCGTATATGCATCTTAATGGATGCATGCTCATCAATTTACGGGGAAACATTTGGCGACATCGACTAAACAAAAGAACGACCATGCGATAAATTGATAGCAATAAATCTAGCTGTTATCGCGATGTTTGATTGTGATTGGCTCAAATTCAAAATCTCATTACACTTCATTGGTCGAAAATGGAATGACGTCATATAAACGAAATAGTCGATGATATTTCAGGCACAGCCAAATTTAATGTTTCACAAGACATGAATGTATTAAATAGCATACTACATGCATAAGATATTTTCAGAAAGCATGAAAGGAAGATAATATTTCATGTATAAGAGATATCACATATTATAGCCAGTACTACCTTGTGATATCCCTCTGAATTTGTGAACATTATAACGTCCTTCTTACCCTCCAAGCGCTGTAACACGATCTTTGTTTACTACTGGTTGCATGATATACTGTAACATCTTGGGGCAATGCGCAAACAATTAGAGTGGACCTATGTGATTCCTGTTACACTTGATATGTTTGAGTAGCGACCGTTCTGATATTGACATTTCATGGAAGAGTGGCTTCAGGAGAGCGAGTTGAGTTGCGAGTATGCTACGAGTTCATCTGAAATGCCAGATCGATCACCTCATCACAGTTTTCTCATCGCTTTATACTAGATATTTCAATGGCCACTAACCTCAAGACCAGAGGCTAGGCCTACGTAGAGTTTTAATACTATATTCTTCATATTAATTTAAACAGTAACTAAGAGAATGAAGTGTAAATTAAATTTTCATAGTAATCAACGTGGTGCGTGCTTTTTACTATATTCATTGTGTCTTAGAAGTAGAGATGTCCAAAGTTTCGGAACTATATTTCGGCTCCATTATCAGGAAAGACATGGAAAGAGAAACGGGGATATCTGAAAAAATACCCCTTGGTAATGGTCTACAGACGGGTTTCCTCATTCCCATTTTCCTAATTCCTTTAAGTGCCTAAGAATCTTTTTATCATAGATAAACAAATAACAGTGATAATTTGAATATTAGGAAGAAAATTTTTATGATCTTCTTTGCTACCAGTTTATTCTTTCAAATACAATTTCTGAAGACAACTCTAGACATTTATCGAAATTTATCCTATATAAGTAGTTGTTAATCCATGTTCCAGTATTCTACCATAATGATATATTTAATATGTTTCGTTATCAAGATTGTCATAATAACCGAAATGAAGCGATTATAAATAAGTAGGTACAGTTACGATTAAGATTATTTTGTGAAAGAAATTATTAAACCGTTTTTATGTTACATTGCTTAATAGGCATTTATTATTTTAAGAATAGTCATGACTTTTTAATGAACCTGTAGGCCTAAATGAGAGGAAATTCAAGAGAAACAAACTCTGAAATATGTTGAATTATTTCAACTTACGTAATTATTTAAATTACTTTTATGACGATCGTATTCATTGCTCGTACTTGCGAATGTTGCATATTTAGTTAATTACTGCATAACACCGTCCAATTATTCACAATACAATAAATTCTTATGTTCATGTGATTGTATTTTCTTCTTTTTCTGACTGACATTTTTGGATCTGTAATTAGTAAACGTATCAACGTTATAATATTAATTTTTTTCTATCCTGTCCAGAAATTATAAAAAGAAATTCTCCATCTATAATTTCAAGTTTACTGCCCAAAATAGAGGCCAAAATGAATGCTGATACTAAGGAAACAGTTAAATATTACTGCCGGATATCCATTGTTACGAAACTCGAACATTATGCAAAGTGTGGCCAAAAGACTGTGTTTAGTTTTGAAAAATGTTTGATATTTCTTATCGGCAAATAGTACGTACTATAATAAGAGAAAAAAATTGAAATTTTATACAGTATATTTTCGAAGAATTACTTCAAAGATAACAGTCTGGAAAATGTTACGTATCACTTTCTTCACACCTGTCCTCACATATTGAATAGACAACGAAAATGATTAATTTTGAACATTTTTTAAACATTTGTAATGAGTAAATAGTATGTACTATAATAAAAGACAAAAATTGAAATATCATTGTACATTTTCCAACAAATACTTTTTGTCCACCTAGACATACTTTCGTGCTTTAGTATTACTCGACCAAGGCCAGTGGAGTCCTGCAGCCCGGAGCCGTGGCGCTACTGCTCCTGCGTTCGTAATACCGAATCGCGATAGTTCACATTACGCCCGCGGCTCCACTCGCCTTGATCGAGTAATAAAACTGTAAGTGAAAACGATTAAACAACAACACAATACGGTAGAAGGATTCAGAACTGATAAATAATATTTTTCATATTTTCAATAATATATCAATTACATATTTCAAATATAAATTTTGGAGATGGTGTGAACAAAGTCTCCACCGCTGTTGGTATTGCTAGGGTTAACAGAATCTCGGATATAGAAAAAATTCAATTTCGTGTCGTTTATTCAATCTTTTTCTTGGTTGTGTAAGGAAACTTTTAACGAACTTACCACAGTTGTATCGCAATATATTGTTAAGGCCCATTCACAATGAAAATTAAACATAACTGTAACATAAACACAGAAGTTTGCGCCCAGGCTACCAAATGGGATCATTCACAATGATTCACATAAGCACTGACATAAACATTACCGTAAGACGTTAACATGCAAACTCCAAACTTTCATGCTTATGTTTACGTGATTTGCAAACAGAACACAATCGTGGAGCGCTGAAGTATACGACAGAATATGAGGAAATGGCGTCGTTGTTATGTTTCCATGGTTACCAAGTTTATGTTCATGTTCCCATCGTGAATGATGGTATGACTTCTTGATTTTACCGTAACGTTTATATTCTTAAGTTAACGCTTACGTTATGTTTAATTTTCATTGTGAATGAGCCTTTATTCTGAATACTGTAATAACATTAATACCTACATATAACTTATATATTTATGTTTTAATGTTGTTACATTTTAGAGAATCATAATGTTCTCTCTGTTTCCTACAAATTGTTTTGAAGTTCATATTCTCGTTTGAACTAAAGAGATTATGAAAATTATCTCTATAAAATTCACAGCAGCCTGGGACTCATATACGTCCTCCATGAAATTGAAGGGAGTATTAGAGTTTCCAGTAGCTATCCCATACAAAGTCCGAAAAGGATTTAGTACAAGCCTCAAATATAATCGTAAATAATAATGAAGAACTCATCTTCCCCAAACGAGTGGAGTAAACAAACGAACAAATTGCAACCATTCACTATTATTTGCGTCAACAAAGGGAGGATTATAACTTTCCTCAACTCGTTTTCTATTTGGTTTGTACAAAATAGTTGTGTTTGTCTGATAACTGATTTCTGTTAATCACCCACAGCACTCAAACGATTATTACAGCCGATGACGTGAGAGCCGTTTTAATTAGTTTAGTGCATAATTGCTGCAATATCCGCGTAATGACAAACTGTGCTCGTGGCTGGCTCTATCATTAATCCCTCTCTAACCAGTTTATATTTAGGAAAAGCAGCTTATTGTTTCATTACTTTGTACGTCTGTCTGTCCGATCGCTGTGCCCGCAGAGTGGCATTAAACAAAAGATAAATGCCAAATCGTAGCAATAACACTAGAGTTACGGAATTAGATGCGAGGAAATAATCCGGCTCAGGTGGTAGGATTTGACTTCGAGGACGGGATTCATTCTTTGGGTAGCGCAACTAAACACAAGTTTCGTGTTCTGTCATACTTTAAGAGCTTAACGTGTAATAGTATGCAAGAACCGATGTTATACAGGGTTCATTCAAAAGCTGTTACAATAAGACTTACAATTTATTTCTAATGATTAATTACTGAAAGATTCCTCAAAATTAACATTTCAACAGTAATCTTACTAGAGGTTTTGGTTTATCTAGAGGAAATCAATACTCGAGTGGGGTTTAATTGACTATTGCACGATTAGAAGAATGTATATAAAGATTAGAAAATTGAAGTAGGGGAGACTGTTGTACCTTTAATACAGTGTACCTTTGAACATTTTTTTTTTTTTGTTTTTCATTTTTGCTGCTACGTAGAGGACTGAAACTGAAGTAGATTGTAGAGAAAGCAGTTAAGTACCTTTGGTCGTAGTTCCAGTTTGATTTACTGCAAAGTGTGAGTTCCGTGGACAAAAATTTTTTTTTTTTTGGTACCAAAAGTACACATTTCGTTCATTGGTATATGTTTTCTAATTAAAAACCAGATTGTATTTGTTAATAACTTCCAAATACTGTGTGTTCCCTACCATCTGGTGAGTAATAACATATTTTAATTTTCATAGGATATTTGTTTACAAGTGCACCCTCTTGTATCTTCGAACACAAAACATCTTGGGTCATGGAACATGTTCCAAAGTACACGATACTATCGGTTTTTGTTTTTCTTTTATTTTAAGATCATGTCACGAAGTAAGTCTGGAGTTAAGAGGCCCCCAATTGATCTCGATGCCTTGAAGAAAGCTGTTGAAGCGGTTAGTGCTTCTCCAGAAAATATCATCTCAATCAGAGAAGCCTGCTCTGGTTTATAATTGCAAATACATTTTAAATATGATTGTCAGTTTTTACAGTTATATTCCCACCTATATTCCAACTTCCAAGAGGGAATGTTCCAAGGTACACGAACCTATTGTATCTTGAACACATTACATATCCCTTCATTTCATTTTTTCTATCCTTAATAGTTCTGTAAGACAGGAATATACATACAGGAAGTTGTAAAGGAATCTGCAATATTATTTCAAGCATTTTTCAGTTAAAAAATTTCATTTCCAAAAATTAAAAGGAATAAAATGTGAAAAGTGTTTAAAGGTACAACAGTCTCCCTTACTCTAACACAATAAAATATGAAATGACTTACCGGTTCTAAAATTATTTTTCACTAATGTCAGCTTCACCAAAACGTTTGAATGGAGCCGCCATTTTCAGTTGACTGTCTATGCAGTAAACAAATGACGATCGCGAAGTATGTTTTATAGTACCGTAAAGAATTTGCAGTTTTAAATGGTGACAAAATAAGAAACAAATGGTAGGGAGGTGATAAAAACAGAAGAAAGTATATGAAGATTAGAAGAAATAAGGTACTCTAATACAATAAAATAGATATGAATTGACTTATAAAGTACTCTAATACAATAAAATATAATATATTAACTGACTTACTAAAATCCTATTTCACTAATGTTAGCTTCATCAAAACGTTTCAACGTAGCCGCCATTTTTCGTCGACTATGTATGCGAAAAATAAATGACGATCGCAAAGCCTGTTTTATAGTACCGTAAAGAATTTGGAGTTTGACATGTTGGCAAACAAAGAAACAAATGCTAGGGAAGTGATAAAAATAGACAATTGCTAACGAAGTGATGAAATTGTGCGATAAGTAGGCATGATTGTTTGAAAGACGTCCTTTCATACAGTTATATTGGACAAAAGTAGTATGACGTAGTAAAAGTGTAATAGTAACTATAATAGTAGACCTACATATAGAATGTTTCAAAATACGATACACAAACTGGGAGGGATTTTTGTGGAGGCCGAGGTATTTTTTTTTATTTTATTTTATTTTATTTTTTTTTGCTTGTTACATGTAGTCGACGACTCTTCGTTATCTCTCTACACGAAGATGAACTCTCATTAGTAAAACTTGAAAATTTATACTTTCTCAAATTATAACAATAAATTGTTCTAAGCGTCCTCCATTCGTGTGCAAACAAAACTCACAGCGGAGCACCATAGATTGTCTCACTCTTTCCAACATCTCTGGTATCCTATAACGGATTACGTTTGCTGCTGCCATTATTCTGTGATGGAATCATACTCTTCGTCGACTACCAAAACGAAAATCAAATTGTCCATGTCGGCCCAACAGAAGAAGTCTTACCAAATAATAGCTGGTGATCTTGGTGGCCGAGCAACCGGACCAGCATGACCAGTCCATTGACAAGGTATGGTAGTATTCAGAAAATGACGAACATTAATACGCTAATGAGCTGAACAACCATCGTGCTGATACCACATGTGTCTATTGCCAAAGGCACTTTTAAGGTAGAGTTTCCTGGAGAAACTGAAGGTAAATCTAACATTGAGGAACGGTGATCGAAAGATAGGAACAACCGTTGAAACAGAGAAAAGCTTACGAACTGACTGATGACTGCCATAATGGCCAGGGCAAGTATTGGTTGCGCACTTTGAAGAAATACTCTGATAAATTGGTTGTCGAGTAGCGGAAAAACGACGTTTCTCCAACCCCATATTGTCTCATAAAATATTTGCCTTGGCCTCCCCAACTGGCCTTTTCAGTTTGTGTATTGAATTCTGACACACTGATACATCCTGTATATCTTAGGGTCCAAAAACTGTGAACTGCGCCATAACTAAAGTGCTAATACATAGCCTACATAACATACAGTACATACTTAGCATACATACACACACATACATACATACATACATATGTACATACATACCAGCCCACACCTGTGGAGTAACGATTAATGCGTCTGGCCACGAAACCTGTCGGGACAAGTTATCTGGTTGAGGTTTTTCCGGGGTTTTCCCTCAACCCAATATGAGCAAATGCTGGGCAACTTTCGGTGCTGGACCCCGGACTCATTTCACCGGCATTATCACCTTCATCTCATTCAGGCGCTAAATAACCTAAGATGTTGATAAAGCACCGTAAAAACCCTATTAAAATACATACATTCCAAATCGCCAAGAATCAGCCAAAGACAAAAATCACACTGTGATAAAATCACCATTATCTGTCACAGCGATTTTTCCGGAGCTATCACAGTTCGCAGCTGTGACGGCAAAACACTGTCACTCGTCACCACTAAAAGTAAGTCAAGGAATTAAATTAAATCACATTCTAAGATTGTAACACGAGTAATATTAAAACTTACAAAGTAGGTTTAGTAATGTTTCACATTTAACTTCAGAGTTTCAGCAGATTATCAATGAACAATTAATTTTACGCAGCTCCATTACATCATAATCCCCTGGCGTAATTTATCTGAGGTAGAATTTGGTTGGCTGTGCGGTTAATTGTAGTTCAGGGGGAGAGCTGCGATTCCTTTGCACCCTAAGAGCAGTTATTTACTGTCTCAGACCGATATTTACAGTAAACAGAGTTCTCTCATGAGGGGGAGGTTGTTAACGAGCCGACCCTACCACAGTTAGACAGTCTTGCCGCAACCCCAAGAGAACATCCCAATCCAGTAGCAAAAGGGGAGGAGGGGTGGATTGCGATTAGCATAATTTAGATACCTCACCCCTTCCTACAATCTCCAACTCATACAACACATGCACATAGAGGAGTATAGATGCAAAAGGGACATTATCCACTTTTTATATTGAGTTATTGTTGCTACCATATTCTGCAAGTAAACCTTCATCGTCTGGAACAGGGATGTTAAATCGCCTGCGTTACGTGCTGATACTACAAGCAATACAAATCCAACAAGGTTCACTTTTTAGCAAGATAAAGTGGAATCATCGCTCTTAAGGAAATATTGTGCGGGTTCTTGAGAGCATGAAGTGCAGGCTTTTTCACATCCCTGGTCTAGAAGTTGTATTTTGCGTCAAAAATGACATTATCCCCATTAGATTACATACTAAACATAGCGAATTTTTATACAAGAGACACTATACATGCAGCAGTTTACTGCTAAAGGTACATTATCCTATTCACCAATAGGAGATATGAGTGGAGTCACATGATGTCAACAACAAAGGTGACTGTAAGAGCATCGCTGTGAACAGTTTCAACTCCTTTGAGTGTGAGTTTTATTACAATTGTGTTCATTTTAGTCATTAAAATAAATTAAATGGAACAATATCCAACGCCTATACCTGTGTGAGGGGTAACTAGGAAAAGAGCGAGGACATCTGAGCAGTGGAAGCGTGACAAAGCCAAGGAAGTAAGATAAGCTTTAGTGGCTTGTTCATTGTAGTTATGTTGTAGTTTAAAACAAAATAAAAACCACACGGATTTAAATATTAATATTTACTGAACACAAATTAAGTGACCATTTTCGTGCTACTTCATTTCGTACACAGTGTTACTTCGAGGATTCATCTGTAAGCCGGGGAAAACGTTAAGTGACTTAGCACTTCCTATAATCATCAAAGGCGACAGTATAAAAAAAGGTTAAAAGAAAATGTTGATAATCTTCTAAATAAGCATTATGAAGCAGATTGGCGAAATGACGAGAAGCTAAAATTGTTGAAGTACATCATTGATGCAAGTCTACATCAAGATATCGACCAAGACGATGCCATGTGTGAAGCTACTAGAGATGCTCCAGTTTTTAATGCTGTATGCAGTTTTGAATTTCAAATTCATATTTTATTTTTATAATAAAACCATTTCTTCCAAAAGGCACATTACCCATAATATCCATTGAAAGGGGACATTATCCATTTTAAAATATTACTATTCATTTACTTTTAATGATTTTTATTACTACAACCTATGCGTATATACCTTTTCATTAAATTTTAATGAGTTAGTGAAATGAAATAACTAATTTCACAAGTATTTGTGCACTTATCAGTTTTTCTTCATTTCTGTAGTTTTTTTAAAAAGTGGATAATGTCCATTCTGCAATTGAAGGACTGAACAGAACAAAATGCATATTTTAATTGTCGCCATTCTGATGCTCCCTGAACCGAACAACGAGTGTCGACAATCCATGCCGGAAAACCGCGTTTCAATCCCAGCTAGTCCCAGGGCCTACAGTATATGATGGAAGAATACAGTAACACTACCAGAATTCTAGAATATCTACAATGAATCATCACCGTCATTCTGATGTCCCACGAGTAAATATATTACGGTTAAGGGAACACTCAACTTAAAAATTGGAGAAAAAGTGTCATAGAAATGAAAAATTAAATTTCTACACTAATTTACTTGACAGAACTAAATCAATACGCAGAATTCTTCCCCTATTCATTGAGAAGTCACAGTCAAATGCACAAAGCCAAAAAATAAAAAATGATAATTAAAAGTGATATTTCAATTAATGATTGATTAAAATTTGAAATATTTTTTATTTTGAAAAGTATTGGATCTAATGAGCTGAGATTTTACATGTTACTTTCCATGCGTATATTAAACTTTTTCTCCAAATTTCAAAAAAGATTTGTCAAATAGAAAAAAAGTTTCAAAATATAGGTGAGTGTCCCCTTAAGTGAAATAGAAGTTTTTAGCACCTTAAACTACTCCTAGATGCGGAATCTCTTGTTCAACAGTATCGAAGTACTTGTCGTTGGGGTCCACGGCTGTGGAGTAATGGTTAGTATGTCGGACTGAGAAACAAACGGCCCCGTGTTCAAATCCTGGTTGTTACAATTTACCTAGCTGAGATTCTTTTGAAGGTTTTCCCCTCAACAAAACTGAAGAGAAATAGCTGGGTAACTTTCGGCGCTGGATCTCAGTCTTATTTCGTCATCGTACTTACATTTCTACTCTTTCATAATGATTTCCTTTTCTTTCCCATATTTCGGGTTTGCTTCAATGTAAAGTCGAATTGGATCCCGTGGTATGTGGTCGTTGGTTGCTGGTGGTAGTGCTATGCCGTTGGCTCTCCTATGGGCTGTAGGTAACTCGTGGGACCCGGGTCGATGGACCACTGTAAGACCTAAGCAGTAAGGTATTCTGTAGACTATAGGAGAGTTCGGAGGCGGCCCGTAGGGAAATCTATAGTGCCGGGGGCCTTATAAAAAACACGCTATTTTATTCCGGGTAGTACAATGGGCCCACCCCAGCGCTCTAGGGCAAGATTAGTCCCCTGCCTATGCCCAATTCCACAAGGGAGACTAATAGATAGATTTGTCGTTGAGTGAATCATCTTCAAGGTTATTTATAAGATCGGCATAGTCAAGGTTCGAATACCAATGAATGTATGATTTAGCTAGATATGCGCCAATGAGGATCATTGGAGGTTACTAGTGATGATTGTGGGTGAAAAATTTCAAAACATGGTGTCGGAAAAGTGTAAAATCCGAATTATTCGAAACATCCATCTCATGAAGAAAAGTAGTCAAGATATGGAGTTGCTTATTGTCTATGCTGACAACTTCAGGAATTGCGGAGAAAATATAATGCCCTTAATATTATAACATCGTAATGTAGATCATGCAAAATCTAAAAATAATTATTGACCATTGTTCTAGTCCACCGCTGTGGAGTAACGGTTAGCACGTCTGACCGTGAAACGAGCGGGTCCGGGTTCAAATCCTGGTTGGGACAAGTTACCTGGTGGGGTTATTTCCGGGGTTTTCCCTAAACCAATTGAAGCAGAATTGCTGGGTAACTTCTGGTATTGGACCTCGGATTCATTTCGGCATCATTAATTCACATATCATCATCATCATCATCATCATCATCATCATCCATACAATAGCCCAGGTTACGTTCACGGTGCGGCGTGCTTTACTTTTACAAGAGCGCGGCTGTTCGGCTACCCCGTCATTCACAGAAGAGCAGTGGTAAGCACAATGAGCCTCAGGCTGCAGTGTAAGCCTTCGGGTCCCTTATTATTATTATAAAATCACTGATAATCCTCACGCATTCTTGAAACGCGAACGTGATTCTCCCAAACTCATTATCATCTGTGCAATATCCTATTAAAAGATTCACGGGTTTGTCTTTAGTGAAACAATTTTATTGTGATAGGAACTACTCGTGTACTTCGATATTCTGCAACAACAATTTTTTCTTCAGCTGTAAGAAGACAGTGCAAACTTCATCCTTCAACAGGATTATGATCTTCCGCATTACGTACCAACATTCGAGACCATTTCAATTATTGATTGCCACATTGAAGGAATAGTCTTGGAGCTTAAGAATTTATGCATTGGCCACTACGTTCCCCAGATCTTTTCCCTTGTGATTTCTTCTTGTGGGATTTCATCGAAGATTGTATTTTTGTACCGTCACTTGCAAAGGCGCTAGCTGACCTTCGCGCGCATTACGGAAGCCATCAAAGAGATGGACACGGACATACTACAAAGAATTTGACACGAAATTTATTACAGACCTGTTATGTGTCGTGTTACGTGTGACGCTCACGTTATGCGTTATGAGTTCAAAATAGACTTGGTGAGCTTTCCTTTCAATCAATTCTAACTTTGTGTAACTGCGTTAATCTAGGCTTCAGTAGTACATAATTGAAATCGGTAACATGGTTTCCACTTAGTCTGTATGAAAGAATATATGAATATATGTTCGTGATCACTAATATTGTGTCCTTTCTGTCTAATATCCCTTACACTTAGAGCTCTTTTGTATCTCCGAAGAGGTAGACTAAAGTTCTTGCGTAATGAGACAAAGCATAGAAATATCGTCACTTTGGAGGAGGAAAAACATTCGTATTAATAATATTATATTCGATTATATTGAAGAGGTGGAGAAGTTCAAATATCTGGGAGCAACAGTAACAAATATAAATGATACTCGGGAGGAAATTAAACACAGAATAAATATGGGAAATGCCTGTTATTATTCGGTTGAGAAACTTTTATCATCCAGTCTGCTGTCGAAAAATCTGAAAGTTAGAATGTATAAATCAGTTATATTACCGGTTATTCTGTATGGTTGTGCAACTTGGACTCTCGCTTTGAAAGAAGAACAGAGATTAAGGGTGTTTGAGAATAAGGTGCTTAGGAAAATTTTTGGGGCTAATAGGGATGAAGTTACAGGAGAATGGAGAAAGTTACACAACACAGAACTACACGCATTGTATTCTTCACCTGACATAATTAGGAACATTAAATCCAGACGTTTGAGATGGGCAGGGCATGTAGCACGTATGGGCGAATCCAGAAATGCATTATAGAATGTTAGTTGGGAGGCCGGAGGGAAAAAGACCTTTGGGGAGGCCGAGACGTAGATGGGAAGATAATATTAAAATGGATTTGAGGGAGGTGGGCATATGATGATAGAGAATGGATTAATTTTGCTCAGGATAGGGACCAATGGCTGGCTTATGTGAGGGCGACAATGAACCTGCGGGTTCCTTAAAAGCCAGTAAGTAAGTAAGTAAGTAAGTAAGTAAGTAAGTAAGTAAATAAGTAAGTATATTCTACAATATTAAGAAAGCTGAAACGTCTAACATTTTCTCCCTCATTCGGAAATGACAAAGAAATAATGAGGCAGCCACCAGCGTAGCTCTGTCGGCTAAGGTGCTTGCCTACCGATCCGCAGTTGCGTCGGGCGCGGGTTCGATTCCCACTTGGGTTTTTTTCGTAAGACCAATATCAGGTAATATGTGGTGAATCCTTGGCCTCATCTCGCCAAATATAATTTCACTTTCACCAATCTCATCGACGCTAAATAACCTCGTATAGTTGATACAGCGTCGTTAAATAACCAAGTAAAAAAAAACAATGAGGCATGAGATCCAGAAGGGATAACATGCTCAATATAGAATAAATGAATATTTCAGACTCGTTGTTTTGCATTAGCATATCGGGTTTCTAACCTATTTTAAGAATTCTGGCATTTTGTACTGCAGGTAAAATTTATATTGGTATAAGGCGTGTTGGGGTGAGGAATTTTGAATTACTATCATTTACTCTCCCATCGTTTTTTACATTCACCCTCACTCATAAAAAGAACAATGGACCATTTAGGTTGACCAGATAGATGTCAATGCACCGACCATATAAGCTATAGACGACTGTAATATGATAACAACGGAGCTGAATCCATTATTGTTGGTGATGCTGATGTTTATGGCGATGACTATGATTATGGTTATGACTACATGGATAACATCTGACCAAAGTAAAGGATGGACAAAACTGGATGCAGTGTACGTAACGACTAAACCGCAGTTTCAGTGCGGCACGGAAGCCATTATCTTAGCTTGTATTTCTGCACAAAATGTGAATGTTTATCTATTTATTTTTTAGTATGCTATGCTGTTAAAGGATAAATATGGCGTAGTGTTGAGCCTTCGCCACTTAGGAAAACGTATACTAAGTACAGTATTTGATGGGAGATAGAAATGGAAATAGAATTATTCAAATCGGCCAACATCCTCAAACATATTGCGTTTATACAGGGTCTTTCGTAAGTGACTCATCACTCGAAAAATGTACTATTTTTTAAGATTATTGGCGCTTTCATACATTTCTGCTAGAAAGAATCTTTCCCGGTGCCGTGCACTCCATTTGATTACGCGTTTGCCCGTCAGAAATCTTCACTTTTTCTATGTAGTGATGAATTAAACTATGGCTATGAAATATAAAACTTAGGGTTAGTGTCAACAAGCCACAAATTACTATAAATTGCAATGAACTTACACGTACACTAATTATGGTTCACAGTTCTCAACATGTCTGCCGCCCCGAAAAATGCACAAATTCAAGTGACGGGCCATTTTCTCTTGTATTCTGGAGAGCATTTTATAAGTAACCATTTGTATCGTTTGCACAATCATTTCAATCAATTCTGGGATGGTGCGAGGTTTATCTGCAAACTCACAATCCTTAACAAATGCCCATAAAAAGAAATTCAGGTAAGTTAAGTCTGGAGATCGTGACGGCCAAGCAATTGAAAACATTTCGTCAAGCAAGGTTCGAACACCTTCCGCACCTTCCGCAATGGGTAGGAGCCTCTCATTTGTTATACCATTGCAAACACGCATGAAATATAAATGGCGCTTTCTGGTGGACATATTTATAACTAGATCGACTTCTTTGGAGCAAATGCGTAACCAAATCAAGTGTGCGGCATCGAGAAAGGTTATTACTAGCAGAGATGTACAACACATGTAAGCGTAGTAAAAATTTTTCAAATTTTCGAATGATCAGTTACTTATGAAAGACCCCGTATTTTTCTCAACAAGAGGTACATTAAGTCAGTATTAAATACTAATTCATGCTTCTCTGTGTAGAAATAACTCACCGAAAGTGCAGGTAACTTTCCTGTCATACGCGTTGTTCACATTGTATTGGATTGTAAGTGTTTTACTCACGAACTGAGCTGTCCATGCGGACGTATTCATTATGCAGTGTATATTATACTGTTTATAGCACATTAGCGTACAACATAGAGAGTGAAGTTAAATTGTAAAATAATCATAATAAGTATATTTAAACACATTTTTGAAAATGATGAACGTTCATTTGGATAGAAGCTTCATTTTTTTGTGCATGTTATCTCATTTTAGACTAATGTAGGCCACCCTAATTCCAATTTTCAGTTTCGTCCTTCGTACCAGTAGCTCATGTTGAAATAATTCTGTTACTACTCTATAAAAGAGTACCTTACGTGCTGTAAATTCAATCTTCACTTCTGTCCGATCCGAAAAGATAAAATTACTCAGATTGCTATCTACTGTCCCTCCAAGTGGTTTTGTCGCTGGATCGTAAAAAAGGGGAAAATCACGTGACAATTAATTAGCGGGGCCTTTTTATTTAAGTTGTTTTAAACAGTTGTACAACATTACGTAGAAGTCCAATTCCTGACAGAAATTAATGTTTTCATAAAAGGGTTAAGACAGCTCAACTACTAGTCTTTACAGAGGGGCGAGCAGAAGCGGGTGGGGGAAACCTGGATGTGACATAAGCAAATGGAGGTACAGTATCTGTGCGAAAATATGATTCAATATTAAAGCTCATTCTTCACTGGAAAGCGCGACCATATTACTGGAACGTACTATACTCACTAACTCAATACTGTTTACTATCACCGTAAGGCGGCTTTAACTACATATGCGGCCTTGGTTCTGTGTGGAGGACGATTGAACCTCATTAGTAGAAGGAATGGAGAGTGAATTACATTAAAATAACTCAGGTACAATAAAAATTGAAGTAAAAGTAAAATGATGTCCCTGTATAACTGCGAGATGCGAGGTCTGCGCACCTCGCAGATGTAGAAACCACTCACTATCTCTCGTGTAGTCTGGATTTGTGCGAGGCTGGCCTCGCAACTCGCATGCGACGGTTCAGAAAAACCAAGGCTTAACTCACATTAAATAAAACATGTCTTTATTTTACAAGAAAAAGATCGAAGATTGACTTATGCATAAAAGGACATCTGTAAGAATATTTGCCAAAATTAATCATTTCCGTACGTTGCGATTACATTCTTTCCTGGATGGCTATCATATGCAGATTTTAAGTAATTCCTTGAAGTTGTTTTGTACCATGGAGTTCATACTGACTGCTAATTGTTGTACTATATTTCTGTTTATAGTATGGACAAGTAAGAACTTACCTGTATTTTAAAATGAGGGCCTTTCGGCCTGATTACTTTAGAAATTTCTCTTTTTAGTCCTACTAGTTGTAATTCCATTCTCCTTTATTAATCCATGCTCGAGTTCTACAGGATCAAATCTCGCTGAAGACAGACTGTCCCACAAATACGTCAGCCCTTGGTAATCCAGACGGCAGACATGTGGAACTCATGATGGAATTAGCGTCACAAAGTGAAAATGTAATACGTGGCTCTCCGCGTAATTACTGGTAGCCCTACATTCTTTAATTAGAAAGCCTACATTTCTGAAAGACTCAGCGGAAAGTATTTATTATACGGGTTCGCTTTATTACGCGTATTATGCACTGTACATTGATTATACTTTACGTAACATTTTGAAAGGAACAATAGGCCTACTATAAGAATTTTGATGCTTCTAATAATTCCATTAATTTTGCTATTCGTCTGAAAAGACCGTGGTTCAGTAAAACCTGTCGATACTGCCATCTACAATCAGTGACCACGCCAATGAAAGGTCATCATTTCGAAATTCGTATAATTTCGTATGTGGCCGTGTTAATAACCCCTCGTTTGAGCAGTCACGTCTAACCTCGGTCTGTGGCCAGAAAACATTCATATTTTTATATCTAATTGATGATTAAAAAACTTATAAATGTTTAATTTTTGTACCAACGAGGAGATAACGTAAGAAATCTTATTATTTAAAGTTACAAATGCTGTCAAAATTGTTATTAAGGAATTTCATTAGATTGAAAAAGTTGCTATTTCTCACATGAAGCAAAACATAATTTCTTTATTTTACAAGAGAAATCTCTAAGAATTATATGCATAAAAGGGTATCCTGTAAGAATATTTCCCAAAATTAATCATTTCCATATATTGCGAACACATTATTTCCTCGACGACTGTCATATTCACGTTTTAAGCAATTTCTGGAAGCTGTTTTGTATCTTGCAGTACGTACTGACTACTAATTCTTGTATTTTTATTTTTATTTTATAGTATGGACATGTATCCGTATTTTAAAATGAAGGAGAAGAAACGTTTCTTTCCAAATTTTGTCTATCATACATGTCAAGGTCGTTTGACGGGCGTTTTATAAGTGCAGTTCAGCTCAGTCTTGCTAGCTACTGAAGGGATTACTCATTCATGTGTAATGTAGTGCAAACTTTGTAATTATTTCTATCTGTTTGAGAATATTGAAAGAATTATTAATCTGTACTTGCATGTTCTACCATTTTTTTAGTTGTTTCGGTTAGCCAGGCATTACAAACTCAACAGAGAGCATATATTTCAAGTTCTGTGCAGTAGGCAACGCATGGAACCAGTAGATAATAACGAAATGTCGAAAATGTTAATATTTCTCTTCAGATAGATTTGATTCTGTATCACTCGAGTACGAATTGATAAAGAAAGACGGAATTATAACTAGTAGGACCAATCCAGCGGGTTCAAGTTCTGTTTTGCAACTGTACACGAGAATGCGGAATGTATGAAATTGTCTTCGGAACAAAAATATTTGATTTCTAATAATTTGTCGACAAATCATTGACGTGTTGTAATTACTGGATAGGGAACGGAATTTGTGCTTCGAGGATCCATTCGGACATGGGTTCGTATCTGTGTTGAGTTTATTAGTTGAGTTTTCCAGAGATATTCCCTAACTAGACCTATGAGGCGAATACCTGGTAATCCTTTGGAGAGTTTTTGAACTCATATAAAAAAAATTATCACTAGACAGTGGATGCGGGATGACTTATCGTTGAATGTAGGTGCACATTTACTATATGTTACATTTTTTTTCATTTAGACCATTGGCTCAACAGGTTTTAAACGTAAACAGACGACGTCAACATGCTATTGTATCTCCGTACAGTCAGAAGGAAAAGAAAAATGATGTACTGTAGCACGTACCTCGTCATCATTGATGGAATTACTAGCGTTGCAGTAAACGTCTATTCGTAAATTGTCGAAGCTGAATCGTCTTCGTCTATCACTTAAACAGTTTTTGTTTTCGAGAGAATTTCTGCAGAAAACCTCTAAAATGGGGATCACTTAATTTCTTTAGAGGAATGTTTGCAATGAGCATCATCTTGCACATGTCTTTGCAAAATGTTTCCCGCACAACTAAATGATGATGATGATGATGATGATGATTTCATTTCAACGCATTTCCTATGTGATGTATTGTTGCAATGTTTCTCTATAGTGTGAGTTGTTCTGGTTTTTATTTCAATTTTACATACATTACAAAAGATATTGTCTTCGTTAATACATAAAATTCACTCCCATACTTTATAATTGCACTTCGTATCTCTCAGTGAATTGAACGTTTTGTCTTCGACATTATGAATGAATCAGCACTACGCTATTCAACACGTACTAAATACTTGAGCAGGATAACACAACTGCACGCATTGCGTTGCAATATTACTATGAACGCTGCTGTACTCGCCAGGTACACAAAAGAAGGACGACGCGGCACGTGTCATATACTCCGATACGAAACAACTTCACTTTTCCTTAAGTCATCCCGCATCCACTGTCTAGTTATCACCAGTTCAATCACTGCTGGATCACACCGCGTTGTCTCATTCCTGCTCACTTCAGTTTTGTTTGGTGTGTGTGTGTGTTTGTGTTTGTGTGTGCGCCCGCTGCATGTTGTAAGTTTGTAGTGTTTTTGTATCGCAGTTTTACTCCTGACTGAGTCTTACAGAAAGCCGTGTGGCCTTAACTCTGCCAGGTTATTATTATTATTATTATTATTATTATTATTATTATTATTATTATTATTACCGGTATTTGCTTTTAACTTTATTATTTAACGAAACTATATCAACTTCTAAGTTATTTAGTGCCTATGGAATTGGTGATAGCAAATTGAGATTTGGCGAGATGAGGCTGAGGATTCGCTTTACGATTGGGGAAAACCTCGGAAAAACCCAACCCGGTAATTAGTCCAAACGGGAATGGAACCCACGCCCGAGCTCAACTCCGGATCGTCAGGCAAGCGCCTCAGTCGACTGAACTACACCGGTAGCTTGCATTATCATTATTATTATTATTATTATTATTATTACTATTACTATTATTATTATTATTATTATTATTATTATTATTATTATTGTTGTTGTCGTTTTCTATGTGCACACAAAATCATAGTCTATCTGAAGTTTGTTAAAGTTTTAGTTTATTACCTTTACAAATACCTGTATTATTTATCAAAATGTCTTCGGAAATTACAGAAGATAAAGTCTATATTCACTTATTTAACGATGCAAAATCAACTCCGATGTTATTTAGCACGGGTGGAAATTGTTACAGCAAACTAATATTTTTGTCAGAGGGGTTCGAAAATCCATTGAGGATTGTATAACATTTGCCTTACAATTGTAGAAAACCTCTGAAGAAGACGAATTAGTTAATCAGCCCAGCTGAATTCGAATTGCCCTCGAACATAACGTAATCTCTGAACTATGTCAAAGGCCCAGATAAAGTTATGGAAACTCCTTTATCCGTATTGTCTAATAGTAATCAATAGAAATGGGCGGTACAAAAGTTGAAGTTACAGTCCAACTGGTGCAACTGTTGTGACTTATGATTAATTAATTACGAACGCAGGACAGTGAAACAGAATATTTCATTTATTGTGTAATGTTTCTCCATATTTTCATGTAAGTGATCTTGAGAAAAGAGTTTTCTCAATGTTTGTCACAGTTGGTAGTCATGGTATTTAACTACCCGCACGCACGCACAAGCACACACAGTCCCTTTCAATCTGCAAGAATATTTCACTTACAATCTCTATAGCAGTGATGTCAAAGAAAGCGCATTTTTCTGACCTTGACGTCGTGCGCGGGCAGCAAGCGCTAAGTATGGAAAGAGGAAGGGCTGTGTACATGAAAAAGAAGAAAACAGTGGTGCACAAACTTCAAACGAAACGTGAAATTTTATGTAGTTATTTTTATAGTATGGCTTCTTTCTGTTTAATATTATCTATATTGTCTGTAAAACAAAAGTACTAACACTGATTTCTTAATATTGCACTTGTGCTTTAAATCTTAATAACATAAGAGAGAGTTAAGAAGGAATATTCACTTAAATTCCATAGCAGTATAATATTATACTGTATTAAGTGGATGAAACACATCATTCATAAAGAAAGTGATATTCCAAAGAAAGAGATTGAGTATGACATGATAAGTTGGAATTTATATTGATGGTATCTTTAGCCTTACAACAGTAATCAATAAACTAATCAAAACAATATTACAGTACAAAGCAAAGTTACCTAGGTACTGTATCTGTTTTAAGTGTAACTAATATTACATAACAAAAGTCTTATCGCATTATGCTTTTAACGTGATATTTGTGAGAAAATTCGTATCATCAGAATATTAAATTATTTTCTCGAAATCTGCTGAAGCTATAGAGCTGACATTTTTACAACACATGGGCACGTATCTTTTGCTTATGATGTAACAGTAGTTGCTTTGTTCATTCATTTCCTTACAAACAATTTCCATGCGAATATTTTCAAAATTTTCAATACACTATCTTCAGTAATACGTGTATACGGTATATTAGATTTACGAAAACATTCTGTAAGGCTACTAAATAAATAGGCCTATACCTCAAAATTTCAATTTTTTATACGAAAAGTTGAGAAAGTATTTCTTTTGAATAAAAAAATCAAACTTGTGAAAAATGAGCATTAAAATTAAAACTTACATTCTTATAATGCACTTATACTTCTCAGGCAAATCTGAAAATTAACGTGGATACAGTTTTAATAAGTTCTCTTCCCTTTATCTATTGAATCAGTGTTGGCCATTCCTGAATATAGCTCGACCAAGCGGCATATACCACCTCTTTCATTTGTCTTTCCTTTCCGCTGTAAAGCGCTCAGTCTCTCCTGGGCTCTAAAGCGCGCGCTTGCTCCTGTGGGCATCAATTGACATGCCTGCTCTATAGCCTAGATTATGTTTCATATTCTTTATCCCACCTGATATTACAATTCTTTTTTTCATACTTCTTAGTCCTTACTGACCTGTATGAAAGATAATCCCTAATCCCAACACATCTTACTTTCCACATCAGTTCACTATTTCATTTGTCACCTTCACACTTCATTCTTAAACATAATATTTACAAATTATGTTCTTCTTTCCCATTTTCTCTTACTACACTTCATCCTTTTTCTTTTCAATATCCATCACCACTTTTTCACCATCATTACCTTATACACCATTTTCTTAAATCATTGTAGGCTGGTTTTTCTTTAGTATTGCACATTTGCTTTCCGCTATCTGGTCGCTTGCCATTTTCTGTGCTTTCCATTCTAGCGGACTCATCTCTTCTTTTCACTTTATTTTCTTTCCCGGCCTTCTCTTTACTCCTCACCTGGTGATCTATATTGCTTTTGTTTATTTTGCTTGGACTGCAAAAATAGAACTATTATGTATTTACCACGGTGATGAAGACGACGAAAATGGTAGTGGTGGTGTTGGTGATGGAGACGATGAAGATAATGATAAGGGTGATAATAATTTTTTCACATTTCAGATATTTTGACCGTTTCGAATTAAAAGTATTCCTATTTCCTATAAAAGAAATGTAGATTAATATTGAAACTATAAATATAAGTCTTAAGTTGAAATCACACACTCGTAATTTATTAAAAGTGAAGTTACAAACGTTATACAATTGTAACGTCACATACATATAAAGTACAGTGAGAAGAAAAGCAATGAAGATAGTGAGTCTGATAAGAGTTAGAGATAGAAGTAAATAATATTCAGGCTTTCATGTAATTCAGAGAGAAATAATATGGGAAGTGGAGAAGGTAGAAAGTGAGTGCAAGTATTGAGAATGAACCGTAAAATTTATCCCATAAAGTGAAAATGTGATAAGTGATTGAACAAGTAATAGCAAAGAAGTATTACAAACATTAGAACATTGGAACAATAAATGAGAAAAATAATACAATACGGTAATGTAGATGAGAAAGTAGAAAAATTACTGTAAGGCAAATTCAGCTAATTTCGCAGCACGTCTAATTTCGCAGTATCTCATATATTACTTAGTTGTGGAGTTGTCCGTGTTTGTTCGAGCTTACAAAAAATACGGATAAATGCTAGAACCTGTCGGGGATGTTTCATGCAGGAAGATCCTATTGCAACGCATTCTGGCGAAAGTTATAAAACTATCTGCTTTAGTAGGTATGTGTTTGCTCAGATAGAGTGTGTAAATTTGAAGTGTTCTGTTTCTGGACGTTTTATCGTCGAGATATTCAGAACTGTAAATATAAAACTGTGATTAATGAATTCTTCACATTCGTATGATTAATTTGAACCCTTGCTTGTTGTTTTATCTGATATAGTTTGTTCGTAATGTGCTTTTGCCGGTACTCAATTTCTTAACTAGTTTCCGTTAGTTGTCGGCAGAACAGTTCGAGTGGCACGCAGATTCGAACTTCCTTTAAGAAGCGCTATGGGCTAGGTATGCGATAGCCAGAAAATCTTTCCTACCATAGACTAGCAGCCTCAACTCGCTCGAATTTGAACGATTTTTATGATGTGCTAGGAACTGTGTATTAGAAGACAGAACTGAATATCAAGCCTAATCTCATTTGGAATTTAGATGAAACAGGGTTTTCATTGGTTACGAAACCTAACAAAATTGTGTCCCCAAAAGGAGCAAAGTCTCTCTACTTTCAAACAACGGTAGAGAAAGGAGAAACAACAATTTTCTTGCCAGCGGAAGCGGATTCGGATCAGCTGGCCTAAATAGTTCTCATAATGTTTTTTTTTTATCTTTGGCATAAGGTTTAATGCAGATATGAGTCAGATAAATTTATTAATTTACAATTAATATGCAAGATTTTCCTGTCATAAGTACTAATATATTGAAGCCCAGTTGTTCTACATTCATTGCCTAGTTTGTTAATGTGTGTTCAGTTCATGTGTGTAAACATGTACTGATGTTTAGATCACATTAAAACATTTTTTTGAGCTAAAAAGAGTATTCTTGAAAATTGCACAAGTATTACTGCGAAATTACCCGAGCAATACTGTGAGGTTACATGAGTTCCTGAAACACACACATATGATCTCATGTTTTAGATGGAGCCATTTCCCTTTTGGGATACTCTTAAAAAATATAATTTTTACTCCACCCAATACAATTATGTGTAGTGATTAACTGCTGCATGAAGAAAATTTTTTCAAGCATTTATGTTTATAACTATAGACAGAAAACTTTAATACTGCGAAATTAGCTGAGTTTGCCTTATACTAGTTAGAGATAAAAAGGTTTTAAGATAAACAGAAAATTAGGGATAACAGTAATGAAAGATAACAATGATAGTAGTAGAGATGGATGAGTAGATGTAGACGAGAATGTTTATAAACGAGAGTAAGGTAGACAGTATTGAATAGCATTCGGGAATGGGATCGACGGAAGATAAAGAAGATGAAGAGTTGAAAATACTGTATATCAAAAAAATAAAAATGAACAAAATAGACTGAAATATGGTTTTACTTTAGGTAATTGAAATATATAGGGAGATATAGATGATAGAAGAAATATATTAGGATATGCGAGTGAATGTAATCAAGGGTAGTGGTGGACCGTATGCAGAAATGCGAGGGAAACCGCTACCTGAAAGCCGTATGGTGATAATAAATATTAATACAGATATATATACAATTATGAAGTGAAAATAACTGCAATTTGCACTCTTCATCTTTCGGTGGACGTACTGTTATTACAGAAGACCTACAGCTCCGACTTTCTCCTCAACGATTTACGTATCTTCATCTTAATAAAGAACAACTTGGGAGGGTCACGATGAACGGAGAAATCTAGGGATTAGAAAGGTAATGAGACGTTGTTTTGCATCGACTTTGCAACATTATAGAATAGGTACTTGTAGTTAAGAAATCATTTTACTTTGTATGGGGAAATTTGAACAAAGTATAGTGATATCACTATTCTATTGAATTTACAACTTAGAATTTGAATAAATGAATTTTACTTTATTAGAGTCAGTACTCATTATCACAGATAAAGATTCTCCTTCTAAAAAATATGTCCTACTTAAACAGTCTAGGGATATATCTCAATTATTTTCGTAAATTTTGCTACACTCGGAGTTTTAATCGGAAGCGCTGTCGTTTATAATGCAGCGAAAATTTTAAGAAGTTGTTTTTAACTACTACACATTTTATATATTTTTAACTCTTGAAAGAGAAAGAAAAACAAACACAACATAGTGAGACAGAAAGAAAAATATAACCAAATACGGTAACACTCTATCGCGGAGGTTTCGTAGAGTGACACTAACGTGTAGTAAGGGAGAAATGCAATACCACTTAATTATCAGAAAATGAGACACACAGACAAAAATCCTAGACAAATCTAAAAATTGTGTAAATACAGAAATTCCACCGTAAGCGCGTCTGTACACTTAGGTTAATTAATATGGCCTTAACCCCAGCCTCTCTCGAAAAACGCGCTCGTTCCCAGCGGCGATCTTCAGAATAGTAGCACTATAATTATCAAAGAGAATTTAATTAATTATTTTAGGGCTAAACAACACCCCGGGGCTTCTGTCAATATATTCAACTAGCAATGAAATATCAAATAAAACTAGTGCAAGGTGGCCTAATTGCCACGAGAGTAATATTTAGGCTGTGCCCTAAAGCAGTGATAAACAGATTCCTGCACTACTACATGCACTGTGCAAGACTGCAAAGACACACCATATTGGCGCATGCGGAACCGGTTCTTAGCGAAAGCGGTACCGTAATACGTGAGGATGGGTTGAAGAAGAGGTAGTTGCTTTATTGGTTAAAAAAAGTAAAATAAAAGTAACGTACGGTATGTAATAAATAAGTAGCTTTAATAGTCTAACAATAACAGTCGTATTGTGGTTCTATACTAATATCTCAACCGCACCTAAAAATATCAACACATTTAGAACACAAATTTAAAAAAATGCTTTAGTCTAGAATAAATATTTATTTCATTAGGTATTTTACGACGCTTTATCAACATCTTAGGTTATTTAGCGTCTGAATGAGATGAAGATGATAATGCCGGTGAAATGTGTCCTGGGTCCAACACCGAGAGTTACCCAACATTTGCTCATATTGGGTTGAGGAAAAATCCCGAAAGAAACCTCAACCAGGTAACTTGCCCCGGCCGGGAATCGAACCCGGGCCACCTGGTTTCGCGGCTAGACGCGCTAACCGTTACGTGGTTCAGTGATTCTATAGTACAGGAATTCTAACAGCATTGAGTAGATATTGCATGGCTGGGAAGAGCTCTAAGAATACTGTCTACAGTCGGGAAGATTTTATTTGTATAAAATTCATATATTTTCCTTCGAATTAGGTTACGATTAAATCAGTTTTACGTATATCTGTACTTTTGTTCTGTGCACACATTTTTGGGGTGGAATAATTAGCTATATTTACCGCTACTATTTTCTTCAACGTTGAGCACATTACTCCTGTCGCAGATGTGGTATTTGCAAGTGAGTTATGGAATTATGCTCTTCTCTTCTTAAAATACACTATCTACCAAAAAGTAATAGGGCATTGCTTTGCCCCTTTAGAACCTCGTGGAAACACCTCTTGTTGCTGTAACAGCAGCCACCCTGTCAGGCATGCTCTCCACTAGTTTATATAGGATATCCACTGGAATGCGTTACCATTCCTCTTGCAATATGGCACTCAGTTGGACAATGGAAGTTGGCCGCATCTCCCGAGACCTCAATCGCCGGTCCAATTCGACCCAAAGGTGCTCAATGGGATTGAGATCGGGACTGTGTGCAGGCCAGTCTAACTGGTGAACATTATTTTCTGCATACCACTGCACAGTAGCCGCCTAAACATGGAGAGCATGCCTGACAGAATGGCTGCTGTTACAGCAACAAGAGGTGGTACCACGAGGATCTAAAGGGGGAAAAAACAGTGCCCAATTACTTTTTGGTAGGTGGTGCATTTATATAGATTTTGAATGATTTTAACCGACTGTGTATGTATGGCTTTACCGCTTCCATTCGGTAACACACAACGTTAATCATTTTCATCATCACTATCAATATTTCCAGTCACAGACTTCCAAGGACGTCACATGAATACAAATGGTTTACATTTCAACTAATCACAGCACAAAACTTAGTTTCAACTCATATGCGCAGAACAGAATATTGACTACGGTAGCCTCTTCTTCAATTAAAATGTTACAACAGAGCTTTGTTTTTTGTGTCGTGTGCCGATTCGTTTCACTGGCTGCAACCGGTACAGAAAATACTCCCTTCCCAATGGCTAAAACATGAGTGAACGAACATAACATAGGTATTTTTCCTTATTTCTATGTTTTATTTCTTCCTCATAGTCTCCTAGGCATTCAACTTCATTATTATTATTATTATTATTATTATTATTATTATTATTATTATTATTAATATTGGTCTCTCCACTAACTACGTTAATTGGTTTGAAAATTATTTAACACATAGACAATCTTGTGTTCGACTAGGTAATTCTCTCTCGGTTCCATTTAATAGTTTATGTGGAGTTCCTCAAGGGTCTACATTGGGACCTCTCTTATTTTTAATTATTTATAAATGATATAAGTAAAAGAATAAGTTCTAGCTGTCTTTTATTTGCGGATGATCTTAAAATCTTTCGTAAAATCAATAGTTTGGCTGATAGTCAAATTCTACAAAATGACATTAATTCAATTTCACAATGGTCTGTTGAAAATTGAATGAAAATTAATCAATCTAAAACTTTTGTCATTTCCTTCTCACGGAAAACTACGTCCCTAAAATTTAATTATTATCTTAGTAATGTCATCATTACTAAGAAAGATTGTGTTAGAGCTCTTGGTGTATTACTTGATTCTAAAGTATATTTCCACGATCATGTGCAATATATTTATACCCATTCATGAAGACTGCTTGGTCTAATTAGATCTATAACTTATTCTTTTTCTACTCCTACGTTTCTATTAATTTTTTACTATAAATTGGTTAGATCTAAACTTAAATATGCATCTGTTGTATGGAACTCCATTACATCCACTGACTCGGCTGAATTGGAGAATATTAAAAAAATTATTTCCTTGTGTTCTTATAGATTTTTACCTAAATCCGATTATAAATATGAGATTAATTGCAAATATTTTAATTACTGTAGTTTAGTTACTAGACGTCAGGATCTTGATTATTATTTTTTTTGCAAAGTCATAAAGGGTGATATTAATAGTGAATCATTCATAAGCAATATCAGTCTTCGTATTCCTGCTAAGGGTTTAAGATTTCATACATTTTTTAAAATAGAAATTCTAAATCTCTCTCCGATCTGCAGATATATAGAATATGCTAATTTGCATGGATTGAACTTGGATCCATTTAATGTGTAGTATATACTTTTTGAGTTTTATGTCAGTTGTTATTAATTTATGTCTTTTGTTTAGATATGTAACATAACATTCTCGTCATCTTGCATATCTTTTTAATACTATTTATATGATTCCATTAATTCATTTGTAATAAAATTATAATTTTATTTAATTTTTTTTTTTAATTATTATATTGTACTTTTATTGTAATTTATATCATTGCTGATGTTTTTGTTATATTCTTTGTTCTGGTAAATTAATAAATAAATTAAATATAAATAAATAAATTAATTAATTAATTAATTTTTAGAAAATGCTGGAGGATTTGCTGAAAATAATATTCAGGTTCTTTGAATCAAACCTTATCTACATAATATAATATGATGGACAGAGTTTGGTTGCCAGCATACACGGAGACACTAATGTTATGGATGTGGAAGCTTTTACGAGAGGGAAGCGGACTTGTAGATGTCGTCGTCGTCGTTTTCCTGATGCTAACTAGAGTTTAAATGTATTCTAGTCGTAAACAAGGGACGGACTCTCTGTTGATGAATGTGCTTACTGTTTAGCGACTGTACTTAACTCTCTCCTTTGCAATGAAACATTAAATACTGCCATGGCTGATAACTGTTAAATCACTTATAAAATATTCAGCAGACAGCAAAACGGCCAGTAATGGCGGATACAGGCCAGCGAATTAAATATGCATCATTATGCATTATACTGTATACCTTTCTGCGTCCACTTTCACAACCGACAGAGCAAGAGAGGGACAGAGACAGAAAGATTTTTGTTTTTATGAATAGCTCTGCGCGTTGAGACGGAAATTAAACGTATCTGAAGAGGAAATACTGTGCACATGTAACTTACACAGTCAGCCAATTGTGCAATAGTAAAACAAAGATTTCTAAAGAACTAACTATGAGAAGTCCATTGGAGCTATGTCGATGGCCTTCAACGTAGTCTACAGCTTGATTCAGGGATTTGGGCCCCTGCAAAAAGTAAGTAGATAGACTAAGAGCGAGTTACTCATCAGAATCATCACTAGTGGTGGGCTGGGTCGCACAGATCAGGCCGCTCAGTCATAAAACCTAACACTTCCTTCTTATGTCACGGTACACTCCGTCCTAAAAACATAATATTCTTCCACACGTCCGTTAGCAGTCTTTCACTTGCATAAATTAAAACAAAAATGATTTATTTTAATGATCACACCTGTATTCTGCGTGGTTAATAATATATTGTCTGTCCGTCCTACGTCAAATTCGAATATTCTTGCAGGTATTGATGTATCAGGTCGCGGTCTAAGGCATCCTGCCTAGGACTCACATTACGGAATGCGCGCTGGATCGAGTCCTCATGGGGGAAAAAATTTTCTCATGAAATTTCGGCCAGTGTATGGGACCGGTGCCCACCCAGCATCGTAATGCACTTGGGGCACTACGATAGGTAGCGAAATCCGGTTGCAAATGCCAGCTATAACGGCTGGAAGGATCATCGTGCTAACCACACAATACCTCCATTGTGGTTGGATGATCGTCCACCTCTGCTTCAACATGTGGGCGTGAGGCCAGCAGCCGGATGGTCGATCTAGGCCCTTCACTGGCTGTAGCGCCACGGATTATTATTGATGTATCAGAGAACCCTTTAAAGTTCTAATTTTCGGCATTGCGCAATTCATGTAATTCGCAATGCTAATTTGTTTACAACAGACGAATAGACACCAGGCAGAAGGGATAGTTGAGTGCACTTTTTCTTTTTCCAAGAACCAGGTGTGCGGCCCTTATTTTTTGTGCGTCATAGCACACGAAATGCTTTTAAGTAAGAAAAAAGCCCTCTACCAGACCACCAAAAATTATACCATCGGTCCTAGTTAAAAAAACAGTACTTACTTACAAATGGCTTTTAAGGAACCCGCACGTTCATTGCCGCCCTCACATAAGCCCGTCATCGGCCCCTATCCTGTGCAAGATTAATCCACTCTCTATCATCAAATCCACTTCCCTCAAATCCATATTAATATTATCCTCCCATCTATGTCTCGGGCTTCCTAAAGATCTTTTTCCCTCCGGTCTTCCATCTAATAGTCTATATGCATTTCTGCATTCGCACATACGTGCTACATGCCCTGCCCATCTCAAACGTCTGGATATAATGTTCCTAATTATGTCAGGTGAAGAATACAATCCGTGCAGTTCCGCGTTGTGTAACTTTCTCCATTCTCCTGTAACTTCTTCCCTTTTAGCCCCAAATATTTTTCTAACAATCTTATTCTCAAATAATCTCTCTCAAAGTGAGAGTCCAAGTTTCATAACCATACAGAACAACCGGTAATATAACTGTTTTATAAATTCCAACTTTCAGATTTTTGACATCAGACTAGATGACAAAAGCTTCTCAATCGAATAATAACAGGCGTTTCCCATATTTATTCTGCGTTTAATTTCTTCCCGAGTGTCATTTATATTTGTTACTTTTGCTCCAAGATATTTGAATTTTTCCACCTCTTCGAAGGATAAATTTCCAATTTTTATATTTCCATTTTGTAGAATATTCTGATTACGAGACATAAACATATACTTTGTGTTTTCGGGATTTACTTCCAAGCCTATCTCTTTACTTGCTTCAAGTAAAATTTCCGTGTTTTCCCTAATAGTTCGTGGATTTTCTCCTAACATATCCCTTCATCCGGATACACAAGAAGCTGATGTAACCCATTGAATTCCAAACCCTCTCTGTTATCCTGAACTTTCCTAATGGCATACTCTAGAGCGAAGTTAAAAAGTAAAGGTGATAGTGCATCTCCTTGATTTAACCCGCAGTGAATTGGAAAAGCATCAGATAGAAACTGGCCTATACGGACTCTGCTGTAAGTTTCACTGAGACACATTTTAATTATTCGAACTAGTTTCTTGGGATTACCAAATTCAATAAAAATATTATATAAAACTTCTCTCTTAACCGAGTCATATGTCTTTTTTAAATCTATGAATAACTGCTGTACTGTAATTAGTACAAACTGAAAAATAAATTTAGGAATTTTTTGTAACCTTTTTTCAAAAGAAAGTGGGTGTTTTGACCTTTCAGAAACAAAATATACGAAATAGGCAACATTGTACTCTAAAAGTACCAATTTTAGACATAGTTTTCTATTAAACATGTAATTTCAAGTTTTTATGCAGGTGTCATTTAAGGAATAATATAGGTTTTTACCTAAAATCCGAAGTCTAGATGTAAGTATCGTTTTTAATAACACTCAGGAAAGTTAAAATTTTACATGCGTTATAAGAAAGGCTGAAATGGTAGTCTATTTATAAGAACCTAAAACTCTTTACTCTACTAGTAACGTGTCCTCGTCTCTCGCAACCGTCAAACAACATCCGTATTTCATTCCGGTATACAGACACGAATGGCAAAGCATCAGAATATAAAGTAAGAAGAGAACAGGTTAACCGATTTTCTGTGAGTTCGAAGGTGTTTTACTGCTCGCTCCCCGTCTCTGTCTCTCTCTTTCTGCTGATGAAGTTCGCCGAGAGCTGCTATATCGGAGATTTCTATCGAAGGGGGTCGAGCTAGATGAACCTCCCGTCACCAATAAAGTGGGACTGCTACTTTTTAACTTGATTCGCTGCAGATGAAAAACCAATAAGAATAAAGCTACATCAACCTCTACAGACACAATCTTTCAGACTTCCATTAAAAATTCACAACTCCCCGAGAACATCATAGAGGAAATTTCACTGTAGCGCAGAAGAAACTATACTGGAAGTAATATTTTATTCCATTTTATTTGAGCAGACAGACTAAACAATTTAGCGCCGCCATCTCGAAGATATGATCCCTGATTCGTATTCGAGCGACTGTCGACTGGAATCTCGTTATGAAACTCGCGGTGTCCAAACCGTCTACGATATATTTACAGCAGATCGTGGTATGAATGTCAATTCAGGAGTTATTTTGTTTTTATAGTGAAGTCGTACCAATAACGTAATGAGACTAGATTCCTCCTCAGAGTATGTTTTTATACGGACTTGCCTTTTACACGTATACAATAAAAAAGATTGCTTTTAATACCCGAAAGTGTATTAGGAACAGATCACGTGAGACAAGGAGTGTTTAAAGAATAACAGACACAAATACTGGAAAATAATTTTTGGATTCAACTACATCGATTCAACCCAATATAGGGAAAGCGTGCCTATATCGTACCATTTCTCAGTCTTGTTATTTATTTCGAAATGGAAAGGAATTTTAATTGCATATGAAGAGTCCACTGCAAGAATGATGGATGCCATTTGGAATACATTTTTCAGGAGAAGCAATTGAAAGTTTGAAATGCTTAGTGCTCAAAGCTTAACTGTGATTTTCCTATCTTTACTGGACAATGACTATCAGTATTAATGCCATATAAGCTTAACTCTCTATGTACTGTCCGTTACTCAGGAGAAGACGAGCGGAAAGAATGTGACCTTCTTGACTATCGCTGTTGATTATTATAAACATCGCTCAGATAAGCATCCCAGTAGCCAGGTTATTACTTGTGCAGGAAACATGAGTAACAATGCGTATGGAAATTAAAGCTAAGTTGAACAGAAGGAGACCTGATGTTTCCGCTTACTACAGTACAAATATTGCACGTGTTATCGTATGTTATCTGTTCACATCCCTTCCTCCTCAGTCCTCTCTCGTCTTCTCCTGAGTCACCGACAGTACATTCTATATTTCTTAAGCTATGCATTGACTGCCTTGGTTCATTTTCGACAAGAAAGTGACATCCATCATTCTTGCAGTGGACTCTTCATAATGTATTCTTAGACATTGAGACAGTACCATGGGACACAATTTTTTTTATAATTTTTTAATAATTATCAATTGTTTTTAAAAAGCGTTATTTAAAACTCTGCGAGCCGTACGATTTATGCGCCCAGTTTCCTAAATCGTACCTACAGGTTGCTTAAATCGTACCCATTTGTAAAATATACATATAATTTTCGAAATAAGAACTACAAAAAAGGCAAGCTTCCTAACGTCTGTTATAGTAAGTCCAAAAAGATATTCTTCAAACATCAGAATATCTTGAACCAATTCCACTTCTATTTCCCGTAGAAGAGCTGTATTCTTCCCGTTGACAGATGCATTTGCAGGACAATCCAGACCTCTCTTCACCTTGCCCATAAAATGTCGCTTGAAAGTTTGTTTTGGAATTTTGTACTTCAATCAATCCCATTGCCTCGGATCAAAATACACTTGGTTCCCATTTTCCGTTTTCTCGTTTGGTCATTATCTATTCTGAAATTTAAAAATATTATGCAACTAACGATAATTGTTCACGTTGCCAAAATCGTACTGGTACGATATGGGCAACCTTTTAAAGGTACGATTTAGGAAACTAGCACTTCAAGCGAACTATTTGGATTATAACCTAAACAAAGCTATTACAGTGACTACTTTTACCATTTAAATAAAGCAAACAATCTCAATGTTTCAATAAAAGCTTACGAAAGAGTAACAAAATCTTATATCAGAAATCAGAACTTACTGTTAAATGCAATTTAATACAGCTGTTGTCGTCGGTGAAAGGCGGGAATGGAATGGAATAGAATTTAAGTGAGGGGGGCACGAGTGGCCCAGAACTGCGACCTGTTGAGATCTATTGCGCTAACCCTCGATATGGAATGAGTTGCGTGCCATAAATCCCCTACGCGCACCAACCCAACCACATAACTCCCTAACGACCGGTCCCTACAGCCGACAGAATCCATATACCATTCCTGCTTCGGCAAATTCCCCCAAGGCCCCCCTGTCGGTCCGAGGCGAAACTCCTCCTCCGAGTAGGTCCGCCTCGTGTGCTCGTTGCAGAAGCCATCCAACGTCATGTTGCTACATCCACGGAGGCCGGTCGAGAGAGCCAGTAGTTCCGGGAGGCCGCCTGTAGAGTGATCTGAAAAACCACAAACGGGATGATGAGGAAAGAATGATGGGAGAGGAAAGGAAGTGGCGAAGATGAGTGGGGTTCCAATCGCCTGATGAAGTTATCTGATATTTATCCATAGGAGTGAGGAAAAAACTCCGAAAAAACCTCACCGGGAAACGAACCCGGGGCCGCTGGGTTCGGAGATAGACTCGGTGACGCCTCAGCCACAACGGTTGACGAAAGGCGGGTAACTGAATGAGTATCAGTTTCTATTTGTATACCATGAAAAAATTCCCCAGATGGTTCCTACATGCAATAGGTTCCTCAATATTAATAGTGGTACGATTTAGGCTACTTTCCCCTACTAATGTCGGAATTACAGAATTGCGGAGTAAATATCAGATAGTCTATAAGTTACACCATCTCGCGATTCCTGTATTGTACTTAATGACGTATCATGCCCTTATATTGATAATTAATAATGCATAACCGTGTTTCATTCTATACTTAACAGCAGAGTTGCAAAGTTACGCGTAAAAATTAATTTTTACACCACGCGTAAAATACGTAATTTGTCATAATTAAAAAAAAATGAATCACAAACTTGCTGTAATACATTAAATAGGTAGTAAAGTGTTAAAGTGTTACTAAGAGTCCGCAGGATACCAGTGTGGATTGCTTGTGGTAATTATTGTATGATTTCATATTAAGTCTTCATTTCTTCTATCCTGTGAAACGATACGTCTACATCACACAGTATTTCCGCGTGTTGCTTAGCTACTCTCCGCGCCGACAGATTTGCAGAGTTTACTAGCTATCAAAGGCTGTGTACGGTTTTCATTATAATATGGCTTGTGGCAACAAAATTAAAATGACATGCGGCACTATGTAAGATTTATATTGAAACAATTTTTATATCCACACATAAATATCACTATTACCAAACAGATGGAGTGAAATTCAATTTTGCCAAAAATGATACTTGGCACTTTTTTCTCCCCGAGCCCTTCAATTTAGGGTACAAGATAAACTGCGCGACGAAACCTCGATTTTATTTAAGTTAACCTGAACCGAATTCTACAAAATTATTGTAGACATACTCGCACCCACAACTGAGTTTCGTCAGAGGGAATTATTCAACATAGCTGAAATAATCACATTCGATACTGATACCATGGTTCATAAAATTCGGAAAAGACTTTGAATTTGCATTTCTAATACTTAAGACACAACACGATAAATTGAACAACTTACTCACAATAAATTTATCCGTGCAAAGAGTAAATACAGTAGAACGAACGCGTCGAAATATGAAAGAAAATCTATTTTAGTAAACAAAAGAGAGAGATAAAACGACGCAGGTCGTATACAAACGCCTCGCTTGCTCTATTCCAACGACCACATCATTGGTACTTGTAATGAACAATAAATATGCAAATTAAAAATGAAACAAGAACCTAACACAACACAATTAGCTGCAGGCGGAAAGAAGCAACAGTAATTGACAGTTCTATATTCAAAATTGTAATTTGTTTTTATTGATTCAATGGTCTATTGCTTCAGACCAGGATTATCAAGGAAAGCATACAATACAGCGAAAAATGTCCTTCGCATCTTGTCAGTATAATGTAATAGTTAAGTAATATTTTTGTTACATAAATCGAAATATTTAAAATAAATTAATCGAAATAATAAAAAGTGTTACCAATTTAAGTAAAAAATATAACCTCCTGAGTCATGAGAGTATAGTATACTATGCTATACTTCATGCAGGATTATGATATAAGATGTATGTGCAGAGACCCTAAGTATAGTACAATATCCATGTAACCACTGTAAACATGTATGGGTATAGTATGTATATTCTCACACACACACTATCCAAAGACCACAACATATGTACCTACCGGCCAGGTTTAAATTTAAATTTAGTGTCATAAATACATCTGAAGATGGTACACTGAGGCACCGAAAACGTTAATGTAAGACATCAATAAATTATAATTGTAATACAGATAAACAGACGTTCTAATTGAATTTTCATTACTTATAGTACAATATGCCTGAATTTGAGTCCTAAGTGTAACCTACAGAACTTTTTCAGCATTTTTCCTCATATCAGTGACTTTTTTGAAGTATAGAATTGTATTGAACTTGAAAACAAACGTCTTAGAATTCAGGAGATTAAGGCAGATGTTTTCCTTTCAATATTACAAACAATTATATAGAGGGGGTCATTATAAAGTAACTAACATAGTTAAAATTAGTATTACTGTGGTATACCGAAGTGCATAGGTATGATATTTCCGTCATGTAATAAAACAAAATTCCTCCACGTATGTACTTCGGTACACCACAATAATATGATATGCGTAAATAATCACTTAGTGATTTAAGACGGCGCTCATTCAGTCGGATCCCGGCCACTTAGTCATTCGTAATGAGTGTACCTCTGCACATAGTGAGTTGGACATTGTGCCACTGTCACACATATGTGACACAATGCATGAGGGTTGGCCACTAAAAGTAAACTGAGGGGTGGAACTTAAACCGAGACCATTCAATCCGGCATCGGAACTTGAATCCGGTGTGGCTTAATGGATAAAGCGTCAGCACGTAGAGCTGAAAACCCAGATTCGAGTCCCGGTGCCGGAAAGAATTTTTCTCCGCTCCACCCATTCTTAATCATAAAATTAGTATAATTTCTAAGAACTTGAGCCATCAAGATAAACTAACCCACTACTGAATGTGCGTAGAAGAGAATTTAGTTATTCCGTGTTGAAAGAAATGCTTCAATTGTTATGACGCAACAATTAAATTTTGGAAAATATACAGAAATTTGTCAGCCACATGGCTTGTTTATTATGTATATTTTACAAGTTTGAGGAAAAGGTTTTAAATCTTGAAACAGAAAGTAGGCCTAGTTTGGAATATGTTACTAGTTTGCGAATGTGGTAGGAACTTTACTGGCAGATTAAGACAACGTTCTATAAAAATAAATCTGCAGACCTCTTTTACATAAACTTTAAACTTCGGAAAACGTATTGTTTATCTTTCTTGTGTTAAATTTTATACTACCTTGTTAGCATGTTTCACCGTGCTATTGGCTATAATCAGAACTGATTGTTACTGGTCTTGGCGCATTTTGTTTTGTTTCCTGTGGGGGTGTGTTTGTGTAGTATAACGTGGAGTCAAAGTGTGTCTGTGTTCTGAAATTGAGTTGCGTATTGAGAATTTCATTTGGGTGTGTTTTTGTGTGTCTGCATATTTCGTATTGTTCTAGTGTGTTTAGTTTCTGGCTTTTTGGTTGGATGTGTACAATTTCCAAATCTGTGTTGATGTCTCTGTAGGTGTGGTTAGCATTTGTGATGTGTTCTGCATATGTGGGAGTGTTTTGTAATTTTATTATGGTTGTTATGTGTTCTTTGTAACATGTTTGAAATGATCTGCCTGTCTGTACTATGTAGAAGTTGTTGCAGGTGTTGCATTTGAGTTTGTATACGCCTGTGTGGTTGTATTTGTTTGTTTTTTGTTGTTTATGTGTTGAGATGTTTTTGTAGAGTATTATTTGTTCTGTATGCGATATTATAATTTAATTCCTTGAATGAGGTTGCAATATTGTGTGTGTTTTTGTTTTAGTATGTTAGTGTGATGTAATATGTTTTTGTGTTTGTGTTGTGCCAATAGCAGGCTGAAACATGTTAACAAGGTAATAAAACATTTAGCACAAGAAAGACAAATAATACGTTTTCCGAAGTGATAATTATAGTGTTAAAATTGTGGAATTAAGATGTATAAAAATTTAAAATTGTGTAATTTATAATTAGCTCACTCTAAAAAAAAAAAAAAAAAAAAAAAAAAAAAGCCAAAACTTGTGGTCGTGAGTCATGAATCTGAGAGACGGTCATTGCTATCAGGATGTAGAGATTCGTCATGAAAGCAATCCAAAACCTACGTAGAAAAAATCCGTGAATAGTCAGCATCGCTAACTTATTAAACAAACGCTTGAACGAATGGAAGAAGTTTTTGAGCCAATAATTTTATCCGATTGTACGTATAGTTATGCAAATAGCAAAGTAGACAGAACGTCATCATGAAACATTAACAGGTCTATATTTTTAATATCTATATCAAATTTACGTTCCAGCTATTGTAAATAACAGAATATTTGTAGCATTGCAGTATATAAATGTCTATTTTGTGTAAATAGTAAATATTCAATTACATAAAGTGCTCTGCAATCAATTAATACTTCTCGCTCCTTATTCGTACTGATGACGAAACTACGTCTTCTACCCCCACCCCTACCGTGCAAGATCGGCTCGACTCGTCTGTATTATGTATTCCTGTTTTCAGTGGTGTTCATGCTAGAGTATAGCTACGCCGTCGTCACAAATTGCAGCTCGTTTGCGATGTGTGCCAACATTCCAGAGGTGCAGCGGCATACCAATTCTCGTGGGAATGGTTATCTGTGTGTCTGTTGGACTATAGTATTGTACATACTTATTAGCATAACAGTGTAAGGGAGATAAAGTACTGACTAGAAACATTTCAAAACGTGACGGCATTAATGGAATAGTTTATATAGAAAGAATTAAATTATTATCTTGATAAATTCTTGATTGAATGCTTTGAACATGGAGAAAATCTAAATTTAGATGTTTGTATGGATGTACTATAGATTATTTCATTTATATATTGCTTAGTATGATACCGGTAGTTAAAAATTGAAATGTTCACACAGAAATATAAATGGTAACATTTCAAGTGTAAATAACTAATTGCTTCGAAATACATAAACTATAACATAATAAATATGTAAGTGAATACGAAATATAATTTCATGTTGTATTTTTTCATTTATATTTCCCAAAAGGAGTTGTATGTATTTGAATTACTCGACGAAAATCGTGCTGGTTTTATATTTCATGAGTGTAAAAAAAGCTCGAACATTATTTTCTATTTATTAAATATTTAAATAATTAAAAAAATGTCAATGTGTATTGCAATATTATTGGTAGTAACCTTCAATCTCTTAAATTAGGATAGATTTTATCGACAGAAATCCTTACCTACCTTATACGTGCAATGGGTACAATATAAACCTTGTTGAAGGCAGTATTCTTGTTTGATATTGCATTGTGGAAATCTAGAATTCCACTTGTATCCAAAAATAGAGGATATAAAAGGAAGACTATGTTTAAATTTATCTTTAATTAAAGCTTCGTTAATCGAAATTCCTTGCTAAGATGCCTACCCATCCCTACCCGCTGTGTTACTTAATTGTCAGCACTGCTGCCCTTGTTTTCATTTCCTTGACCATTAATTTAGAAAGAATTCATAAGAGTGAAACTTTAAAGCAATCACAGGGGAATTTTCATACAATTTACGCACACCTTTATGAATTTCATTATAGACATGAAAATACAAGCTTTCTTACAGACGGCACAATATCGAATATTCAGGGTTCTTTGTGCGGTAAGGAGTATTGCTAGAACTTGAATTATGTAATTATATTAAACATTCGATTTCAATAAATTACTAGAACATGCCATAGAAAAGAAATGTCCCTATTAGTTGTAATAAAAATTAAATACATTAGTTTCTCCACAAAGCGTATGGGATTAAAGAAAGTGCCTATATTTCAGATATAAATAACTTGCCACCCATACTCATACTTCCAGAAAACACAACACATTTATTTGTCTAATACATAATGACGTATTGAATTGATCGTCATGTTGAAAATTATTGGTTGGCTTGTAGTCCGTATAAGAAAAAAACACCATATATATATATATATATATATATATATATATATATATATATATATATATTCTAATAAAGGAATTCTATTGAAATGCATGTACTTACCCAAGGAGTAGATGAAATTATTCTTCTATCCTGAAAAAAAAAAAGAAAAAATTAAGTTAATGTTGGTATGGTTTAATGAGCTGGCAAGAGACATGTTCTCGTAGACATAGGCGGAGAGAGAACCATTTCCTTGGGGGTGGGGGGCAAAGCAAAATCATAGAATCCCCATATAACGGGGTTATGGGGGACATCATTTACCTCCTCCCCCCGTTATATCTTGACCGTGGTACAGTATATCGGAATATGATTATTTAATAAACGTATTTTCGGGGAGCATGTTTCTTACAGTGTTATATCCATTTTCGCGATGTTTCGAACAGAGTTACAGTATATAGGGCTTTAACTGTAAGTCTACTACAAATTATAATAGGGATAACTTAAAACAATCTCCCTCTTTTTCTCTCTCGTACAGAAACACATGCATACATCAATAAAACTACGTAACATTGCTAGCAGAAACTTTTTTATATAAAGGTTACCTTCCTGAAGATATCATATGAAATGTAAATTCTAATTATTTTATTTAATCTCATCTTTACGTTTACACATTATATCAGGATCACTTTTATTTTTTTCTGCATTGTGTGCTGTATATTATTCATACATCTCGAAGTGGCGGCCTGAATACCTACAGACTTCTAACACATCAGTACAGACTGTTACGAAAGAAAAATTACAGTGCTTCCTTTCCTCAAATGAGGTATAGGAATTCTTATATATTCAGAAATTTAAAATAAATGCAGTATTATAGTCCAGACACATGATCTGAAGACATTAATTCATGAATTTAAGCACAGAAACTTAATCATTAACAAAAGCAAAAAATGTCTTCGGAATACGTATGGTAAGACTTTCCTGTGCTAAATTTCAACGTACCTCGTTTACATATTTCGACCTATTTATGGGTCATCTTCAGAACTGGTCGTTGTTGGTCTTGGCGCCACTTGTTCTGTTTCCTGTGAGGGTGTTTTCCTGTGGTATAGTGTAGAGTCAAAGAGTGTGAGTGTTTTGAAGTTGAGTTGTGTGTTGAGAATTTCTTTGGGGTGTGTTTTTGTGTGTCTGTATTTTTCATATTGTTCTAGTGTCTTTAGTTTCTGGCTTTTTGGTTGGATGTGTAGTATTTCCATGTCTGTGTTGATGTCTCTGTGGGTGTGGTTAGCATTTGTGATGTGTTCTGCATATGTGGAGGTGTTTTGTAATTTTGTTATGGCTGTGATGTGTTCTTTGTAACATGTTTGAAACGATCTGCCTGTCTCAACTTCAAAACACACACCCTTTTACTCTACACTATACCACAGGAACACACCCTCACAGGAAACAGAACAAGTGGCGCCAAGATCAACAACGACCAGTTCTGAAGATGACCCATAAATAGGTCGAAACATGTACACGAGGTACGTTGAAATTTAACACAGGAAAGTCTTACCATACATATTCCGAAGTGATACAGTGTTAAAAGTTGTGTAATCAAGATGTATAAAGACATCTTTTGAATTCAAAAGAATAGAAAAAAATGGGTCAAACAAGTTTGGGGGGCAGTGGCCCCCCTGCCCCCCATGCCGCCCCCCCCATAACTCCGCCTATACTCGTAGATACAGAAATACTTAACATTTTGGTTCTATTCATATTGTTAGGGAAGTCGACAGCATTATCGACTATCTCTTGTTATGGGACCCAACCGAACTCGTAATTTTTAATGCCTTATCGGAAATCCGTACTACCTCCAAAACTTCACCCCAACATATTTTTAACTATTGCGGATGACAGGCGAAATGAGAAGATGGAGAGTGTTAGTGGAATGAAAGACTTAAACGGGAATACCTAAAGAAAAACCTTCTGCAACCTTCCGCTACGATCTGGCTGAGGATCGAATCGGACCGCCTGGATTGAAGATCAGCGTGTTAACGCTTTAGCCATATGCGGCCAAGAGAAACATGATACAAGACACCATCATTCAGATAATGGTAAGTAGATGAATGTTCGAAAACATTGTTAAGAGGACTTACATGGAAGAATGCCAGTAATATGTTATAGGTATCCTACAAGCAAAACTCAGCTCAGACTCCTCGCGCCGCGCATGCTATACCCCTCTTACCCCCCTTACGTTGCCGGGATCTTTAATAAGCTGCTATCGGTAACTGTTGCGTGTGCACTCAAAGAGCAGCTGTAACAATAACCAATTAAGTGAATATAACATTACAAGATGTCAAACATTGTCTCTTTCTAAGTCACATTCGGTATCTATCTTCACTGGAGCTATCCTTATATATATTTAAATTTTAAATAATTAAATTAATATTTAATATAAACCGCTATGTGACTCCCTGACACTCTAGCAATAACACGTGTTCAGTTCAGCATAAGAAGATAATACGTGCGCATGCGCAGTGTCAGTGGTGTGATTGGAGACGGGGAGCATGCTGACATAGGGAGCATACGTCATCTGAGCGAGACAGTCACGCCTGCTGGTTTCTGGGCACTGAGTTTTGTTTGTTGGATACCTATATAAATAGAGCCCGGATGTTTGGCAAAAGCCTTTTTACTGGGTGGAAGTAAATCATTATTTGCATAGATATAAATGTGATTTGGGGTAAATCAAAGTGATAGAGCCCATTTTTATTTTGCTATTTTGCTTTTTTATAAGGTGTTCCTTACTAATAAATGCCCCTTTTTGTCATTTTAAAGCAATATTTCTTGTTTATTTGCAATTTTCTAATTAATTGTAATGTAATGTGTATAAAATTCAATTCTTTGAAACAATGACTAACTTTACTATTTTATTTCGTTGTTTACTCTGATGATAATCATGTCTTAATACTGTTTGTGTAATATGAATAATAATCGACAATCCACAGTTACAAATAATTATAATATTGTCATCTCTTCACGGTACCAACAATCAGTTTTATAATTTTAAATATTAAGCTCGTTCTCATAGAAGTTGCCACGTAGAATTTCCAATATTGTTTGCTTTCATATTTTCAAATCTTACTGTTACAATTTTGTGCTATACGTGTTTATTATTGTAGGAGAAAGAAATTTGAGTGAGGAACAGTCAGTTATTGTCGGGTGACAGAAGGTATGTATAAGATCGGTTAGCTGGAATGCCTAAATTCAGTAAACCATTGCAAAGTAAATTCATGCTTACGTTAGTGAATTTGGTGCCCATGTGTTTTCAACCGATGGAACAGTTTTGTTATAATATATGGTTTGTGAAAAGACAGTTAGGCCTAAGCTAAACACGAAAAAAAATTATAAATCAACATGTCACCTACATAATAAATATGTGAATTATGTTGATAGAATTTAAATTATTGCTAAAATGTATTATGTTTTTTTTTTTAATTTAAATTTAAATTTATAATTCCTGTTTAAAATATTATTGAGCTTTTCTTTCGTTTTTATTTCCGTCTTTACCTGCCTATTTTAACTGTTCTAAATGCCTAAACATCCGGGCTCCAGTTATAAACGAAAATCTTCCTACACATTCCTCGAAAATATTACAAGAAGGCTTTGCCTTACCTAAACTGAGTTAAGATATGGGCCAGTGGTCTATAACAAAAACGAATAAAAAGAAAAATGAAGATTAAAACACTGTTTGTCGCTTGGAATGAGGAGAGAAATGCTAATTTTAACGTGAGTGACAATATCAACTACAGAGCTCGGGTAGTGTCACAAAAAACACAGCAACAATCGTCGCTATGGTGACGTTATTGAAGTGCCTCTATTGCCGGAGCGTTGATTACGGTACAGACTGGGTTTACGGTCATTTCTCTTGAGGGGGATGAGCGATGAGAGATAGCAACTCAGACTGGTGTGAGGTCAGACAGACCATAAGCTACAAAAATTAAACTTAGGGCTGCAGAAATTCATTACTTACACTCAGACTAGGGTTCTTCAGTTATATAAAAACAAGTGACTATTCTATTCATAAAAAAACACAAATTCATCCCCGTGGAAAAACGTTTACCGTCTGAAGGGAAGTATGAGTGCATGGAATTCAACTAATTTCTTTTTATTAAGTTTAAAATGAGTCGTACTCTTAACGGTTTTCCACACCAGATGCAAAAGCTTTAATTCTGGCGCTTCCAAGTAGGTATTTCTATTTAGTCAATTAAGACAGGTTTGAACCTCACAAGTGATACGAACATGGCACCACTTATGAGGCAACTAGACCAGGAGATAATGGATAGGATGGCCAGTTTCTTCCTCTTCCATTGCATACATTGTCATCGCCGATTAGCTACATATTACACTAAGCAGATGTCATTATTATTATTATTATTAATTTATTTATTTAACCTGGTAGAGATAAGGCCATCAGGCCTTCTCTTTCCCTCTACCAGGGGATTATAACTACAATATTAAGAATACAATTACAATTAATATTAAATTTACAAATACAATAAAAATCAAGGTACTAAAAGATTAAGGGTGCTATTAATAGACATTTCGTTAACCCGCGCTACGAGCGTGCTAAACTAGCCCCGGCTCTCAACTGGTTACTTGTACAGGATTCATATCATATCATATCGTTAACACTGGTTTATGAATACGAAAAACGTTAGTTCGCTGATCATCCACCGGAAGCCCGCGCTAAGAATGTCTATGAATATGGCCCTAACTGATTAATAAAGGCTAGACAGTTTATTGTAGAATTTAAGAACAAAGAAAGATTTTTTTTTACTTAAGTAAAAAATTAGACTTACTCTACGCAGTAAGAAGCAGACTATCTAACCATAATATTCTGGTAAAACGCTTCTATTTCTGGAAAATAACAGGAGTTCATTTATGCAAAGACAGAACTAACTTTTTTGTAATTTAAATAATACCTCTGAGGGTAATCTAAAACAAAAATTCAAAGGTTCCCTGCAAAATGAAGGTGGCTCCACTTTTTTGGTGAAATTAAGATTTTCTTGTTTCATACGTTAAAAAAACATGCCCGACCTTGTGTGTTATTCCTAACATTTGGTAGTAAGTTGCAGTGAATTGGAGCTGAGCTCCCAATCGTTCCGTTGCAAAAAGGAGACAGCTCCTGGGGCTATATACAGAGTCAATCGTCAGATATTATCATTAATTTCAGGGGGTTATTCTTTGAGATATTTAAAACAAAAATGTTTCGTACAATTTTGCTCGTTTTGCTTCCTTTCTTTTAGATAAAATTGTTCTATATTAAACATATCACAGCGTATTATGGGAAAGCCATTGATTTTAGTCCAAAACTCTTCAGTTACTTTAAGAGGGAAGTGTATCTATATTAATAATAAATCTGTAGCCGAAATGTTTCTGGTAATTTTCGATTTTCCAAAAATAATTGGTCCTAACATATATAATTAACCACCCTGAAACCGAAAATCGCTTTTTTGACATTTTAGTTTGTATGTCTGTCTGTCTGTATGTTTGTTACCTTTTCACGCGATAATGGCTGAACGGATGTCAATGAAAATTGGAATATAAATTAAGTTCGTTGTAACTTAGATTTTAGGCTATATGGCATTCAAAATACATTATTTAAAAGAAGGGTTATAAGGGGGCCTGAATTAAATAAATCGAAATATCTTGCTTATTATTGATTTTTGTGAAAAATGTTACATTACAAAAGTTTCTTTAAAAATAATTTGCGATAAGTTTTATTCCATGAAAAATTTTCATAGGACTGATATTTAATGAGATAAATGAGTTTTAAAATTAAAATAACTGCCACCTAAGGCCGTGTAATGAATTAAAAAACAAATGACTTCGTCTATAAGGGGCCTTGGACAGCAACAATCGAAAGCTATGAAAGATAGCCTACAGAAGGTAAATTAACCGATTTGTGTAATTAATTATTATTTCACCATTAGAAAGTGTAGTTTCTCTAGATAGACATAATGCTATAATGTTATTACAGTAACTTCTGATATAATATAATATAATATAATATAATATAATATAATATAATATAATATAATATAATATAATATAATATAATATAATAATAATATAATATATAATATAAAATATAATATAATATAATATAATGTAATATAATATAATATAATATTTAATATTATATAATATAATTTAAGTTATTTGAAGGGTTCACAACCATAGTGGGCCAAGCGCCATTTGCTGAATACGTAGAAAACAAGGGTTAAAATTAAGTTATTACCATAATTCAATGGAAACCTATAACAAGTACAATAAAATATACACATTAAATCTAAATGATGTCAATCTTCATTAAACTATGGTTGCATGTAATAAAAATTAAGAAACAGGTTAAAGGAATTGTCATTGCACCAAATGAGTGTCTCTGGACCAAAATGATCGCATTTTAATTATTTGGATGCAATTTAAATTAAGTAACATATTAAACGATTTATCCTTGTATCAAACACGAATGTTCCCTGGATCAAACGTCCTATTTTAATTATGTAATTACTTTATATTTATTTCTAACGGGTGCAGCGGAGCGCACTGGTACGGCTAGTTATTATAATAAATTCTTGAAATTATTTCAGCTATGTCTTTTATTTTTGCAGAAATTTGATCCGAACAAATGTAACTTTTCTTCCTGCAAAAAGTAATTTACAATGTTATATTTGAAAGGCTCAGAACCATAGTGGGTCAAACGCCATTTATTAAAAGCGTAGAAAACAAGGTTTAAAATGAAGTTATTACCATAATTCAATGGAAACATATAGCAAGTAATATAGGCCAAAAGCATACACATTAAAACTAAATGATGTGTCAATCTTCATTAAACTATGGTATTCACCTATCTTTAAGTCTTGCTTTCTTCGTTTTCTAAAAATGGCGCTTGGCCCACTATGGCTTCAGAGCCATAGTGGGCCATTTGTTCAGATTTCTGTACATCTTTTATTAAACTAATTTCTGTTAAATGAACCAACTTATAATATACTTACTTGCAAATGGCTTTTAAGGATCCTGCAGATTCATTGCCGTCCTCACATAAGCCCGCCATCAGTCCCTATCCTGTGCAAGATTAATCCAGTCTCTATCATCATATCCCAACTCTCTCAAATCCATTTTAATATTAACCTCTCATCTACGTCTCGGCCTCTCCAAAGGTCTCTTTCCCTCCGGTCTTCCAACTAACACTCTATATGCATTTCTGGATTCGCCCATACGTACTACATGCCCTGCCCATCTCAAACGTCTGGATTTAATGTTCCTAATTATGTCAGGTGAAGAATATAATGCATGCAGTTCTGCGTTGTGCAACTTTATCCATTCTCCTGTAACTTCATCCCTTTTAGCCCCAAATATTTTCCTAAGAACCTTATTCTCAAACACCCTTAATCTCTGTTCCCCTCTCAAAGTGAGAGTCCAAGTTTCATAACCATACAGAACAACCGTTAATATTATATTATTGGTTTATAAATTCTAACTTTCAGATATTTTGACAGCAGACTAGATGACGAAAGCTTCTCAACCGAATAATAACAGGCATTTTCCATATTTATTCTGCGTTTAAGTTCCTCCCGAGTGTCATTTATATTTGTTACTCTTGCTCCAAGATACATTTGAATTTTTCCGCCTCTTCGAAGGATAAATCTCCAATTTTTAACTTATAATAGACTAATATTAAAAATTATGTTGAAATAAAATATGACAACACCTTATAAGATATACTAGACAGATATGTAATTTATAGTCTAGAAGTAAAAATGTTTGCATTAGAAGTGAAATATTGAAATATAAACAAAGCACTAAAAGTTTTATGTACGTTTGGGTTATGTGTAGTGCATTACATTTCCGGAGACTCGTAAAGTCCTTCAGGATAAGGCTACACAATTCATCCTATACTAAATTTAAACCTGGAGGCATTTATAAATTAGGAACTCAATAAAATGGCCACATTACACCGCGGAGATTATATATAATTACACCGAGAAAGGATTTAAGTGAAGTATACAGTCTGTTTATGAGAACTTAGAAGGGAAGTCGAGTATTGAAGCACGAGAACTTAGCTATTGGCACTAATAACACTTATATTTGAATATAGGAAGCACACGAGTATGAAGGGTATGTTTTACGACTTCTCCCTTTCGCCTTCATAAACTTTAGTGTAATTGTAGGTTAGGAGACTAGCAGTAAGATCTGGAAATCATGTATTTATGTAGATAACCTCATACAGCTCTTCGGAGTATGGATTTGACACCATTATCATTATGAGCAGATTTGAATATACTGGAAGTTTAAAACTTTAATGGAGGAATCTGGAAACGGATTTATGTTCTTACGATTTTTAATGTTTCTATTACTAGTGGTCGAGTTGCTTTGCATATTTTTAAAAATATCAACACAATTTTTTGTTAAAGACAGTACTGATATAAAGCATGTATTCACTTACGAAAAACAATCACCATTAATGCCAACTATTTGTTCGCATGCATATAGGTTTATTAATTACATAATTAATTAATTCGCCATCTTAATCGTCCACAAGCCACGATACAATCGCCAAATCATACATTTTAATAGCTATGCAGACACACATCCAAACATCTTTTTTGGCCATATTATATCTAATTAACTGTCCATTCGTCCATACCAGGCCTGCAGAACTCGCAAAGTAGGGGAACTATGATGTTAGCCTCACTCCACTTCTATTGAGGATGATCGACTTCCGCCCCGAGAATGAATGTTGATGCAGCTGAGCGTAACTAGAACGCCGTGACCGCACAGGTACAAAAGGTGGGTGGGGTAAGAAAGGGGAGGAAAACAGTCGCTCTCAAGAGCTACAGTTCTGCAGGCCTGGTCCATACATTCATCTTCCTAGCCATCTATTCATTTCGACATCTTCCATCCATCCATCCATCCATCCATCCATCCATCAATTTACCCATCACGTCCCCAGTCCATTTATTTCAATATTAACCCATGCATTCATTTTTTAAATTTGTTATTTAATAACTCTGTATCAACTACTAGGGTCCACACCTGTGGAGTAACGGTTAGCGCGTCTGGCCGCGAAACCAGGTGGCCTGGGTTCGATTCCCGGTCGAGGCAAGTTAAGTGGTTGAGGTTTTTTTGTGGGTTTTCCTTCAACCCAATATGAGCAAATGCTGGGTAACTTTCGGTGCTGGACCCCGGACTCATTTCACCGGCATTCAGACGCTAGATAACTTAAGATGTTGATAAAGCGTCGTAAAATAACCTACTAAAATCAACTACCAGGCTATCCAGCTTCAATGGGATTGATGATAGCGAGATGAGGCCGAGGATTCGTCATAGATTACTTGACATTCGCCTTACATTTGCGAAAAACCTCGGAAAAACCAACCAGGCAGTCAGCCCAAGCGGGGATCGAACCCACGCCGGAACGCAACTCCGGATCGCAGGAAAGCGTTTAAAGCCTTGGTTTTTCTGAACCGACGCATGCGACGTGCAAGGTGCGAGGCCTGCCTTGCACAAATCCGGACTACAGGAGAGATAGTGGTATCTTTAGTTGCGAGGTCTGCGCACCTCGCAGCCATAGAAGCCACTCACTATCTCTCGTGTAGTCGCACGTTGCATGCATCGGTTCAGAAAAACCAAGGCTTTAGTCCATTGAGCTACATCGGTGAATCAGTAACATGAGCTGATCCCAGGAAATCAAAAGCAGGACAGCAATGGCCATGGAAACTTTTAATAGAAAAAGTAGCATCTTCTGCGGACATCTAGAAAAAAAGTAAGGAATATACTAGTGAAGTGCTTTGTGTGGAGTGTGACATTGTACGGGGCAGAAACATGGACATTACGACGAAATGAAGAAAAGCGAATATAAGCATTTGGAATATGGATATGCAGAAGAAAGAAGCTTGTGAGATGGACAGACAGAATAACAAATGAAGCTGTGTTGGAAAGAGTGGGTGAAGAGAGAATGATGCTGAAACTGATGAGGAAGATGAAAAGGAATTGATTGGGTCACTGGCTGGTAAGAAACTGTCTGCTGAAGGATGCACTGGAAGGAATGGTAAACGGGAGAAGAATAGATGACATTAAGATATGAAGAGTCCACTGCAAGAATGATGGATGTCACCTTCTTGTCGAAAATGAACCAAGACTATCAATGCATAGCTTTAGACATATAGAATGTACATACAGGTTTATATGGCATTAACACTGATAGTCATTGTCCAGTAATAATCGGAAAATCACAGTTAAGCTTTGAGTGCTAAGCATTTCAAACTTTCCTGCAAAATGTATTCCACATGACATCCATCATTCTTGTAGTGGACTCTTCATATATGAATCATATGTAGAGACAAAAAGGAAGGTAGAAAATAGGAAATATTGGAGAATGCTGGGTTTGCAGTGAAAGACGTGCCAATGGGCAGAACATTATGAATGAATGAATGTGAGAATTTATTTTACATTTTTCATATTGCCTTGTATACGGTTTTAAAATTAACAGCAGAAAGATTGTGGGAATGGTTAATAAAGTAAAGCAACAGCACAATTGGGGATTATAAGATATTGGATATGAAATTACTTTAGTCTGTCCTATTATTACATAATAATGAAAGATATTGTAATGGAACTCCGCAATAGTTAATTATACTTGAAAGTAATTGGGTCAATTACATGACCGCATGAAAGGAGAATTGGCACGATTGCTTTCGTGCGCTTATTGTCCACCAGGGGCTCTGGTATCGCTGTAGATGTCCTAATTATCGTTAAGAACAGTTGCCTTTTACTGCTATTCCGGTCAACAAGCATGGTTTGACCTCCTAATAACGACCAAGTGTTGACTTGTGCTTACCATTGTTCGATACTTGCACTATCTAGCGAAATAAAGTTTAATTACTTGGAAAAGAAGAAAATGAAAGCGGAAGGGAAAAAATAGACCCAAAGAAGGGCTAGGAGAAAGTTTAAATAGTCGAGGCAAAAAGAACTAGTAACATAGACAGCGAATTAGAAGAAAGTAGGCTAGGAACTTAAACTTTAAGGCAGAACATCCAAGCAAGAGTGAATAAAGAAAAATAACAGGACAACAGGATGAAGTTGCACTTGTTTTCATCTAGGCGTAGGAAAGTGTACGAGATCTTAGCGGCCATTTACAAAATACTACCTAATATGCTAGCTTTTTGAACCGTTTTTACATTACTTGTGAAAAAAATAATGAAGAATGAAGTTACTCTTAAAGTTAGCCTATATAATGAACTTAGAAAGCATGTTGGAAATATTCAGATTGTCAATTAATATAGATAAACACAATATAATATTTGTTACTCAGTCAAATGACAAATCAATGTAAAATAATGACTTATATTATATGGTCATTAAGTTTTATATACATGAGCTACAAATTGCAAACGTTTTCGCCCATTCAGGCATCTTCAGGCACAATTATACAATATCTCAATATCAAAATATGTAGCTATTACATTGGTGGTAGATAAACTGTTTAAGATTAATGGTGTACAAAACATCTCCATAATTAAAATGTAATATTACAAGTCATAAATTAAAATAATGTTAAAAACCACGTAGTGTTGTAATTAAACTTCATAATATTCTGTGGAACTCTTGTTCAGTAGAGTCCAATAAGTGATGAATTATGTCTGAAATATATAAATAAATACGCAATAGAAATAGGAAATTATCAAACGTAAAAGTGTAATCGTAATTGGATTGGATAAGTAAAAGTACTCACGTCGTTTGAACGTGGCAACTGTATAGATCACTGTAAAACAATATGTTAAAAACCACGTAGTGTTGTAATTAAACTTCATAATATTCTGTGAAACTCTTATTCAGTAGAGTCCAATGAGTGATGAATTATGTCTGAAATATATAAATAAATACGAAATAGAAATAGGAAAATATCAAATGTGAAAGTGTAATCGGATTGGATAATTAAAAGTACTCACGTCGTTTGAACGTGGCAACTGTATAGATCACTATATGACCATATAATATAAGTCATTATTTTACATTGATTTGTCATTTGACTGAGTAACAAATATTATATTGTGTTTATCTATATAATGAAGTTTAAAGTAGAGACTAGTATACAAATAAAAACAAAAGTTGATTAATTCTTAATGAAAACATCTCATCTTTATGTTGGAAGGTGTTTTCACAATTTAAAATTATACAAACTCTTCTTCCTATGGCTTATTTTGCGTATTCTAGTTAACGTCAAACGGCAATGTTAATGTCAGTGTTTATATGTGAATCATTGTGAATGATCCCGTTTGATAACCTGGCCGCAAAAGTCTGTGTTTGTTACGGTTATGTTTAATTTTCATTGTGAATGTGTCTTTAGAGTTTATTTTTCAATTTGCTTAATACTTCCTACCGAAGTAAGAAATACTCGTAATAATTATACCGCCAACAAAACCAATGTTTTAAAATAAATCACAGCCTTCCTTTCACATATGAATTTTGTTTCACTCTGTGAAGAAAGTGCGAAGGAAATCTTTATAATTCACAGGTAGAAAGCATCGTATTTTGATTTCAGCAATTTATTGTTTTCTGAATTGCAACATTTCACTTAAAACTAATTTAAACTAAAAATAACATGTAAAATAGCTGCTCATAAACTGTTTGTGGGAGTTGGAGGGCGGCAAATTTTAGCACTGCCTAGGGTCGGCACTATACCTAAATCTGACCCTGCTCTTTACAAGGTAGCTATTTATCTAAGAATGTACGGGCTATTCCATCTCAAATCGACCGAAATATAGAGAAAATTGACCTTACAATTTTTTAATACAATTAAACTTTTTTTGTATGCAGAGAACTGTGATACAATGCTTTGTGCAAAGTTTGAGGCATCAGAAGTCCATAGTGTTTAAATTAAAAATATTTAAATTCATCGTATTTTCATAAAATTAGCAATTTAAACTGTTGTGGCTCCGAAACCCTTTTACTCAGTGATCAAAATCATGGTTTATTTTGATGCTGAGAAATTAAAGTTTTTATTGACATGTAAACAGTTTTTCTTACTCTTTATGGAAATGGAGAAATTTAGATTTTTCTTCATTAAGACGCCTTTGACCACGAAAAAATATTTTTAAAATATATGGTTAGATTCCGGATTGAAAGTACAAATGAACATACATTTTTTACTGGTGCACCGTTGATAAGAATGTATATAAATATCAAATAAAGAAAATAAATAGTACGCGCGTGAAGTAACCAGTGTGAGACGTGAGCTAGCCGAGACAAGTAAGGTCAGGAGACAAACACGTGATGTTTCGTCTAGTAGCGCATAGCTGGGCTAGCTTTATCACAAGTTTTCATAAACACAAGAGTACAATGACACCCAACGCTCGCTTATCTTCAGCTCTCGTCCAGTGCGTGCGGTACTGCGCCGTTTAAGTCTAGGCGTGTGAAAGTAATTTATTTAATACCCTTGAAACTTACTGCCGAGCCACTAAGCAAACTATGCCGAAGTCCCTCTTAATAAAGCAAGGTTTTCTCAATATTTTTTACATTTTCACAAATTGACAAAAAGCCTAAAATTAAGTAAAACCAGATTATCTGTCTCTCTGTATACAATAAAAATAAAGATTACTTCTTAACATAACCTACTAAATGTCAGCTTCAAAATGAGCTCCCGTTCAATGTTCTGCAGTAAATGGTTCCAGAGTTCTGAGCGCTGAAAGAGGCTTGTTTTTATAAAATACGCTAAATTTGTTGCTCAATAGTACGAAAACCGTTTAACTTTCGATAGTATATTTTTGAAAATGCACTGCCCTCAGCATCTTGTATTAATAGGGAAAAAATTAGAGTATTAAAAAATGCGAGGTTTTTTACTGATCGATTTCATATGGAATAGCCCGTACACAACGACCCTACAAATCTCGCTATAGCTGTAAGAATGAAACATACAAGTTTTAATTCCAACAATACGGCATGTGTTTAAAAGTATTCGTAATTGCTGCGGTGTAGTTTGTAGAAGAGAAAGGCGGGGTGGTGGACACGAGACAGAAATTGCTGTGCCGCGAACATTATACGGAAAGATCTTGCCCCGGCCGGGGTAAGCCATAATAATAACATTACGTGGCTGCAGTGTGGATTACAGTGTGAGGGTGACAAGAATGTTATCTTAATGAGAAACACGTTACAATATCAGCGCAGTACTTGACACAGCAGTGGAACTAGTAGCGCGCCATTATACTACCAAGTGACGTCACCCCAACGTTTCCGTTTTTGGGATACGAGGGTGGGGTCTCCTTGAGAGGAAGTGAGGTAATATAGTCAGGAATTCGAGAAACTGGGACATTCCGTGAAATTTAGAGCTATGTGCAGAGTCAGCCTAAGCGTCTTAAAGAGCAGACTTGACTTTCACTATGGAAGACCTATGTTCGAATCCAGGACACACTGAATGAAATTTATAAAGAATAACGATGATGTTCAAGTAGATTTTCTTTGTAGGATTGCAATAGACCAATGATTAATTTTCGTTGAACGTTTCCAAGTAAGGTGTATAGGAAAATATTTGGGGCTAAGAGGGATGAAGTTACAGGAGAATGGAGGAAGTTACACAACGCAGAACTGTACGCATTGTAGTCTTCACCTGACATAATTAGGAACATTAAATCCAGACGTTTGAGATGGGCAGGGCATGTAGCACGTATGGACGAATCCAGAAATGCATATAGAGTGTTGGTTGGGAGGCCGGAGGGAAAAAGACCTTTGGGGAGGCAGAGACGTAGATGGGAGGATAATATTAAAATGGATTTGAGGGAGGTGGGATATGATGATAGAGACTGGATTGATCTTGCTCAAGATAGGGATCTAAGTAAGTAAGTAAGTAAGTTTGCTGTGGAAATGTTTTTCAAAACAAATGATTCAGTAGTTCTTACGCAGCGTAGGTTCTGACAACATTTCAATGTGGGTCGACATGGGCGAATTCCCAGTCGTAACACAATTTTATTGTGGGTAAACAATTTCAGAACGATTTCTTCAGCATCAAAACGTAAGTCAATAGGAAGGCCAAGTACCGCCCGTACGCCAGAGACATGGCAGGAAGGGCAGTGCTGAACTTCAGTGTCAGGCTCTAGGGGTGCATTAGAAAAAAATTGACGTCATTTGGAAGGTACAATTTTCAAAACCTAATTTTATTCTTCTGCGTCACTAAATGATGATAATGCCTGTTTTCGATAAAAGAATAAAAACTAACTTAATATATTAAAATACAACTGTGTTATCTCATTTCAAAAAATGTCAGATCTTTTTGCCAGACCTTGTATTTCTAAGAAAAAGTTGAACAAAAATGTAGCCATCCTGATTGATAAAATGTAGCGTTGCAATAACTATGCAATAAATTTTAATTGTCAAAAGTACATCGCATTCAACCCGACTTTTGTAGCTCGACACGTTTTTGGTTACTGACAGAAGAAATACTCGTCTCTTGCCTGCGTGAGATTTTTTCGGGGATTTTCCCCTCACTCCTATGGATGAATATCAGGTAACTTTATCACGCGATTGGAACCCCACTCATCTTTGCCACTTTCTTTCCTCCCCCATCATCCTTTCCTCATCATTCCGTTTCTGGTTTTTCAGATCACTCTACAGGCGGCCTCCCAAAGCTGCTGACTCTCTCGACCAGCCTCCGTGGAATGTAGTTCAGCGATGTCGGATGGCTTCTGCAACGAGCACCCGAGGCGGACCTACTCGTGGGAGGTGTTTCGCCTAGGACAAACAAGGAGTCCTTGGAGGAAGTTGCCGAAGCAGGAATGGTATATGGATTTCTATTAGCTGTAGGGACCGGTCGTTAAGAGAGTCATGTGATTGGGTTGGTGCGCGTAGGGGATCTGTGGCACGCAACTCATTCCATGTCGAGGGTTAGCGCAAAAGATCTCTACAGGTCGCAGTGCTGGGCCATCCGTGCCCTCCCCCTCAGTTAAATTCCATTCCATTCTAATTCCATTTTCATAATTATTATAGTCCATTCCCATTTGGTACACACAAGAACAATAACTTTGAGAAGAGTAAGCAACTGTAAATGAGGAGCAAAATTTCAAAACCTGACATGTCCACTTTCAGAAAATACACTTTAGATGCCAAAAACTTACATCTCTGTAATGAATAAAATATTTTCTTTGTGAAATATTAAAGGTATTTTTATTACAGATTCTTATACAATTTCAACATAGAAAAAAAAAATCATTTATTACACACACATAAATGTAGCATTTTCTGAAAATGGACATGACAAGTTTTGAAGTTTGCTCTTCAAATATATATTAGATGCAATATACACTCAAGACATAATATGGAACTTCAATTTCCTCTGCTCGACTAGACTTGGATGTTCTCTACAATCAGCTGACTAGACTGCATTTCCTACGTTTCGTATTGTACACACGACACACTTACTTGTCATTTAACGAAATATTTCTGTCACAAACGTCTGTTCTGGTATTTCGAAAATGTTTATATTATTATTGGACACAATATTCAGCATTCAGAATAATATCCGCATGCATGATTTGAGACTTCCACAGTTTTCAGCATGTGCGAGATATTCCGGGTATTTGTACCATGTCATATTTACAAACACGTATCGTTGTTTCCTTCCATTAGTAATTCAACCCTACTGGAGTGACTAATGAACAGAACACTGCTGTTCTGACTGAGAGTGTGTGTTTTCGAGTGTGAGCTGGAGACGCACTCTTGCCAAACTAAGCAGACTTTCAGCTCATTCTGCACAATTATATCATTTCCAAAGAGTGTGTGTGTGTGAGTATGTATATGTATATGTATATATACAAGGTGATTCACGAAACGCATAAACTATTTTGTCACTTTTGAGAAAAATTAATTTTTAAAACACTTTTTATTCACCTGCAAATTTACAGATACGAGGTATCACTTCTTAGACATCGATATACAGTACATAAAGAATGAGAGCGTTCACAATGTCATACAATTTATTGTGGCAACTTGCTCTCCCGTCTCCAAGTCCAGGCGACATGCTAGCTTGATTTTGGTAAACATTTTATCGACAGGAAATCACGTAGTGTCCATTACTTGTGGCTATTCAAAAATGATTCTGACAAGCATTCGTTTGTTTATTTCCAAATATCTCAGAAAAATGTGTGTATGTATGTATGTATGTATGCATGCATGCATGTATGCATGCACGTATCTATGTATGAATGTATGGTTTTCGCCAAGCTTAGACGACCTCACTCACACCACTCTGCTGACTCGTGCCTTACCCAAAGCATAACAAACTCATATGATGTTAGTTATGCAGCGTTGTCACATTATGACTCTGAATTAGCCAAGCCGGTGGGCTGAGGCTAGTACGATGTTTTTTAACAGAGAAGTTAGTTGTCTCTTATGGCAAGATAAGCTGACCTCTCTACTCGGGCTGAGGGCGTCTACGTTTGGCAACGCTGTTATAAAGCAATTCAGTTATCGGACGCGGCCAACTGCATAACATAAACATCGAGAGCATGTTGATGTGACTTCTTTGACTTCTTTCCTCTAAGCTGGGGTCGTCTAGGTTTGGCGAGTACAATATGTATGTATGTATGTATGTATGTATGTATGTATGTATGTATGTATGTATGTATGTATGTATGCATGCATGTTGTATGTATGTATGTATGTATGTATGTATGCACGTATGTATGCACGTATGTATGTATGTATGTATGCATGCAAGTACTTGTGATGATGACGATGATGGCGGTGGTGGTAGTGTTGGTGGTGGTGGTGGTGGTGCTGGTGATGGATGATGATGATGATGATGACGATGTCTAGAAGAGGCTTGTCAATGTACCTTTGTTTTGAAGATTCTTATGTCAAGGGTTCTTTAATTTAAATAAGTGGATATATTACGAAACTTAATTACTAATAATTACAGCGTACTGTAGTTGTATTTGTTAGCTTTCATTTCGACGGGATTCTCCAAAACAGACAATGTAGAACAGCGGACTACGTAATCAGACGCCCCGCTGTGGGTGCCATTGCGATATTAACAAGGACGACACGGCGACTGTTTCAACAAGAATGAGATAAGGTACATTATTATTGTCTGGCTAGTATTAACTGCGTGTTTCAGGTCGTTGAAACTTTCCTTCTGCAAAGAATCCATTGAACACGTTCTATTTCTTCTAATGAAATATGTAACGTTGATGACCTACTTAATAAATTTATTATGGAATTCCAATTTTTTTTTCTTCTTCTTCTTCTTCCTCCTCCTCCTCTTCTTCTTCTTCTTCTTCTCCTTCTCCTTCTTCTTCTTCTTCTTCGACATTTTCCGTGTACAGGTTTGCTGTCTTTAGTTTCCACTTGTATCTATTATTCCAATCTACGCATTTCAAATTTCTACTTTTCTTTATTGTTTTGACACGAGCTTTGTCCAAAATCAGTGCGGCGTTTGTTACAGGAATTGAACATTCCGCGTTCGAAGTTGCGTTTCACGCTGAAGAAGCCGTACCAGCTGTAGGTTCTGCACCACCTACATGACGAGTAGTTTGCACAGCGTGTGATTCTTTGTGTGTGGATTTAGCAAAGGACGTGTTCTCTCTCACTCGAACCATTATCACACTGGTAGAGTTCCACCTGCAGGTGGCTCGATGGACAATCTGATGACGCTTCAGAGGATGATGGACGTCAGGGTACGCTTAAACATGATCACCAACATGTGAAGTGTTTGTCTGTGCGGTCAGCTTTATGGAATCGGCGTTGAAATTTTGTCCGAATGTCACCATACGACGACCCATCTAGCCTCCACGTCACCATAGCAACCTTTTCTGGTAAGCTGAAGATCATGCAGATTCAGTTACTTGTAACGACAGGACACATGTTTAGCTGTTGTCACAAAGCCAATGTATGGACTACAGCAGCAACCACACAGTTTAGAAACACATTGTAAAGGGTCGTTCAAAAAGTGCGCCGATTTTGATATATCAAATTATGAAGTTTATTTTTTCAAAATACTTTAAACTAGGACATTAACATGATCAACTCACCTTCCCATTTCAGATATGGAAAATGATGTCGGGCATATGACTCCCTCTACTGCGTGGCATGCAAGAACTTTGTCCGTGAAATTCGCTATGACTTCCTGACAAATTTCCACTAGGATTTCGCCGACAACTCGTCGAATTTCCTCTTTTAACTCGCAGATGTTTCGGGGTTTATTGACGTAAGCCATGATTTTAGATTACCCCATAGAGAAAAATCGCACGGCATTAAATCACATGACCTCGGTGGCTGTTTATGGTCATCATTACGCGAGATGAGACGATCCGGGAACCGCTCATGGAGCAACTCAATTGTGTCGCGGGCAGAGTGACTGGTGGCACCATGGAGGTAATGGAGATCATATCGGGGAATTTCCCGTACTGAAGAACATCCTAAGCCTAATTCTTGGGAATGGCGAAGAACCGATTTCATTGGACTAACAGTCAAAATGTCACGAACCACACGTTGCGCAATAGTAAACTGCTCCATGGCTAGACACACAATGATGAAATGCGAGAAATTCAGACTGAAGCAACAATCGGAATGTTTTTTTTTTTCAGTTGGTTATTTAATGACGCTGTATCAACTACTAGGTTATTTAGCGTCGATGAGATTGGTGATAGCGAGATAATATTTGGCGAGATGAGGCCGAGGATTCGCCATAGATTACCTGGCATTCACCTTAAGGTTGGGGAAAACCTCGGAAAAACCCAACCAGGTAATCAGGCCAAGCAGGGAACGAACCAGCGCCCGAGCGCAACTTCAGACCGGCAGGCAAGCGCCTTAACCTACTGAGCCACGCCGGTGGCTCGGAATGTTTATGGATATCGAAATTAAATAAAATATTGTCGATAACCGACAAACAAAAAACTACCAAGTAATTCAAAACCGGCGCGCTTTTTGAACGACCCTTTACTTGCAATTTATTACCATACACGTTACCCCTAAACGTCCTATTTCTAAAAATCGATACTTAATTTCTTAACACTCTGTACAAAAATGCTTTAAGAATTAAAAGGCATGGCAATTATAATTAAAACAAATTAAAATGATAAGAATAATGTGTGCACTGTAGAATACATAAAGATTATAGCTTCTGTCATACAAACTTCTTTCTTAGGATGTTAACCTTGTGTGTAAATCACGGTTCTTAATCATAGAGAACAAAGAGAAAAATGTTTGAATGTTGGTTAAGTCCCAGAGACGTAGTTTCCTACTTGTATCCTTCTTACTGAATATTTTGCTGGTTGCAGTCTGACGGACACAGTGGCGACACGGTGGTAACAATGCGTACTAGGCACGGTGGCCTAATGAGGCCTCATGGGAGCTAATTTGTGATGCGAATTTAAGCATGGCAAGAAAGGAAGTGAGAATATAAAATATACAAAAATAAGTACAAAACACAGGCTGTTATTTTAAGATATAATGTAGTATATTATGGACAGTGTTCAGGCCTCCAGCTTTTATGCCGGAACGTATAGAGAAATGTGTGTGTTATCTAAGTACAGTGAGCTGTAATACGAACGAAGACACGTTGGACAACATTTGTGGTGGACAAAACAGCGGTGTTTTTAGTTCTCATTACATTGATTACAAATAGGAGGAAACATTATGCAATACAGTCTTAAATTAAATATATTCTGTGAAATATTTAATATTAATGTTGACTTTAGAATGCTTACCGAATATATGAGAAACCGTAAATTATTTAAGAACTTATACTAAAACTACTAACTTCCCCTTTTTTCCTCACGCAATGTAGACATGCATCAATATTTCAAAATTTCGCCACAAAATTGTCCTTACTTTACCGAAATTATTTTAATAAAGGAAAAATATTAATTTCTTACGTACCGGTAACTAATAACATGCAATACTTCAATTTTATAAGATGAAATATATGCAAACTACTAGAAATAAAAGAAATAAATTAATAAATTTGTTGCTACTATTTTTAAATCCATTAAATACAATAACCGTATTGTACAGAAGTGTTCACTTTATATTGTTAGAAAAATTCAAAGTTACATAATAAGCTAATAAAAGCATTAAACTGCAAACATTGCAGTTGTATAAATATAAAATCTGAAATCAGGAAATGCAATTAATCTTCAGTTACCTGTAGTTAGATATTTGGTTATATAAAACCAATATTGTGTACTTATTTTGCTCTATTTTTACGAGCATATACTTAACCGTACAAAATGGAAAGTGACAAAATTGTTTTTCAAAATGTTGTTAAATTAAGTACATAAACAGGGCAGTTCGTGATAAATAGCAGAAATATTACAATATTCCTTGGATATATGTGTAAATGAAAAATATTTCAGCTTCATTATCAACACTTTATTTAAAGATAAGTATAATTCTGCGAAACATAACACATAAGTCGTCACTACGTCTTTTGCAGGAGAAAGAAAGAAAGAAAGAAAGAAAGAAAGAAAGAAAGAAAGAAAGAAAGAAAGAAAAGAAAGAAAGAAAGAAAGAAAGAAAAGAAAGACAGAAAGAAAGAAAGAAAAGAAAGAGAGAAAGAAAGAAAAAAAGACAGAAAGAAAGAAAGAAAAAAGACAGAAAGAAAAAGAAAGAGAGGAAAGACAGAAAGAAAAAGAAAGGAAAGACAGAAAGAAAAGAAAGACAGAAGGAAAGAAAAGAAAGGCAGAAAGAAAGGAAGAAAGAAAGAAAGAGGGAAAGAAAGACAGAAAGAAAAGAAACACAGAAAAGAAAAGAAACACAGAAAAGAAAAGAAACACAGAAAAGAAAAGAAACACAGAAAAGAAAAGAAACACAGAAAAGAAAGAAAGAAAGAAAGAAAGAAAGACAGAAAGAATGACAGAAAGAAAAAAGAAAGAAAGAAAATACAGAAAGAAAGAAAAGACAAAGAAAGACAGAAAGAAAGAAAAGACAAAGACAGAAAGAAAGGGAAGACAGAAAGAAAGAAAGAAAAGAAAGAAAAGAAAGAAAGAAAGAAAAGGAAGACAGAAAGAAAGAAAAGGAAGAAGAAAGAGAGAAAAGAAAGACAGAAAGTAAGAAAAGAAAAGAAACAGAGAAAGACAGAAAGAAATAAAGAAAGAAAAGAAAGAGAGAAAGAAAAAAAGAAAGAAAGAAAGAAAGAAAAGGAAGAGAGAAAGAAAGAAAAAAGAAAGAAAGAGAAAAGAAAGAACGAGGGCATTATCATTTTTAATTCCCTTGATTTTCAAAGCTGATTTCGACATAATTTCAATCATTACAAGAAAAATGATTAAATTATACCGAAAGAAGTTTTGCAAATCAAGAGAATTAAAAGTGGAAATACTTATTTCTTTCTGCTGCAAAATCTATTTAAAGTTATACAGCGGATTTTGAAGGAGCAGCGATGATCTGTAACTTGGAATTAAAACGATTTCGAGCATCAGTTGTTATAAATATCATATATTCAGGTCCTGAAACCGTCCCTCCAATGGACTACAAAAGTTATGAAACAATTCCGTTTATCATACAACTGAGCATGTAAGTATGGAACGTCATAGAATGAGGTCAGAAGGGCAGAGTCTTGTAATCTAGGAACATAATCTGATATAGCACAAAAACGAAGAAGGAAACATTCTATAATATATAAAACTAAAAGAAAATCATGTTACGATTTCTCACAAAGCAATAAATTTAGTAATGGTATCAAGTTGTCGGTTATAAATTAAAGAAAAACAAACAGGAAATCAGAAGAACACATTGTCTGACATCATAAAACTGTAACAATACTAAAGCTATGGTCAGAGAACCGAGAACTTAAAGTAGCTGTACTAAATGCTAGCTCTTGCATCTTGAATGGTAGCTGGCCTCACAAGACAACAAGAATGCAAGCAGAGTTGATGGGTTCTAAAAGAACAGTAGCGAAGCTTTTAGAGCCAGACTTTAAATTATCCGGATCGTTTACTTTGGAGTGCAACGCCTCTCTCGGCCAGAGCGTTAATTTTCTTTTGAAAGCTAGGTGCCTTAATATTAAGAGCATTTTGCAATTATTTACTAAAAACAAGGTTTACTAAAGCGAGTTCATGGAGTTTTAAACAAAACAAAAGAAAAAGGAAATGTACATAATAACATAATCAAGAGGTGATTGCATTTTAATACTGTTTCATTGAGTAACTAAGGGAACTCTCATATTCAAGCCACAAATAGCTACTAATTAGCAGACCAAACCAGTTTGAGCTACTCTTATTCTACTACAGTCCTCTCAAACAAAAGAGTTATCGACCGTTACATCTAGAATATAAAATTAATGTATTTCGATTATATCTCCTGTATGTCAATGAGTCAAGGATAGTTTCAAAGCCATTGGCGTGCTACCTCTAGTAAGCCTATCTCTGATTTGTTATCTAGGCGAAAATGCTGGACATATATACTTTAAGGACACGTAAGCGATGGAACATAACATTTGCAGAGTCCACTGCAAGAATGATGGATGTCACTTTCTTGTCGAAAATGAACCAAGACTGTCAATGCATAGCTTAAGACATATAGAATGTGCATAGAGAGTTATATGGCATTAACACTGATAGTCATTGTCCAGTAATGACCGGAAAACCACAGTTTTGCTTTGAGCGCTAAGCATTTCAAACTTTCAATTGCTTCTCCTGATAAAAATGTATTCCAAATGACATCCATCATTCTTGCAGTGGACTCTTCATTTGCAAATACTGATTGCTTAGATCATATGAGCCGTTGAGAGCAGAAGTGGTGAAAGTCAAAAATGGGTAATGAGGGTTAAAGTAAACGTTCTGTAAAATACAGCGCAAAATAACAATTAATATTCAATCTATTTAAACTATTAGTAGTCAGTGTATAGCAAGAAGGACATATTAATTGATACTTTGCGCTGTATTTTACAGAATTGTTACTTTAAACTTCGTTACCCAATTTTGACTTACACTACTTTTGTTCTGAACGGCTCATATATACCCAGATTGCTCAGCGTTATAGGCTTTGACGGTAACAACTTTTGTCATGTTTACTACGCTGCCATCTAGTTGTTACGTAAGGAGTCACGTCATAACTCCCATTCGAATTGCATTAGCGACTGTACTGCTATCTCGTGTTCGTTTACAGCGGACGGGTGGCGATCCTGGCGGTTGTTCTCTTCAAAGTGCAACCGATTTTAACATAGGAATGAGCAATCTATATATGATCTGGGCTTTAATCGACATTTTAAATATAGGCCTATCACATTTTGTTTTACTAGAATCGCTTTTGTCATGTAAGAATTTGGTGGAAAGCCTGGGGAAGATCCTTTTTTCCTTTGCAAATTGAACTAGCGTGATTTTTTTTTACTTTAAAAAATTTTTTATTTAAATCATATCCGAAACGGGAATACTTTCAGTGATGCACAGAATGAATCTCATTATCACAACAATTCACATTACAAAAAATATAAGAAAAAATTTGAAATTATTATATTCTCCAAATTTCATTCTTACTCTATCGTCTTCTTTGATTTTCGCCACATGTAAGATTTAGAGTGATTCTGAATATTTTTCATGATCATTCAATCACTACTTTTTTTTTTCAAGGAATGACTGTAATACTGGGCATTCGAAAAGTAATGGCAACATAGTTACTGCATCACACTAAATTTATATAAGTTACTTTCAACATTACAAACTTTAAATAAAGTATCTTTTTAATGTCAAGAATAGTTGCCACATTCTTGGAAGACGGCGAACTTCATCTGTAGCAACATTACTGGATATCTCTCTCACTGATCAAACTACAGTTCTTCGTACGTCATTTCTTGATTGAAAGCGAATGCCTAAAACATTAAAATCATAATCTTCGCTCGTGCTTCCCAGTGCCAGTTAGTTACCGAGGAGCAATGGAGAACTGGACACCTATGGAGATATTGTCGGTCCATATCTTCGTTAATTCTACAAAGTAAGCAGGTAGGAGAGTGCAAAATCCCAAAGGGGTAGAGGTATTTTGCCAGAATATCGTGCCCAGTGTTGAGACGGAAGACTGCTACTGCATTTCTTCTAGGGTTGCTGGGAGTGTTCTGGATTAGGGTTCTCCAGTGTTTGCTGAATGTCCTGGTATTCATCTCCTGTGTTGATTCATCTTTGGTAACTAGTTTCACATATTGCTTTACAAAGATATATGGCATTGGTTTGGCGATGTTTAAAGATAATTGGGCTCCTTTCTTGGCTGATACATCTGCTTACTCATTACCATGTATCTGGCAGTATCCTAGGATCCACTGGAGGACCAGTGCTTTGTTGTTTTGTTTGAGGAACTTAAGAGTTTTCTGGCAGTCCAAAATGTCTATTGAGCACGAGATGAAGGTTTTGGTAATGGATTGGATTGCTGCTTTAGAATCAGATTACATAACAGCATTAGTGAATTTCTCTGCATGTCGTGTGATTTGGTTGAATGCCACACGTATTGCTTCTACTTCTACTGGACTGGAATATTGTGATGCAGATTTCCCTTGAGAAAAGAATTTACCACACTAGCTACCGAAAATATCGCCCAGAGCTACCAGTCGTTCGCGATCGACGATTTGTAAACGCCAGTCTCAGGTGTAAAATTTATCACAACATTTAATCTCTGAGAGACTGTTGCTCAATCTGAAAATAACCAAATGTTTCGTCACTACTGCACGCATAAATGGATTTATCTCAAAAATAAGTTGGAACTGAAATAGTCTCAAATTTCTACAAAACCAAGGTCATGTCTGCATTGCTATACGGAGTATAGACTTTGTCCATAAAGAAACAACAATTAGAAGACTATTGAGGCTTCATGCAGGGTAATACACAGTAGTTGAACTACAAAGTTATGAGGCAGTGAGGAATTATGTCAACTAAATATAACTATTATCCGCTTCGCAAGACTTGTGAGAGGAGAATGTAAACCTACAGTAACGTCTCATCAGATGCGTTTCGATCAAATTCCTGTACATACGGAACGCATACTACATTACTTAATTTGCTGTAAACTTAATGTTAATTACATAAGTTACATGTTATTAAATTTATAGTTAAAGAGATTACAGCATAATAAAAATTTAAAAAAACCAAACAATTTTCGTAATTAATTCGTTGAATAATTTACGTTTCCATCTCTTTGTCAAAAGTATTGCGGAGTAGATGATTGGAGTTACACTCACACCCACAGCTGAGGAAAGACCTCAAGGAGCACAGCTACTCTTTGCAGTGCTGCAACACGTTACAGTTCATATTCTGAAAACTATTGCACGGATCAAAAAACTTATTTGACAAAACTTGTTCGCATTGATTTCATCTATTACTACTGTGAATTAATGCAATAGTTCCCCTTCCACGCTATATGAAAGGAAGACAAATATTGTAGTCAAATACAGAAAGAGGCGAGTAGATAAATAACAATATGGAAAATATTTAAAGTTGACGAAAGAAATTACATACACATATGAAGAGTCCACTGCAAGAATGATAGATGTCACTTTCTTGTCGAAAATGAACCAAGACTGTCAATGCATAGCTTAAGACATATAGAATGAACATAGAGAGTTATATGGCATTAACACTGATAGTCATTTCCAGTAATGATCGGAAAATCTCAGTTAAGCTTTGAGCGCTAAGCATTTCAAACTTTCAATTGCTTCTCCTGCAAAATGTATTCCAAATGACATCCATCATTCTTGCAGTGGACTTTTCATATTGAAACTGCTGAATATGTGGTAGTGGTGATGATTGTGGTTGTTGTGAAGGCGGTGAAGAAGAACAAATTAAAGATAAATAAATTCAAAATGACCTAGTCAGAGATTAATAAAGAGAAAAGAATAAATGCGCACACACTTGGGAAAAAAATAACTTTGCAGAAATTTAAGTGAGACTGAATCATACATAAACTTAGCATGAATTTGTTGATAATGTACAATTGTTACCACCAGGCCGCAGACCTGGATACACAAACGCATGAAGTTACGAACACACGGACGACTGTGTTATGTGGATGAGGGGAATGGAAGATGGAGCATGCAGTTACTCGTTGTCTCAACATGTAAATATTCTATCACAGTAGAGCACAAAATAAATGTTCACGTTTGCAGGTATAGTAATAGTTATATGCAATGCATTTCTAGTAAAGAAAATAATTGTTTTACATAACATGTTTCAATTTACATTATACTACTCATGTTTATTGTTTATAAATCTAAACTAATCATCTTCCGTGTGTGAAAAGAAAAGGAAAAATATACTTCGGAATGTGTATTACATGTCTTTCTCGCGTTAAATTCTATCGTATCTAATTAACATGTTTCGGCCTTGTATGGGCCTTCTTCAGAACTGGTAGTTGCTAGTCTTGGCGCCTTTTGTTTTTTCCTGTAGAGGTGTGTTTGTGTAGTGTAATGTGGAGTCAAAGAGTGTGTGTTCTGAAATTGAGTTGTGTGTTGAGAATTTCATTTGAATGTGTTTTTGTGTGTGTGTATAATTCGTATTGCTGTAGTGTGTTTAGTTTCTGGCTTTTTTCTTGGATGTGTAGATTTTCCATGTCTGTGTTGATGTCTTTGTAGGTGGTGGTTAGCATTTGTGACGTGTTCTGCATATTTGGATGTGTTTTGTAATTTTGTTATGCTGTGATGTGTTCTTTGTAACGTGTTCGAAATGATCTGCCCGTCTGTCCTATATAGAATTTGTTGCAGGTGTCACATTTGAGTTTGTGTACGCCTATGTGGTTGTATTTGTTTATTTGTTTGTGTGTTGAGATTTTTTTTAGAGTAGTATTTGTTCCATATGCGATGTTGTAATTTAAGGCGCCGAAACCAGCAACAACCAGTTCTGAAGAAGGCCCATACAAGGCCGAAACATGTTAACCAGATACGATAGAATTTAACACTAGAAAGACATACAATACACATTACGAAGTGATATAGTTGATATAGTGTTAAAAGTTGTGTAATCAAGACGTAGAAAAATATACAGTAGGGCCTACATAAAATACATTTCTTAGTGATTCATTGGACTGAATTACAAGGCACATTTGCAATATATCAAAAGAAAAGCACCATATAGACTTGAGACCCTGAGAGTAAACAATTAGAGGTTTACATTTTATCGTATTTCATTTATGTATTTAATTATTTATGTATCAATATTTCTGTTAGTGTTAATATGTTTATTTCACTGTTTTGTTATGCGCAGTACTGGGGAAAAATATGTTTAAAATTAAGAGCAAGCAACAATAAGAAAAACGATAATGAACTTTGCTAAAAAAACCAACTGTATACTCCATTTTATTTCCAGGAGTGCAGTTTTACAGAAAGGACTTCGCCGACAGACTTTCTACTGCCCCCTACTAATTGGTTGTCATAAACAAATGTCTTCCTTACTGTGACGGAAATCTTCTGTTATTCTGTTAGTAACCAATCACAATCCTTGTTCAGAAGAATTGACAGCCTCCCGTCAAATCCACGTGGAGGCAGAGTTGCCGCATCTCTTCCGAATTCTAAGATTCCCGTCAGTCTTACTGTCTCATTTCGAGGGTCACCAGGATTGTGGCAACTGTGCAATGTTAGGACGAAGGAACAGGATGGAATTGTCAGAGGTATTTGTGTAGGAAGTCATAAATCTGTAAGTGGGTGTTCAAAGGAGCCACCGAACTGCATTCCATGAAATAAAATGGATTATACTCTTGCAATGCCTACCTACCCTACGGGTCATGACATTTTTATACTTTGTGCGTTCCAAACTACAATCTCGTGACTCAGTGACCCTAGGCAACGGTCTGGTTATCACCATCATTTGATTTCCCGAGGTTAGAAGTGAAGAAGTAACTCTCACTCAGGAGAAGGCATTGTACCTTATTTGACAATGACAGAGGTGATTGCGTGAGATACTCGGATCCATGTTCTAAGTGAAGAATGTCTCCCTGCAGGGCTCGACTTCTCTGTTCTTTTTAAAATTCTACATCGCAGACAAAATATTTATCACAGGAAGAAATCTGGTATTTGCAAACCCCTCCGGCGTACTGCAGGATTTCTGTGCTTACTTACAGTGTACGTGCCTCATGTTTAGAGTCGGTCACCTCCCTCTGGCGGATCTGACTTTGTCAAAGAAACTGAAATAATACACAAAGCTTGTAGTAAAGATGTGGAGATATCATTTTGGGTTTCAGGTCATTACGTCTAAGGACAGCAGGTATAATGGACAGTAGGTCTACTAAAACATGAAGTGTAATAAAAAATGTCCAATAATAACTTAGATCTAAAAGAAACATGTCTAATGTCTGAATGTCTACTTAAAATTTACGTCTAATTTGTAAATGTCTAAATAAAATTTACGTCTAATGTGTAAATTTCTAAATAATATGTGTGTATAAAATTTATATAATGATAATCCGTGGCGCTACAGCCCGTGAAGGGCCTAGACCGACCAGCCGGCTGCTGGCTTCACGCCCACATGCCGAAGAAGAGGTGGACGATCATCCAACCAGAATGGAGGTATCGTGTGGTTAGCACGATGATCCTCCCAACCGTTATAGCTGGTATTCGCAACCGCATTTCGTTACCTATCGTAGCTTCCCAAGTGCATCACGATGCTGAGTGAGCATAGGTCCCATACACTGGCCGAAATTTCATGAGAAAATTTCTTCCCCCATGAGGACTCGAACCAGCATTCCGTAACGCGAGTCCTAGGCAGGATGCTTTAGTCCACGACGACACGGCGCGGGACATAAAATTTATAAAGTAAATGTAATTCATATTAATTAACTATATTTTCATAGTAATACTTTCTAGCACAGAGAACAAGAATTATAATTTTTAAATGGTATTGTTCGTAGAAAACATTAGCTATTTGATCAGTGTAGTAATAACTATAATGGTATACTGTCGTTCAAAGATAACTGATCTACGGTTTTATGACCGTGTAAGCGAACTTTACAACCACGGGATAAGTCAGAACCAAATATATAAAAATTTACAAACTTTGAAAGAGTTCCCCTAGTTCTCAATAGGTGTCACCATTATTGGGGAGGTTATCAAGTGTCAGGGAAAATAATGATGTAGATTAAGCATTGAAAATTTCAGCGGCTTACAGCTAAACCCAGTTTTGTTCTACAATCAGTAGAGTGGTATGAAAATTTAATTCTATAATGCGGGTACATTTTTGTACGGTTGTCAACACTGACCATTATCTCCGCCATCTATTCCTAGAAGTAGATAACTAAAGAAGCCACACTTACACAAACAAATTATCGATCACTGTCGATTAATAGGGTCAGATCTCTTTGTACGTCAGTGTACCACACCCCTCGGAACGCAGTGAGATTCAACATAGCAAATACTACACGAGTAGCAACAACTGTGAATAAGGGAATTTTATATCAATAGAATTACGGTTTTAACCCAAGTGCGTTTTGAACAGTTGAATGAATGAAGGTGAGATAACGAAAGTTATTGTTTTGAATTCATATTACGTTTTGCGGATGATTTTTTTAAGATCATGTAAAATCGGTTTCCATACCTTCCATAATTCTTTTGTGACATATTACTATCAATCGTCTCTATAATTAAGTGGTCTTAATAACCTGTTTTTCTAACTAAGACATTGGTGTGAACTAGAGATGAACAAAACTAATTGCCGCTCTCGCTCGCTGTGTTCGTTGCACTTGTCTTTCGACTCTCGTCTCGTGACTCGTGCGCTTCGAGTCTTGCTCATCATTCTCGAAATATCATTTGATCGGCGTGGAAAGATTTTGTAACTTTGAAATAAATAGCATTAGAGATATTTAATTGATACAAAAAATAAGACAAAACAGTACCATAGTTATCAAAATATTCTGGTTCTGTTATCAGATATTACCTATAGTTATATAAATAGAAAAAAAAATTAAATAAATTTGCAATTCTAAGGAACATAAAACATAACGTTAAATAAAGCGTTAACATTTATTTTTACTTCAGGTTGTAGACTTGATCTCAAATATACGAAAAAGAAATTTCCTAGCCTTTTAATAAGGGCCAAGTAATTAAATAAATATTGGGGAACGCATTATTTTATATACTGAAGGGTAGATATGATGTTTCAAATATGCTAATTGATTGTTTAAACATACATGTATACAACAGTTGCCAAACTAGATAAAAGTTCAGTCTAGCATAAACAACTGCGACGATTCAAGGCTGCTTGACGTTCGAGAGTTGACCACTCCTGATGTCTTGAACGTTCGCTTAATTCACTTACAAGCAGTCAACGACGTAGGCAATACTGTCGTGCGAGTTTTCGCCTTTGTGGGCGCTGTTATTCTTGCTTTCTCGATCGTTGTTTATACATACATGTATACTCTAGTCCGAACTAACAAAACCTGTGTTACCGATTAATGATGTGTTCCGCTATGGCAGACTTATCCCGTTACGATTAGGACTTGTTTGACCGATGTACACTTTTGCACATTCGAGTGGGATTTGATATATTGTTAGAATTTCCAGTCTTACGTTGTCTTGTAATAGAAAGAGATTTTAAGTGTCAAAACACGGCTTAGTACCAAAAGAAGTAGGCCTACTTCTACATGTCCAAGTGATTTCATACATAGATACTATTAGATAACGACGCTTGAGGTCGAATAATAATAATAATAATAATAATAATAATAATAACGATGTTATATTTTAGCTGGCAGAGTTAAGGCCGTAAGGCCTTCTCTTCCACTCAACCAGCAGAAAGTATATATACATATGTATGAACTTACAAAGAATTCAACAATATGATTTAGATAAGAGCTACATGTATACAAGATTTATTTACGAATTAAACAACAAAATACTATAAACTATTAATTAAACACTGAAATACAAACTATGTAGCAAAATTAAGCTAAAATACATAGAATGTTAATATATTTCAAATAATGTTAGATAATAGAAAGAGATTATTATGAGACAATTTTGAAAATACAGCACTATCAAGATGCTTGTCTAAAGGACGGAGTAACAATGTAGACAGTGGTAGTTTAAGTCAGTATGATTGGAGTGAAATGCTAAGAAAGTTATCTTTTAAGCTGTTTTTAAAAGTGTTTATTGTCTTGCAGCCACTAATACTTTGTGACAGGGAATTCCATTGTCGCGAGGTGGATACTGTAAAAGAGGATAAATAACGAGATGTTCTATGAAGAGGTATACTTAACGCGCCACAGATAAGTGATCTGGTATTTACGTCGTGGTTAGAGTATAGGTAAGAGAAACGAGACGAAATGTAATTTGGTGATGGAATGTGCAGAATTCGAAAGAGTAAAGACAAAGTGTGTAAAGTTCTAAGAGAATGTATAAAAAAATATGACTCATAACGTTAAATATTAATAATAATAATGAAGGTGACAGTGGTGTTTGAAAAAAAACTGCACAATTTTTCATGTCTCATGTATTATGAAAGGACACAACAATTTCAGCAAATGTTTTTTCTATAGCCGTAAAAGAAGAATCTCCCCTTAGACAGCCAATACCATTAGAAAGCAATACATTACAGCAGTCAGTGAAGAGACAGGAGGAATTCTTGATGATAAGGAACGCGACTGAGGTCGTGACAGTAAAGACCCGAAGCACAGTAATTTGTACATCGTTAAATTTGCACGACTGGTCATCTTTCTCACCAGCGTCGTAAACCTGCGTTACTGTGGCAACCCGTACACTCCCTCGCAGAACCGAATGCAAGAGACGTTCACACCAAAATCGTATCAGACATTTTTGAAAAAGGAGTTGTTACTATAATCCAGTGAAGTCAAAGCAAGCGCATTTTTCTACCTTGACGTCGTGCGCGGGCATTATGCGCTAGGTATCCTAGGAGGAATAAGCAGCCTGTTGGATTAAGAAAACAGTGCTGCACAAACTTCAAACGGAACGTGAAATTTTATGTTGTTATTTTTATGTGGCTTCTTTCTGTTTGTTATTTTCTATATTGTCTATAAAACAAAAGTACTAACACCTATTTCTTAGCCTAATATTGCAGTTGTGTTTTAAAAGTTAATAACATAATAAAGAGTAAAGAAGGAATTTACACAAATTCCATAATAACTACAACTATACTGTACTAAGTGAATTAAACACATCATTCATAAAGAAAGTGTCATCCCAAAGAAAGACACTGAATATGACATGAAAAGTTGAAATTGATATTGATGGTATCTTTAGCCTTATAAAAGTAATCAAAACAAGATTATAGTACAAAGCAAAGTGGTCTAGGTAGGCTATATGTTTTAATTGTAACTAATATTACATAATAAAACTCTTATGGCATTATGCTTTTAGGTGATATTGGTGCGCAACTTTCTGTTACCAGAATATTAAATTATCTTGAAATCTGCTGAAGCTATAGAGCTGACGTTTTATAACACATAGACACATATCTTTTGTTTGTGATGTAACAGTATTTGCTTTGTTAATTCATTTCCTTACAAACATTTTCCATGCGAATATTTTCAAACATTTTAATACACTATCTTAAGCAATACGTATTTACGATATATATTGGATTTACAAAAACATTGTTTTAGTACCTGTAAGGCTATTAAACAAACATATCTGAAAATTTCACTTTCTGAAAAAAGTTGAGAAAATATTCCTTTTGAATAAAAAAGAAACTTGTGAAAAATAAACATTAAAATTAAAACTTACATTCTTATAATGCACTTATACTTCTCAGACAAATCTAAAAATTAACATGGATACAGTTTTAATAAGTTCTCTTTTCTTTATCTATTGAATCAGTGCTGGCCATCCCTGTATATAGCTCGACCAAGCGGCATTACCTCTTTCGTCTGTCTCTTTCCTTTCCGCTGTAAAGCGCTCAGGCTCTCCTAGGCTCTAAAGCGCGCTTGCTCCTATGGGCATCAGTTGACATTGCTGCTATAATCTCTTATAAATTATTTAATATTTATATGTGTATTTTCTATCAATATATAGTTTCACTTCAGGCTATGTTATGTTCGAAAATTTGTTAAGTTTAGGAGAAGAGAACTTACGTAGGCCTGTATATTATGTGCAGTGTTTTCGTGTATGGTCTGCTCTCGTCGTGGTGTTGCAAAGTACTGGCGCCAGTACACTTCTTCAGTAGTGTTTTATTTTCATTTAATCACTTTAAACTTTCATATTTCACACTTTATCTCCCAACCTGAATTTTAACATTATGCATCAGTCACATCTACATCGCTTCTAAATGATTATTATTTTGCTGTCCAATATAACATTTTTGCCTTCCATACACTCCACAGAACTTTTTTAAATAAAGATTTTCCTTATTTAAAATATGAAGATACCTTCAAGCATGTTTAAAATAGATTTCAGTCTTTGAGAATACAAGAAAACGATAGCACCGAAAAATTTCTTGAAATATCAAGGTCATCCTCCATGATCCAGAATATAAACAAGTGATATTGTTACGGCAGCATCATGCAATAATTGACTCTCCACAATCGATACCACAATTGAACATGATCTCTCGAAAATACACGTAACTGTTCATTTCTTACGTTAGCGTTGATTTCTTGAATGCGTAAGTTTTCTAGGTTACGTCACTGTTAAAGTCAAACTATTACTAGTTTAAATTTGCATTTAGAAGACGACAGGAATTCTAAATAGAAGTTTTCATCGGATAAAGATTATTTGGTTATTGGCCCTGTGCCAATTTTCTTTAAAATATTTCTTTAATACATAACTGTATTAATAAAATGAAAATTCCTTATTCCGGGGTATAATGAAAGGGATCTCTAATGAAGAAGAGTATTCTGACGCACACGTCCATCTACGTGCAGTAAACCGAATTAAATGGGTTTTATACGAGATATACGAATTCATAATATTTATGTCGAAACTAGTTAAAAAAAGCCGATAAATTAGTTATCAAGCAGTGTGTATTGGAAACCAGCAAACTATGTTATGGATGTAATGGTAAATCTCATTTCATTACTTAGGTGAAATTTGAAACTTTAAGGTTATTTTATAATAGTTTTATCATTTTTATTTCATTAAAACGACAAAATTTCATAAATGATATACTACATTCGAAACTTCTATTAAGCAGTTAATATATACAAAGATTTAGACGTTACTTCTATAAAGTAGCTAATTTATACAAAAATTTAGACCTAGATCTTTCAAGTGTTAATCTAAGAATATAAGAACAATACCGCCTTTACATGAAATACAAAAGTAATTTGCAAAAATGAAAATAGACACCAATGCATCCGAATTTACAACACGTAACTTCTTTATAATCTAATTTAGATCCTTAGATCTCTTTTTTACAAGAAAATATTACATTTTGATGTGAGGTTAAATATCGGTAGATTAAATCCTTGGAAACATAGCTAGTTTCATGTTATAATGATTTCAGACCTAAGATTTTATCTTCTTGTATGAGTAACTGATCGTCGACAAAAATTAGTGTATTTTGAAAGTATGATAGTAAATATGTATGTATGTATGTATGTATGTATGTATGTATGTATGTATGTATGTATGTATGTATGTATGCATGCATGCATGCATGCATGCGTGCGTGTATGTATGCATGCGTGCGTGTATGTATGCATGCGTGCGTGTATGTATATGTATATGTATATGTATATATATATATATATATTCACACTGCAAATGGGTAAATACCCTACCCATTGGCAGTGGTAACTACAGTAATTACACTCAATAATGACAATTAATAATAAACACAATTAATAAAAATACAATTACTACTAATACTAATAATAATAAATACCAATAATTAATAGTAATAATAATAATAGTAATAATAATAATAATAATAATAATAATAATAATAATAAGAAGAAGAAGAAGACGAAGAAGAAGCATCTCAAATTAAATGCAGCACGATCACTTAAAATAACATTAAAGTAAATCTAATTTGCATCTTAACTTTAAGTTCGAACTAAAATCCACGAGTATATGTTCATACATGCACAAGTACATTTCAGCTCTACACTCATTTCGCTGTCAACTCACTCACTGCACTGTAACTGCGACACATTTCACTGATACTATCCTGATTTCACCAACACTTCAAAAACATTTCGGTGTTCAAATACTTTGGACTACCACAATAGACTATAAAACTTCACTGACACAAACACACTTCACTTACAGAACACACTTCTTCACTGATACAACACTTCAATAACAAATATCAATTACATCCTTTAAGTAGTGTGTATAATATATTACGTCTATTAGTAAAGTCTTTAAGCCTGTTTTTAAATACTTTTTGGTTGTTGGTGAAACCTTTAGTAAGACTGCAGATAAAGCATTCCAATGTTAAGGAATTTTATAACACTTGCAGTACAACCCAAGCTACGTCAGAGTTAAGCAATCAGTAACCTATGGGTATTGCTGTGTCAATAATCGTATTCTTTATGTAAAGAAACAAACTTTGTCGATATGCTTCTGTAACTCCCTTTATTTATTCTTTCATTGTTTCTTGGGTTGATTTAAAAATTCCCATGCGTACTTCCTCCTTCCATTTAATAAATATATGTTCAATACGCCACATTTTCGCGACTGACTGCACTAAATGGAATTATATATAAGTCAGTTAAAGAAATCATGCCCCAACTCTCGAATAAAAGGGGATAAAACTTGATCTCGCTGAATAACCCTTCTGCTCGCCTATATTACGCGCATCTGAAAGAGGTGCAGCAGGGGGGAGAGAGCGAGATAGAATAAAAAGAAATGACATACAGTAAAGTTACACAACTACCCCCTTTGTTTCCTCCTTCCACTCTTGGAAAAATTCCTCGTTCTTTTCACATTTTTCTATCTGAAACTTCTCTTCCCACAGCGACATATTTCTTGCGCCTTCCTCTTTTTCTCCTCCATCCTGCTTCATCCAGCAGTGGTAGTAGAAATCCAATGTTCTTACTAACCGTCCCCCATCCCTCACCACACTTCACGTGCCCTTTAACCCAGAGTCTCATCTTGATGCTGTCAACCAGTCACACACAATTTACTTCACAATCCTCCCCTCATGCACCCACCCTAAACCATTTTGTTGTCACCCATATCCCTGCCTGCAGCCTTCTCTAAAGATCCATCGCGCCTTTTCAAAAAAAAAAAAAAATCAAGAGGAACAACACACGACAGCAACGCCATTCACGTGGTGATCGGTATCAGAAACATGAAAACAAAGTTGAATGTAGCTAGTACTGATGTCTTAATAAAATTGTACACAATTTTGCATAGACCGGCGTTTCTCAAACTTTTTTGAGGTGGACCACTTTTTTAAGTCAGAACAGTTCCGCGGATCACCTAAAGGCTGGTTCACAATAAACCGGAAACGAGAATCGGAACGAAAACGGTAAAATTGTTAAAATGTGTACATTTAAATGTGAGCATTCACAGTTAACGAAAAGCTTGCCGGAGCCCGGGATCGGGAACGGAGAGTTGGCCAAGTTTCAACTTTGGCGTTCACGTTTCCGATCACAGCCCACTAGATTCATTCTATTGCCATCAGAAAGCTATTTTGTCGTTGTATATTTTGTAGCAAGAACACCGTGACATAACCTATGCATTATTTTGTTCTGTGCTGTGCATCATGGAGCAAGCTTTATTTGATGATATTCTAATATTGAGTGTTGAGTAAAATCCTCACGTTCACGATAAACGGCGCGCCTCGTATAAAAATGAGAAAATGAAGGAGAATACGTGGCTTTCAACAGCTGCATCTTTGAACACCGATCGTAAGTGAATCATATTTTATTACTGTATTGGTTGTATTACACACTACACATTCATGCTTCAATTCAATAACTACTGTTGTGTTCACTTTTGTTCTATTACAAATGTTTCTTCTCTAATTATTTTACGTTATGGTAGACTTAAAATAGATTCTGATAATAAAGATGTATGGGCATATTTATTGTACCGTTCAAATTTTGAAGTTGGTTAACCTGTGTTTCTGTTGGCTGCCTTGTACTCATGAGAGAACGCCATTGGTCAATTATACACACATAACATCAGAATGCGTAATATCGTTATTGACATGCATATCGATATGCATATTCGTCTACGTTCTCGGTTTATTGTGAATAAAAAATTTTCATATTCACGTTCTCTGCTTCTCGTTTTCACTCTGGTTCTCGTTCCCGGTTTATTGTGAACCAGCCTTTACTCTTGTCCCCTTCGAAAACAAATTTATCATTTTTGTAGCATATTTTAATACCAGTATACTAATAATTTAAATTAGAATTATTTAATTATATTTTTGTAGCTAATCACAAGTAACTTATAACAAATTCTGCGCATTGTTGATTCATCGCTTGCATGTTAGCAGTTAGTTGTTTGAAATCCTTCTTATGTGGTAAACGCTAATAGTTCTCGATGTCTCGTTAAATAGTGTCCATTATAAATAATGGAAAATTGGCTTTGGTCCGGATCTTTGAAAAGAAAGGAACATGATGATACGCTTCATTTAGGCAGTGCTAATTGTTCAGAAGCTGTGTGTGAAGAAATATAAATATAGTGCCATTAAAGAAATATCTAGTCCTACTAGTAGCTATTCAAAAGAAAAATACTTTCGTAAATATGACAAGAGTTATTTGAAACTTGGATTTACTTGGTGTGGCAATGAGAGTGAACCAAAACCTCTGTACGTTGTTTGTAACGAAATGCTTTCAAACGAGTGTATGAAACCCGCGAAATTGAAACGGCACTTAGAGACGAAACACGCAAGTGTAAAAAGTAAACGTGTCGGATTTTAAAATAGGCAGAGTCTAAAACTTTTTATATCGTCATCTGAAAAACAAATAAAAAATTAATGCAGAAACATGCCCGATTTTCAACAAGTAAAGATGCAATTTGGCACTGTCTATTATTGGTGTACGACGTACATTACGTGCCCATTTCATGGGTGTTGACAAAACTATTAAGAAAGTCATCAATACATGAAAAGGTTCGGTACTTTAGTCCTCTGTTATGAATTCGGGTCCGCGGACCATATTTTGAGAAACGCTGGCATAAATTAATTTCATAGACAATATAATTTTTTTTGATGATAAGTTAGTATATCCAAATTTCATCCCCTTAATGCAGTGTTTAACCTCTGATTCAGATCCAGACTGATACATCTACTAACAGGCAGCACATTTCTCTTGAAGAAATGGGTCAAAGGAAGGACAACTTGAAATGTTAAACCAATTTAATTTCATAATGAATGTCAATAAAAACGGTTATACTTCACTAATTTTTCCGTTGTTCTCTCCATGCCGGGCGTGTCCTTGGACTCTAACTTCTGTAGGCATTGCCGCAAGGAGAAAGAAACACTAGCTCACGTCTTAGGGTCCTGTCCGCACGCCGAACTTCTCAGTAACTCACGCTATCATCGTGTTCGCCCTTTCATAGCTGAAGAACTTATGAAAATTTATTTTTCCGTTTATGAAGAAGTCCGTGGCCTTGCCGTTAATTGCAGTTATCGTAGGATCATATAATCGCTTTTAAATAAAATAATTTAAACAATACATCCTCGACCTTACTTCAGTTTTGAACAGACAAAGGTCAGCCTGAGGAAGTGAACAAAGAGAAGGGTGGCATTTATGAGCCTACGATGGACTATTATAAAGCCCAGTACAAGTTAATCGAAATACATGTGTTCGGATTTATGGTGGGAGCACGCGGCACTACCCATATATCACGCTATTCTGTGGAAATTTGGAAAAGTCTCGAAACAAAGTTAAAGGCATTGTTATCAGTGTAATTAGGAGATCGTTGCATATATTATAAATAATTTATATAGTAACTTTTAGAGATAGCATTTAATGTTATTTTGATCTCTAATTCCATATTAATTTAGTTTTTTTAATTTATTTTATATATACTTAAATCCTAAATTACTTTTCTCATCATTATTCTATTTTCGTTTACCTTGTCTTTTTCGGAAGCCTGTAAATTGAGGAGGTTATTCTATAATAATACCTCTGATTCAGGTTCTGACTCATATGTACGTCTATTTTATCAGGCAGTACATCTCAGTTGACTACATGTGTCAGAGGAAGAACAATTGGGGTGTTCAGAGCACAAAGGAATCGAGTCACAAAAATAAACTTTTCAGAAAATTAGACTTAAAGTTTTTACGTATAGTTAATAACCCATTAAAGATGGGTATGATTTTAATCATCTGCACCATAACAAAGATTGTGAGGACACGTTATTTTATGCTCTGAAAGTAACCTCAACTAGGGTATATACAGATGAAATATCTGCCAATTGACCAAAATGGAAGAACCCTGAGAAAAGATCAGAGTAACCTTGATTTTTCCACCATAAATATGACTCCGTCATCATCGAGATTCGATCCCGGGTTAATGTTCTTCGTAAACCAGTGCTCTGTCAACGTAGCTAACAAACTTAGCTAACAATAAGAAATAGTTGTAGGGCCAAAATTATTGAATTCAGAAGGCTGATATCTTCTCACAATTTTTTTTCACACAGATAAAAATATGTCCAAACATCGAAATGTTATGAGTTATTAAGTAGAGTACTTTAATACAAAAAATTATATCTAGAATCTATTTATTAAAATCAAATCTAACAAAAAACAACAGTAAGGAAAAGGTAAATTTAAATCCATTACAGGCCAAATCGGTCGAGGGGATAACGGAAAGCTAAGGCTTCCACATTTAGAGATTATCGGCATTAATGGCAGTAGGGACGTTAGTCCTACATGCCCGCTGCCTTTACCCCACGGAAATGTCCTTGACACTCATTTATTTTAGGGGTTGAGTAAACCTAAGGATCATAAGGCGGGCTGAAGGATTAGATCATTGGAGAAAATCAATTACCCTATAGGGAATGGAATCCGCTACCTTTCGTTTTTTGTAACTTTAAGCCTTAATCATGACGCGCCCCCAAAAACAATAGTAGAACATATTAACTAATTGAAAAATAAACAAAAATTAAACTACACTGCTCAGCCGATTTAGTAGAATGTGTTTGAGTTTAAAGAAAGCAGCAGTACAGCACAATATGGTCTGCTGTGACGAGAATCCAAGTCCCCGCAGACCGGTAAGGCATCATGTCACAAACATGTTCATGTCTGAGTATTTCTGACAAAGTAAATATTATTCAACACCATGAAAACGGGGGAAACATTAAGGATGTTGCTGTAGAGTTTAAGGTAATATTTATTTATTTATTATTTCATTTCTTCTTCTTCTTCTTCTTCTTCTTCTTCTTCAGGTACAAGGATTAGGCCTATTGGCTTGTTTCGTCTTCAAGGCTTAAATCATCTGTCCATCTTATTTTCGGTCTTCCGACATTTCTATATCCTGTTGGTACATGATCCATAACTTGTTTTGGTAATCTATGTTATGTTTTATTTAACGACGCTCGCAACTGCAGTGGTTATATCAGCGTCGCCGGATGTGCCGGAATTTTGTCCCGCAGGAGTTCTTTTACATGCCAGTAAATCTACTGACATGAGCCTTCACATTTAAGCACACTTAAATGCCATCGACCTGGCCCGGGATCGAATCCGCAACCTTGGGCATAGAAAGCCAGCGCTATACCAACTTGCCAACTTGGTAATCTATCATTAGTCATTCTTGTAATATGTTTTTACAAATTTTGTTTCTGATTTTTAATCTTTTCTTCTAAATTAAAAATATTTAATAATTGTCGGATATTTTCATTTCTTTGATGATCCAGTAAAATATAACCGGCAACACCTCGTAGGAACTTCATTTCACTTACTTGAATTTTTCTTTTTGATGCGAGGTTTAATGACCAGTTTTCTGACCCGTAAGTTAATAATGGAACTGCTAGGGTTTTGTAAAATTTTAATTGTGTTGAGCGCTGTGTTTTATTTCTTAAAGTTCTTCTTATTGTTCCACATATCTTTTGGAATTTTCTCAACTTATTGTTAATATCCTGATCACCCAAATAAGATATATTGCAGCCTAAGTAGTTAAAAGAAGATATCTTTCTATAGTTCCTTGATTAATGACTATTTTACTTCGCCTATGTTTAAGCCCGCTGAAAGCCATTGTTTTAGTTTTGTTATTAGAAATGTTTAGATTATATCCTTCTGTTATTGTTATCATTATTATTATTATTTCATTTATTTACTTATTTATATACTTATTTATTTGTTCGTTTGTTTATTTATTTAGTTACTTATTAATTTATTTTAAAGAGCTACTGTCATTGCAAGTTATCTTGAACCTTACATCCCCTAAGTCTGTCTTTGGAACTGCTCGGTACGGCGTGTACTCATCAACTTAACGGCACGGCAAGGATGCCCCTCCCTCGGGTAACGTGACTCTTTTCAAAAAACGTTGGTTCTTTTACCTTACGGCTCTCTACTGTAAAAGAACTTGGTTCAATACAGACATCATCTTGTCTCGATACTTCGGTTTTGAGAGGAGAACATAGTTTCGTAGCAAGCTTTAATTAACCTGTTATTTAAATATAATCGTGTGTACACTCCTCTCTCATCCGGGCTGGGGACCGGCAATGGCGGAGTTACTACAGCTACTTCTATATATTATATAGGCCTCCATGACTTACACCTTCAGCTAATAAGTACATATTCTTATAACAATATTTTACAGGCTTATTATTTGAATTTACATTAATTTACAATTATACACAATCCATATCCCTATCATTGCTACCATCATCGCTTGTTCCAAAATTAATTATTTCGCCAATGGCATCATCCATTCGGAATTATCTTCTTAATCGTAGGTACTACTTTCTGAACACGATAGAATTCTTCGATTGTATCCCGAATAACATGTTGATCGAAGTCGTCCACTTCAACTTTACACAAGTCTAATTCTGGAATGAAATAATATGTTTAGTAGAACTATAAGAAAATAATAACTTGCAACAGTAATTCATTATGTCGCTCTCAATACAGACACTATTGTACATAACTATTATAGCAATAATTTCTGAACATTACATACCTATTCTTTCCCGGAGTAGTGTGAGGTTCATTCGGTTGTAATTCAATATTATTTTTAATTCTCTTCACGGAACTAATACTTTTGCCAGAGTATTTAGCCGCTTTCTTATATTCCTTAGCAAGAGGTTCCAGCAAATATTTGTTTAATTTTTCCTCCTCGCAACGCTTTATTTTATTATATTTGCGATAATTTCTCTTTCTCGGCTATGGAAAACAGCGTTACTTTTTCTCCGCGGTGGTGTGATTTCACCATAATTACTACCCTGTGGTTGCTGCTCCATGGTAACACTACTGGTACGCAGTGAAGGAAATAGTTCTATGTTTCTTGACAGAGATTATGCTGCGGAGCATACGCAAACAACTCAGTTGGCTCCACCCGTGTTACGCGCTTCCTTCCCTCTGCCCCTCTGTCCCCGCTCAGAAGTTTCAAGATAACTTGCAATAACAGTATTTAGGTCTACTCTAGATAAAAAATTAATTTTTATTAACGTTGTATTAGAGTCACGTTTCTTTAATGAATTAACAACTCTTAATTATCCAGTCCCGTATGATCGACTTTTTACTGACCATAATATTACTGTACCTAAACATGATACTTGCCGATTACAGGGGACTTGCTCCGCGTGTTACATCCAAGTAGGTAAACACTGACATTCTCCTATATCGACGGAGTAGTGTACTCGGTATCATAAAATAATACAAGTTTTCCATTCAAGCTCAACTGAGACGGATCCTTCCACAAATTAAGCTGGCTCGGGTTCGGTTTCCGGCACGGAAGAAAGACATTTATTCCCTACAGTATAAAGTGAATACGTATCCCATAACTTATGTTCATCCCCTGTTGTTTCAGGCAGTTGTTTTCTATAATGTTCACTGTACGACCAGCGGACTCCCCAAGTAGAGAGTGACTTTTTTTGACAAAGAAAATCCTCCCTGTAAGGCTCACTATGAAGGATGAAGGAGAGAGAGAATTTTATTGTCGGCAATGAAAACGAATTCTGTTCCTCCCGAATATGAAGCCAGAAATTTCTAGTCACTGCACCACAGCATGTAGTCGTAACGACATCAAGAGCTCAGATACAAGGACACTTTCATTTACAGTGCAAGTCATGAGCGAAATTTATATGTTGGGTCATTTGTTCGACTCCAGACTGTCTTGTCACGTTCTAGCCTCTCAAAGTTCTCGTAGTTACGATTCGAGATGCGCTCTCACTCTGTCTCTAAGGGTCGTCTGAGGTCACACAGACAGGGTGGGTATGAAGGTGTATACACCATGTAGCTTTATCTTGTGCGAAATTGTGGAATAAAAATTCTTATCAACACTATGTTCATCACTGAACAAATTTTATATCATATTGTAAATTTTTCCAGTACAATCCTTATTCAGAGGTAGATTCATTTTAAATTACATAAATTTGTGACAGGAACTCCTTTTTTACCCCTGATCACATTTTATATCAGACTGGACATTCCCATGTTATGAAATGGCAACATATCAAGAGTCCACTGCAAGAATGATGGATGTCACTTTCTTGTTGAAAATGAACCAAGACTGTCAACGCATAGCTTAAGACATATACAGGGACATCATTTTATTTTTACTTCAATTTTTATTATACCTGAGATTTTGAATGTACTTCACTCTCACCTCCTCTACTAATGAAGTTCAACTGTCCTCCACACAGAACCAAGACTGCATATAGTCATAGTAGCCTTACGGTCATTGTACACAGTACGTTCCAGAAATATGTTCGCGTTTTCCAGTGACGAAAAAGCTTTCAATATTGAATCATTTTCGCACATGTACTGTCGTCCATTTGCCTACGTCGTATACCGGTTTCCCCCACCAACTTTTATTCGCCAGCTAGTGGCTGGGCTGTCTTAGCTCCTTTCTCAGAACATTAATTTCTGTTAGGAATTGGACGTCTACGTAATATTATACAACTGTTTAAAATAACTTAAATAAAAGGGCCTTGTTAAGTAATTAAGTGTCACGTGATTTCCTCCCTTTCTACGACCCTACGACATAACCACTTGGACGGACAGTAGATAGTATGTCTGAGTATTTTTATCTTTTCGGATCGGGCAGAAGTGAAGATTGAATTTACAGTATGTAAGGTACTCTTTTATACATTAGGTACAGAATTATTTCAACATGAGTTACTAGTACGAAGAACGAAACTAGTAATTGGGATTAGGTACAATAGTCTATAGTGCGATAATATGCACATTATAACTGAAGAATGTATCGAAATAAACGGTTACCATTATAAAAAATATGTCTAAATATCCATATTACGGTTATTTTTTCAATTTAACTTCATTCTCTATATTGTACGCTAATATCCTGTATACAGTATAATATACACTGCATTATGAATACGTTCGCATGGAAAGATCAGTTCGTGAGTAAAAACACTCATTGTTAATACTGTACTGTATTTTGATCAAAACAAAAACCTAATGAAAAAGATGAAACCCAAAAGCGCAATATTTCCTAGTTTACGTAAATGGATGAACTACTTTTCTTCCCTCCTATACCTAGTAAAGTGATTTGTTCGTATATTACGCCAGTATCATCGAACTCCAGTCGTGGAACGGGCTAGCAAACGGTGTTGATCCAGAGGTAAAGGCAAGTTAATATTAAAAATGTTAGTAAAAATAAAATGATGTCCCTGTAGAATGTACAGCTGTCAAAAGAAAAAGTGGCCGCTCTCCTGAAACAAAGTTCCCTTCGGGTATCTTCGCTACAATTCGGAGACAGGCGATGTTACATGTTGTTGGACCACGTTGCCTGATATCTACAGTTATAATTGAAGTATTCTATGTGTTATTCATTAGCGTAATGGTAGTGTTCAGGCCTCTTATTCATGAGGTCCTGCGTTCGAATACAACCTCGTGCTTTTTATGTTCCTTTTTGTTCTGTTTTTGAGAGAGACAAACTAGACATAATGGCTCCTTTCTCTTTTACGATTATTTTAGTAATTAACATCAGGTTCATTAATATATTATGCCATGACTTTATCATTATGATATTGTGGCTGCAAATGGAAAGAAAAAAGATTTTATTCTCAATAAAAATATCTTTCGTGGCATAAACAAAACAAATTTACTGGCGTCGGCCTTAAAACATTCAAACAGTTAAGCGTTCAAAAAACAAAAAAAAAAGACACAATTCAATATTTAGTCTATCTTCCTCTTATCTCGATCATCTTGCAGTCGAGTGGGCATGGAATTGACTAGTCTTTGCAAATAGCGACTGTTCTTAGACACGATATTCCAGGCATTCTGAACATACATACATAAATGTTCTGTCCATGGGCAGTTCTTTCATTGCAAACCCAGCAATCTCCAATCTTTCTTATTTTCTGCCTTCCTCTTAGTCTCCGCATATGATCCACATATCCTAATGTCGTCTATTATTCTTTTCAACCAGAGACCCAACCAATTACTTTTTAATCTAATCAGTTTCAGCATCATTCTTTCTTCACTCACTTTTTTAAACACAATTTTATTTCTTATTTTGTCTGTCCACTTCACACGCACCGTTCTTCTCCACATCCACATTTCAAATGCTTCAATTCGTTTCTCTTCATTTCGTCGTATTGTCCATGTTCCTTCCCCATACAATGCCACACTCCACACAAAGCACTTCACTAGTCTCTTCCTTAGTTCTTTTTCCAGAGATACGCAGAAGATCCTTCTTCTTCTATGAAAAGCTTCCTTTGTTCATGTTTGCAGTTTTTCTTGGGAAGGATAGGCCTAAATGCGGTAACATCCCGTTGCTTTCCGCACACCACTATCTCTTTCGCATTTATTAAATTCCAGGGGGCCCAAGCGTGGAGATGAGGAGAGTGGATTTGACTAATTGGGCCCTCCGGACTTCACCGAAAGTTACGGCAAGGGTTAAATATTAATTCTATTAGGATGTTTGACCCGATCAGAGACCGGGAAATCTCAATTAGCCTTTGCCCCCCCGCATCCTGGACTAGCTTCTACGAATCCTCAAAAAATCTTAGAGTGTGATTGGGCCAATTTTTCCGAAAATGTTTCCACACTTTTGCCCTCGTAGCTCAGCGGACGAACCTCGGAATTTAGATGTCAACGTCTCAGGTTCAATTCCTCGTTACTCCTTTTCATTTTATTGTGATTCAAGATAGTATAATGTAATAATACAAAACGAAAAATTAATAGCAGTATTATGCAACTGGATTTTTCCAAACCTAATATTAAATTTATGTTATTTATATCGCTAAAGAACGATTACAATATAAATAACTTGAATATTATTTATACAGTATCACTAAAGAACGATAACAGAATATAAATGATAAATATCGGTTTGTTTAATTAATATAAGATATTATATAATACGTATTTAATTATCTAAATAAAATAATCTATTTACAAAGAAAGATGGTTATTTGTGTTATAATAATTACTTACATAAAATACAGATTATTTATATTGCGAAAGAAGAATAACAATATAAATAACTTGAATATTATTTTATAATGCTAATGAAGGAAAACAGAATATAAATGATAACTTGAATATTATTTATATCGCTAAAGAACGATAACAATATAAAAAACGTGAATATTATTCATATCGGAATTTCACAGATTTAGTATTACAGATGTTAAGAAATTATAGAAGAATAGTAATTAGTAACAGTGTCCTATTTATTCTTCTTGGAGCCAAATTTGTAACTTTTAAAAGTGTGGTTACTATGTTGAAGTGTATGTGTTGCAACAGATGCTTGATTTGTTATGTATGTGAGTCAGTTATGGGATGCTTGATGTCGTCGCAATGTCGTAATTATAGTTTGATTGTGTTTGACTATTGTGTATTAATTTATTATGTATGGTACGGAAGGCTGCATATTTGTGTTATAGAAGTGTTACGTATGTGTGTTGTTAATGTTTTTGTATGTTTCAAATGGATAACTGATATTTGTTTTGCAATCGCAATGCCTAATTTACGGATTGTTTGTTTTGTTCACATCGCGTAAGCTAATTTAATTTTCTTTTCCATTTCTCTTTATGCTTATCTTTTTTGTGTATAAAACTATAGCCCTAAGATACATATGTTAAATAGGGCTAACCCCCATTGGAGAGACAATAATAATTATTATTCATATCGTTATGAAGCGATAACAGAATACAAATGACTTGAATTTTATTCATATCTCTAAAGAACGATAACAAAATATAAACAACGTGATATCCATAAAGAACGATAACTGGATATAAATGATAATTTGAATATCATTTACATCGCTAAAGAACGATTAAAAAATAAAATGAAAACTTGAAGAAAGCCCGAACCCACAACCTTTGAATCATTAAACAAGCATTCTACCGCTGGTCTACGAGGCGCAGATAGGGAACACTTTCATAGTTCCGGAACTGCTTGTACAGGCAAATGCATCGTGTAACATCGCCGCGACCCGAATTGGACTTTGAAAATATTCGCTGTTCACGAGTGCGGCCACTTTTTTTTTTGACAGCTGTACATACAGAGTTATATGGCATTAACACTGATAGTCATTGTCCAGTAATGATCGGAAAATCACAGTTCAGCTTTGAGCGCTAAGCATTTCAAACTTTCAATTGCTTCTCCTGCAAAATGTATTCCAAATGACATCCATCATTCTTGCAGTGGCCTGTTCATATAAAAAGAACAACCGCTAGAATGTCGACTGTGGAAAATGAATTTTTTTTTGGTAACGACCGCTAGATGAAGCACTGCTGCAAGATATTGCTCCATGTAATTCAATCAGGATTATAACGTGGCTTCTTTTGCAGTGGCTAAATGGCAGCATAGTGAAATTGATAAAAGTTGTTTTCTTGAAAGTGTATTGGGCTGAACAATCTGTAATATGTGGTCAGGGGTTTTACTTACTTTGCTTTCAAAGGGAGTTATACTGACGAATTGTATCGTTCTTAATAATCCGTCGCCTTCATACAGATTTTAAATTACGAATCTTGAATTCACTGGGAGAGTATGATGATAAATAATACATAATTGAGGACGAGAATATTTCAAAAACTAAACGAAAACAAAAACCTTAAACATGTTTGTATAATATAGCCTATTGCAAGATTTATGAAATTTTTTGAAGTTGGAATCCTTGTATCTCAAATCATACAATACACTCCGAGGCAGAATGGACGGGCGACTCACTGAAATATTCTTTGCATTTAAGCCTACCTAAGGCTATATCAAACAATAATTTTTTGCCACCAGCTCCTCCTCAATCCCTCTGATGCGGTGGATGTTACTTCTAAATAATGTTCTTGTAAGCATAGATCAGCTCTGGTCATACGGAACATAAATAGAGCTCGTCGAACTCCAGTTCGAGTCTTGGAAATCACACTTCCACAGGTTGACATGTCTACTGTATTAAATGCCATATACTCAGTATATTGGGTGATGTATTAACTCAAAGCCAACACAGTAGTAAATTTCTTGGCATAGTTATCTATAATCTGTTGACTTGGAATGAGCTTTCTGATTTTATTGCTAAAAACCTTGTTCCGCTAATTTTTATATTTTGCAACTGAGAGATATACTAAACACCAAAAAATTGATTTCAATTTACTACTCACTTACTTATGCATATCTCAGTTATACCGTTTTCTTATGGGGTAACTCTACCAATGCTAATAGTATATTTATTGCACAATAAAGAATTATACGACCCATTTTTAAATTAAATAGTTTTGACTCATGAAAATCTTATTTTAAACAATATAACATTTTAACATTTCCATCCATTCATATTTGCAAATGCCTAATTTTCTTTAAACAGAATGAGAATAAATACAATAAGAATTTAGATTCCCGGAATTATAACACGCGAAATGCACATCTGTTTTCCATAAAAAATCGTACACTTGTGAAATATGAAAAATCGCCTGCCTTTACTGGCATTGTGTTTTTTAATAAATTACCATTGAAGATACAAATTTACCTTATGCAACATTTACAGTGAAAGTTAAACAGATTTTAACTGATCAAAGTTTTTAGTCATTGAAAAAATTCTTAAATTACAAATTATGGTATATATAATACTACTTGATTATATTATTTACTTTAAATGTATTTTAATTGGTAATGATTTTATCTTGTTGTATTTCTTATTTATTATATAATTATATATGACGTGTACATCCATGTATATGGTTATGTATAGAATAAACAATCAATCAAACAATCAAGTGTCTCGTAGGAGTATAGGTAAAGTTTTTTAATAGAAACACAATTTTTGACATAATATTATACTTAATCTAGGCCTATATCACATCACCCCATCGACAAATATCTTCCTTTATGTGATTTAAAACAATGCAAAATAAGCTAGGTAGACTATAAAAGAAAAAAGAAAAGATATTTTTGTGCGAGATCGTGCGTATTTGCTTGTTTTCCGCACAGAACCAATACGCGGTAAGTGTGAAATACCACATTCAGTATTCCCAACATAACACACATAACAATTTCCCTCTTCTTACTGCTTCAGCGCGACATTCATTTTACTGCTTTAGGCTTTTAACATATTATTTTAGAGACGTTTAACATAGTAATAATTATAAATTGGAAACTTACCACTGCAATTTCACCTAAATTGCAATGTTAATTATTGTTTTTAAATATTTGCAAAATTAAGTAAAGTCTACTACTCCACGAAATTTATTGCATTCCTGATACAAGTAACATTAAGGAAGCCGTGAAAAAATCAACAAGATTCCAGATGCCGATGTTATTACTGCAATATGTTATATAAATAATATTGTTAAAATATTAAAATGAAAAATAAATCATTACATAACCTTACCGTTTGTTTTCAGTTCGCATTTATAGACTGGGGGGAAAAAAAGACAGACGTATATCACGGCCTGCTGGAGTATAGTAAACACAGAAAACATTTTATAGCAACAATGTTGAAGAAAGATATTTTGGTTTTCCGAAGTTGCCGTCATTAAACAGAAACCAAGATGGAGATTTCATTGCAACTAATTAGAAATTCGTCTTTCAGGTATGTAATAAACGATCTTCGCACAAAATAATGTACGATACACGAGCGGTATGTTTGTTTTCATGTTCTCGGAAATTAAAAAAGCTCAACTACGTTTCAATCTTTTCCTCGACCATGAAAACGTCAACATGCCGCTCTTGTAACGTATATTGCTATTCCATACAAGCTTGCCAGGAATAGAATATAGAATAGAAAAGAATATAACGTAGCCTACTAATTTTGTTCGCTTGGACATATATAAAAAACTTTGTCAATTAATATACCAAAGTGTACATATTTTCGCTATGAAGATTGCATCAATGTTTGGTTCTGCCATATATATGAAAACAGTTTTCTTCCTAAATGAATCTAGCTGGATTAAAATTGAGATCCAGATTTACAGACGAGAATTTGAAGGATCAGTTCACAATCGAAGTGACAGATTATTTCCGATTTGAGACAACTACAATTATGGAATGACGATGAGTAACGGGATAAATTTGATGGATTTCTTTTCTAGTACTCTATTTCCTAACAGCACTTCATTTTTAATTCGTTCCGTATATTGTAATATGCACTGTTAAATTTATAATTTAAAATGTGTATGTCACATAGTGTATAAGAGTTTTGCAGTCTACAAAATATAGATTGGATTGAATACGGGGATTACTTAATTTACACTGTTGCAGTGTACACTCTTCGACACAAAAAATTATCGACCTCCTGTAGCGTGAATTCCTCAACGTCCACTTTGGACAGGACCGGTTCATAAGACAAGGGAAAGGATGCTTTATTTTGCATTTATGAATATATCTTTGTTCTAAATTATTTATAACGCTTGATGAATAAACAGACAGAAAGAACAACAAATAAACAAATCGAAGGAAAAACAGTGTGTAGTCTTGTACTCATAACCACTCATTTACTATGCCGCCACGTTAACCCTAGACAATGGATTTCGAGGTAACAGTTACGCATTTCGTTTTAGAGCAATTTCAAACATTGGAACAATTCTAGAACCTCTCCGCTGCATAAAACATTCGTTCACGTGTGAAACTGTCACGAAAGCATACGAAGTTTCCCAAAGGATGCTTAGCCTATGGCTTCCGATCATTATTAGTGTTTAAGATGATACCTTTGCTTAGCACGAGCCGTCACTGGTTACATACAAACGCTGCTGGATGATTATACATCATAACACGTCAGTGAAAGGCGTAACTACAAAACTGAGCACAGCTGGCATAGATGATTGGGCCAAAGAAATGGGAGATTTTTAAATAGTGAAATATAACTTTAGTTATTGTATTAAATTAACTTTTACTCTATAAAAATATAGAATATAGTATGCCATTTGCATGAAATCCATACTTCTTGAAAATGACATATTACAAATTGTGGAGTGTCGTTTCAAATCGTATTAAATGCAGAAAAACAAATTTTACAGGAAACGTAAACAACGTTTCACTGCTAAGATAATGGAAAAATTTTTAATTTCTTAATGTCACTTTTTAGGCACTGTGAAATGACACCAAATGTAATAAACACTGACACTGATTGTTTAATCTAATGCATGATAATGTCAATTGAAGTTTGCACTTAATACGTTTTGAACCGACACAGTGTATTTAATACGTTTTGAAGCGATTTTGTCACATAATACGATTTGCATCTATAAACCAGGCTGAATTGTGCCCTGTCATTTGTCAGTTTTTTTCTGCGGTTCTTACAGCAGCGTACTACGTAGGACGATATATCAATAGTTTTTATTGCTTTCTGCTGGAAAATAATGATAAGGAACGGCGAGTTTCTTACCTGCAACCCTTCGAACAGAGCTGCCTAAAGAGACATACTTTGGATCTTGCGGCCACCCGGGTCGATTTCTAAATCACATTGAATATAAATTTTAAATAATTATGGCATCTACAGGGTGAGCATAAAGTTCCGTTACCCCCTTAAATATCTGAAATATCTCAAATATGCACACTATTGATGTAATTATGGTCATAATTCAAACATACAAACAAAATTACCACTGTACACTAACTGTGTATACCTAAGTATCTAAAGAGTCAGTATGTTTCCCATTATTCTCATGACACAAAATAATATGGAGTAATGGGACTTTCTGCCCATCCTGTATACTTTATTCTTCAATGCTTATATATCAGTATTTTATTAAGCTCTATAACTAAATTATGGTGTGAACACTTGTATTAATTCCTACAATATCTAAGTAAGCTTTAATAACAAAATTACGAAATGTATGAACACTTGTATTACAATATTACATATTTTTGTAAGCTTTATAATAAAATTATAAAAAATATGTTGTAAAGATTGATATTAAAATACAGTATTACAATATTTAAGTAAGTAAGCTTTGTAACAAATTTATGAAATGTGGCGTGAACACTGGAAAAAGTATTAATCATTTCTTTAGATTGGACACACAATTTCATTAACATTTTAAATTCTACCATACGTGATTCTTCATGCAAACACTCAGATTCTTCATTCTCATTGTTTTAACTTTCACTAATCTGATTTGTATTAATAACAAAATCATACAATTTCACTGAATCAACCTCTTTCCAATTTTCTCCGAATGTACTATTGAGTAGGTTTCGCAAATCAGATTTTTTGGCATTACTGATTGATCTCAAGGTGGTGACTTTCGGAGGTACTCTGACATGATCCATGAACATACCACGTTTCATCAGACTAGCACATGATTTAGATGGATCGTCACATCGGTATGTAGGTTCCATTTTGAAAGTGACATTCACTTTCCCATTCTTCTCGCTTTTCTTTAGCATTATTCTTTTCATTTCTTTTATGCCACTGAGGTTATAAAATTCATTAACCAAGAGCTTGAAATCCCTGATATGCCAATCTGTGCCTAAATATTTTACTGTCCCCACTGTTTCATATATTGCCTTATACTCCTCAGGAGTAAGAAATTCATTCTTCTTACGCAAAACATTTTCTAGTAGCCCAAAAGCTCTGTCAGCTGGTAGAAAAAATGGCCTTTTACCGGAAAAACTAACAGATTTTCAGAAACCTGAGGACGTGCTTTTCTTTGGAGCCAAAGACCAAGAGCATGTACAACATGCATGCTATTTTGTCCACCACATTCATCGGCGAACAGCCTAATACATTTGGTGAACTGTCAAAATTAAATTCACTGATAAACGTAATGACACAAGTTGCCACTTCAATAGCGCCCGCCCAGCCTGTACTTCATTTCATGTAAAAAAATTTGGCTTCTGTGAAGCTTTATCAGTTACACAGAGAGTATAGAAAGCTAATTGTCTTGAATAATATACTTCACCTATGCTGAGTTTCGAGAGCGGTTGCAGTTGCTGTAAGTCGAAACAAAATGACTGTGTCTCATTAGGTTCTGCCTCATAAATTTATGGAACGTATTGGCACGAAGCGTATGTGAGCCTACATCGACTAAGAGCCTAGTCTTTTTCAGTGTATCATCGCAGTTTCTTATTGGGAACAGCATGTGTGCGCAATAACTGCATTCATCATTGGCTGGTGTACAAAATCCTATAGCCTATTGAATTCTGTCCAAATAAAGTCTCTGACTTTTACTTCTATTGTAATGTGATTCCCTTGCTCTTTCTTATAGTAGGTTATTTTACGACGCTCTATCAACATCTGAGATTATTTAGCGTCTGAATGAAGTAAAGATGATAATGCCGGTGAAATGAGTTCGGCGTCCAGGACCGATAGTTATCCAGCATTTGCTCATATAGGGTTAAGGGAAAACCCCGGAAAAAACCTCAACTAGGTAACTTGCCCCGAACGGGAATCAAACCCGGGCCACCTGGTTTCGCGGCCAGACGTGCTCACCGTTACTCCACAGGTGTGGACCACTTGCTCTTAATTTGGAGATAAATTACACTACTTCCCTCTTCTTAGCTACATATAGGCCTAGTGCTCTCTTTCGGGCACCACCTCTCCTCTCTCTGATTCCCTTACTGCTCTTACTAGATTTTGCTATTGTACATACCTTGATAATCACAATGTTATAAAACAGCGGGAAACTCAATAATGGTGGGAAGATACAGCACACAGGCCAACGCTGTCCATTTAAGATTTTAACTAATGGAAGTTGTACATAATACGATTTGATCCGACACATCATGGGAGTTGTACATAATACGATTTGATCCAACACACAAGTTTCATTATAGAAAAAAAAGGCAGGAAAGAATACGAATTGCTCTAATATGAGACCAGGGTCTTAAAGAATACCGTCTCAGCTATGCAAAATCGCTTCAAACTAAATTTCGACCGAGGATGTATTTAATACGATTTGAAACGACACTCCAATGTCCTCCACCAACGTGCACACATTTTTGTAATCTCTCTTTGAAGTTTCTCATTATAGTTTGCAACATTTCGACTGTGATATCTGAAATTTCTTCACGAAATGCCATCTTCAGCTGTTCAATGTTTCGCGATTTATTTGTGTATACCTTACTTTTTAGATACCCCCATAAAAAGAAATCACATGCACTTAAATCGGGGGATCGTTCTGGCCAGAGAATGTCTCCATTTCTCGACATGACACGATTCCCAAACAATTTTCTCATTTACGTCATAGAGATGGCTGCATTATGTGGTGTTGCACCGTCTTACTTGAACCAAGTCAATCTGCTGATACGAAAATTTATTTGTCTCAATTGACCACTTAAAAATTGTTAAATCATTATCATTTAACGAGCTGCATTAACAGTTTGCCCACGTCAAATAACAGATTTTTTTTTATCTGAAGGTTTCGTCTTTAGTACTGTGCTTGTTGCTTCTAAATTGAGAATCCATGTTTTATCGCATATGAAGAGGACACAAGATAATGACGACGGAGTTGGAAGTGGAAGCGAAACTCCCTACGCGCAGCTTCTGCGCACTGACCATTTAGATACTGAGATGATCAAAACAAATTGGTGAGCCAAGTTATACCTCTATGGAGGAAGCAGAGAATGCAGACTGGGCTTAACCTGGTTTAGTCTAGGAGCTTGGAGGGCACTTAAAATCGTCAACGAAGAGGGGGCGAGAATATGTCTTCTTTGCGGTAGAGGCGAGACATCACACCATATTTTATCGGAGTGTGAAGCCACAGAAGCTCTGACGAAACGATTGCTACCAGAGTCCTTCATTACATCTAGCAGAGGACATTTGGTAACATACAATACATTAAATAACGCTAAATTCTCTGAGAGTATGGGGAAATTTATGGCAAAAGTCCGACAGCTGAGGGTGAAACTGGCCGAGGGGGAAGGGGCCAAGAAAATAAGGGATAGAGTTATTTATTAATGTTGCAAAGAGTAGCATTAACGCTGAGCTAATAAGGTAATTAGGGGATAATGTTTTTTTGTATATTGTATTTTTTCTATTTGTGTTTTTTTATTGGGTGTGTACATGTTTTATATGTTTTACCTTTATATTTATTATTTGGATTATTTATTGCAGTTTCAATAAGGAATTGAATTGAATTGTATATATGTTTTACTGTGTTTTTTTTCCTTCATAACTTACATTTATTTCATTTTTATTATTTTTGTGAAATTTGGTATGATGTTAGACTAGTTGTAATTGTGATAATTAATGATAACGGTAGTAATAATAATTATTGTTGTTTTACTATTTTATTATTAATAGTAATATTTCTGCTTCCTTTGAAGATTCAAACTGTGCATAGTTATAGCACGAATGGCCGTACGGGCTCGTGCGAAGGATCTTGTGACATCAGTTTGTATAATTGTGTATCAATAAAAGCACTTCATTCATTCATTCATTCATTCATTCATTCATTCATTCATTCATTCATTTATCCATTCATTAATGAGATTTTACAGCAAATCCTCATTATTCACCTGTCCTGTGCATCATGTTTAATACAATGCAACAATCAGGTTAAACAATGACAATGAATCTATACTTATTTACTGACTTTTAAGGAACCCGGAGCATCATTGCCGCCCTCACATAACCCCGCCATTGGTCCCTATACTGAGCAAGATTAATCCAGTCTCTATCACCATATCCCACCTCCCTCAAATCTATTTTAATATTATCTTCCCATCTAAGTCTCGGCCTCCCCAAAGGTCTTTTTCCCTCCGGCCTCCCAACTAACACACTATATGCATTTCTGGATTCGCCCATACGTGCTACATGCACTGCCCATCTCAAACGTCTGGATTTAATGTTCCTAATTATGTGAGGTGAAGAATACAATGCGTGCAGTTCTGTGTTGTGTAACTTTCTCCATTCTCCTGTAACTTCATCCCTCTTAGCCCCAAATATTTTCCTAAGAACCTTATTCTCAAACACCCTTAACCTATGTTCCTCTCTCAAAGTGAGAGTCCAAGTTCCACAACCATAAAGAACAACCGGTAATATAACTGTTTTATAAATTCTAAGACAATGATTCTAGGCCTACTAAAATAACCCTTGTACTACCAACAATAAAATTAAAATTTCCCGTTTCTTTAGCCTATCTTGTACAACGTGGATTGGGTCCCCAATTTAAAGGGACAGCTTATCATAGAACTGAACCCTTTCTAGCGACGAAGGAGGAATTTTCGGACGTGGGTTTATTGTTAAAATTATTACCGCACATAGCCTGTCGATTGGATTTTTCTACACCCTATATATTGCTATTATTCCGGTGTTGAGTGCTGCGCTGTTGTCTTTATGGACAACAGTGAAGTCTGTCACATAACGCCGAACGTGTGGAACAATGGAGTTGTGTAACTCATTGTCCCCACACTAATTACTAGGGACAGTCTTGAATGCCTAACTTTTGTCATATCTCTCTATACACGAGCACGCAGCTTTGCTATTTCAAGTTTCATTACCAAGTTTAAGTTTGCTTTTCAAGTCATCATAGTAACATCAGTAAACGAACCTCCGCCAGGGAGGAAGCAGTACCTTCCTTCTCCGCCAACTAGCTAGCTTCTGTGGACTCTATGATATTAATCCTGCTAAGTCCGTATTTCAAAGCAAGTTAGTGCTAAATAAATAAAGCAATTGTCTACTTGGAGGAACTACGTTCTCAGAGAGCTGGCATAAAGGAGATTGTATCTAAATTACATGTGTTCGAGGGTACGAATTAATGCACGTCTTAACCCAACCCACAATCCTTTACACCGAGAAAGATCAGACCTAATTATTAATATGAATTACATTTTTACATTTAACCTTTAAATTGACAATGTAGCCTATAGGATACAAAGGTTAATAAGCTATATGCTATAATTTTAATAGAAAAATAGAAAAAAATTGATAGGAAAATTAAATTTCACAACACTATAATATTATACAACATATAAAAATGGATATTGCGATAATTGTTAATTTATTATAACAAGTGAATCTGATGCAACGTTAATACAAATAAGAGAACATAGATATACACGAACATAATTATACTATAGCTAAAAGACTATTATGAGCAAATAGATATTGTCACGACAAATTACAGGTAATGTAATTACCACTAACAACACAATATTGTAACAATAATAATTCATAGAGTGGTTTTATCCTACTTAAAAATTTAACTAATGCTTTAATTTAGAACAATATTATCTAAAAACATAGCAAACTGTCTTCTCTAATATATGAAAGTGAATGAATGAATGAATGAATGAATGAATGAATGAATGAATGAATGAATAAATGAATGAATGAATGTACTGTACGTATGTATGTATGTATGTATGTATGTATGTATGTATGTATGTATGTATGTATGTATGTATGTATGTACTGTACGTATGTATGTATGTATGTATGTATGTATGTACGTATGTATGTATTTTTTTGTATATCAGCATGCTCCATTACATTGGACTAATACTACATGCTTTACATAAAATATTACGATAATTATTTACATAATTTATGACATGTGAACAAGGTATTTACAATTTTGATTGAGATCTTGAAATTCTTATAGATACAAGTGTTGCCTAATTGTACTTCTTCTATTTTAGGTTACCATCATTATTAATATTATTTCTAATTTCAATTACTGTTACATTATGCCAAATTCTATGTATGTATGTATGTATGTATGTATGTATGTATGTATGTATGTATGTATGTAGCCTATGCATGTATGTATGCACGTACGTATATGTTCTCTATACAAATCTACACGCTTTGACCGATATGTGTCAAAGTTTGCACATTTAACATTCATAACCAGGAGAAAAACATAGGTTTTATTAAAATCGGACAAATAGACGTTAAATTAATTAAAAAGATAAAAACATAAAAATATATACGATGAAATATTAATGTATAATAATTATTAAATGCAATCTTCTACAGTCAATTGTTCTTTATTATTGTCTGTTGTATTCAACATCCAATTTCATGAGGCCATGGAAAAAGCAAAACGATATAAAATAACATTGTAGATACATCATGAAGGCCAAAATCTAGACAATTCATACAATAAGCATCTTTATGCAGTCCAGAACCGTATTATGTGTTTCTCGAGACAGTTGTAGATAGTAAGCAAACTGTGTTTTACTAAACTGAATTCTTGAATTCTTTGAAAGGATTGCCAACACATAATTTAATACTTAATATTGAATCACCAATAGTACTATTGCGAAATATTTACCCACAAAAATTATGCAGTGGAACAGGAATTGGCGTGAAAAACTCATGCCAAACGTAACAGAAGTGTCAGTATTAACTGGCAAAACGAAAGGAGAAGATGTCTGATCTACAAGTGTTTTAAATTTAGTTAACCCTGACAGGCATTTGCCTAAGGAGTTCATCAATTCATGTAAGTGAAGTTAAGTAAATATTCATCTTTATGGACGAGGAAAGCTTAGTAAATTCAATTTGTTTTGGTTGTCTATAGTTGGGTTTCCAAGATTTCCGAAAATTTAACAGCCAGTTCAATTAAAAATAGAAGCAGAAAGGAAAACCCGGGCAACGTCGGGTGCTTTCAGCTAGTCTATACTAATAATAAATCTGTAGCCGAAATTTTTCTGGTAATTTTCGATTTTCCAAAAATAATTGGTCCTAACATATATAATTAACCGCCCTGAAACCGAAAATTGTTTTTTTTTTTTTTAATTTTTGTTTGTTTGTCTGTCTGTCTCTCTGGATGTTTCTTACCTTTTCACGTGATAATGGCTGAACGGATTTCGATGAAAATTGGAATATAAATTAAGTTCGTTGTAGCTTAGATTTTAGGCTATATGACATTCAAAATATTTTATTTTAAAAGATGGTTATAAGGGGGCTTGAATTAAATAAATCGAAATATCTCCCTTATTATTAATTTTCATGAAAAATATTACGTAACAACGTTTCTTTAAAAATAATTTTCGATAAGTTTTATTCTATGCAAAATTTTGATAGGACTGATATTTAATGAGATAAAATGACTTTCAAAATTACAATAACAACGCCATCTAAGGCGGTGTAATGAAATAAAAAACAAATGACTTCGCCTATAAGGGGCCTTGGACAACAACAATCGAAAGGTATGAAACATAGTCTACAGATAATGTTTCTGTGTTTGTATGAAGTAATATCGGAAGCTAAATTAACCGATTTGTATAATTAATTATTAATTCATCATTGGAAAGTGTAGTTTTTCTAGATGGACATAATGCTATAATGTTATTACAGTAACGTCTGAGTGAATCGAGGACAGGTAAGATTAAAATAGCTTCTTATGCACAGAAAACTTGATAGGCTATTCTGTACATTCGTTTCCTGTATTTCCTAAAATAATTTTTATGGCCAAATGAGTGGTCTCTGGATCAAAATGATCGCATTTTAATTTGTTTAATACAATTTAAATTAGTAACATAATAGACTATTTATCCTTCTATCAAACAAGAATGTTCCCTTGGCCAGATGTCCTATTTTAATTATGTAATTAATTTATATTTATTTCTGACGGGTGCAGCGGACCGCACGGCTAAGGCTAGTCTATACTAATAATAAATCTGTAGCCGAATGTTTTTTGGTAATTTTCGATTTTCCAAAAATAATTGCTCCTAACATATATAATTGACCACCCTGAAACCGAAAATCGCTTTTTTGAAATTTTTGTTTGTATGTATGTCTGTCTGTCTGTCTGTCTGTCTGTCTGTATGTTTGTTACCTTTTCACGCGATAATGGCTGAACCGATTTCGATGAAAATTTGAATATAAATTAAGTTCGTTGTAACTTAGATTTTAGGCTATATGGCATTCAAAATACATTATTTAAATGGAGCGTTATAAGGGGGCCTGAATTAAATAAATCGAAATATCTCACTTATTATTGATTTTTGTGAAAAATGTTACATAATAAAGGTTTCTTTAAAAATCATTTCCGATAAGTGTTAGTCTTTGAACAATTTTGATAGGACTGATATTTAATGAGATAAATGAGTTTTAAAATTAGAATAACTGCCATCTAAGGCCGTGTAATGAATTAAAAAACAAACGACTTCGTCTATAAGGGGCCTTGGACAGCAACATTCGAAAGCTATGAAAGATAGCCTACAGAGAATGATTTTGCGTTTGTATGAAGTAATATCGGAAGCTAAATTAACCGATTTGTATAATTAATTATTTCACCGTTGGAAAATGTAGTTTCTCTGGATGGACATAATGCTATAATGTTATTACAGAAACTTCTGATATAATATAATATAATATAATATAATATAATATAATATAATATAATATAATATAATATAATATAATATAATATAATATAATATAATATGTAATATTATATAATATAATTTAAGTTATTTGAAGGGTTCAGAACCATAGTGGGCCAAGCGCCATTTACTGAATACGTAGAAAACAAGGGTTAAAATTAAGTTATTACCATAATAGAATGGAAACCTATAACGAGTAAAATAAAATATACACATTAAATCTAAATGATTTCAATCTTCATTAAGCTATGGTTGCATGTAATAAAAATTAAGAAACACGTTAAAGGAATTGTCATTGCACCAATGAGTGTCTCTGGACCAAAATGATCGCATTTTAATTATTTGGATGCAATTTAAATTAAGTAACATAATAAACGATTTATCCTTCTATCAAACATGAATGTTCCCTGGATCAAATGTCCTATTTTAATTATGTAATTACCTTATATTTATTTCTAACGGGTGCAGCGGAGCGCACGGGTACGGCTAGTACAAAATAAAATTAAATTCAATTTTGAAATTTAAATTAAAACTTTGGAGTAAGTGACAAACTAGAAATTAGCAACGAAACTAAAGGATGCGAAAAAAACTGTCTAGTTGTTTTCTTTACAGTCCGACACGGTTTAATATACTAGTGTGAGAAATGAAGTTTTGCCAGTTTAGGGGTTAAAGCAATATAGCGCGCATGTGTGTTTGGCTTCCAAGTAATCATTTTAAAACAGCTAAGAATGCATTCAAGATATTAACTAACAGGAAATATTCAAAATTAGCTGCCCTCATACCGACATAAATATAAATTTATTAAAACACTGTCACTTTCACTCTATTTTTGTCTTTCTTTTTCTCTTTCTTTTCTTTTTAACTTCGTAGTAACTAACTCATCCATCCATCCTTCCGTCTGTTCGTTCGTCTATCAGTAATGCATCCATCTATCTATCCACCCGTAAATCAGTCCGACTGTAAGTCCTTATTTCCACCCATCAATACATCCGTCCAACAAACTGTCAGTCTGTCCGTCTAGCCATCTGTTCATCTACCTTGTGTCATAAGTATGTGTCTGTAATACAAACTTAAAAATCGTAATAAGTTTGTATTACAGACACATAATTATGACACAAGACGAAATATTAATTTAACATTAGTAGAACCTAAATGTCTCACATCTTCTGGTCTAAAGCATAACATTAATTTTGGCCCTCGGCTGTATAATGCTTTAACTAAATTACACCCAAAACTTCTAACATGTAACCCACTAACACATAACAAGAAAATTAGAAACGTGTTAATATTTTCAATTTGATTAAATGAATTTATAGCCCATGTGTATGAATTAATCAACCTATATTATATTTGTATCCTATAATTTTGATATATATATATTGCTATCAACGGACGCTTAAAACTGGCTCTTGTTCTTGACCCTACTATCCGTTTCGAAAGAAGCCTAAATCAGGCCACCGAGGTTGATATTGAGAAGAAGTCCATATATGAACCTTGTCTGCCGTATCTTTCTCAAAAGTACAACGTCCCTCTTAAACATTGGTCCGTCATTGGTTTGCTGTTTGGCAGTAGAGGTTCAATCACAAAATTCACATGGAATTATCTTAAGGAACTTCACATTCCTTTTGATTATGTAATGTCTATTCTTATAAATATTATCAAGGATTGTCTTCAAATATTACATCATCATCTCTATTTCAATTAATCAACTTATATTTGCCTTCAACAATTAACTTTCTTTTTTCTTTAATGTATCACAGCACATTATATTGTACATGTTTACTTTATTCAGGACCCTTGTGGTCACTCAAAATTCTTTGAGCTGATACCTATAATTTAGAAATTTATATATATATATATATATATATATATATATATATATATATTGTATAGTCCTACTTTTCACATGCGATATTCTTCTTCTCTAGTGTTAATATTATATTATATAATTCAATTGCCGCTGTAATTTAAATTTTAGTTCCTATTTTATTTTACTTATTTATTTTTATTATTATTTTTTTATTTTCTATATTTCTCTTATATTAATATTGTATTATATAATTTCTGTAACTGTAATTTTAATTCTATTTCCTATTTTATTTTATTTTATATTCTCTTATAGGCCTATTAATATTACACATATATCTGAACTGCGACCGAACACGAGCGCTGCTCATTCGGTCTCAAATTTTGTTAATACTACTGTATCTCCTGTTTTATATTGTTTGTATTATTTTATTTCTATTTCTCTTGTTTGTTTGTAATTATATTCTTTATTGTGTATATTTAAATTTAAATAAATTATTATTATTATTATTATTATTATTATTATTATTATTATTATTACCTATAGGCTATATCCATCCATCCATCTATCCATCCAAGACTGGAATATATAAGAAATGAGATTTTTACACCGGTAGTACAGTAGAAACACTTCCAGATACCAAACACTAAAAGCTAACAACAAAATAATTTGCGATAAATAGTACTATAAACTATATAAATCTGTATCAATCAAACCGTAAAAACAAGAAATATAAACAAAAGGCGCCATAAAAGTTTAGGTTCAACGTGTTTCGAGCTACAATCCAACAACTTAAGTTTGTAACCGATAATAATATTAATTTTGTTAGATAATCGAATGGTGTTATCGATACAAGTCTTCTGATGCACCCATTGTAACCTAGATGGCTATGTGTTGCCAAGAAGACTTGTTTACTACAGTCATTTGTCATTTGAACATTTGTTATGAGTTTCTGAATTGATTAAAGTAGCAACACTTGCTACCAAGCTGACAATATCTAACAGGTGTTTCATTATGTTCTTTCATTAATGACTAAAAAACTAAAGATTTTCGGACGTATGTTTATATGAATATTTTTCTTGTTTTGCTATGAGGAACATGCCTCCAAGGTTTGTCAAAGAATTTCTGAAACACCCTGTATACAGTGCCTAAATGTAAATTTTATCTCTTTATGCTGATTCAGAGTAAATGATTTTATTTGCCTGTATTTTGCAAAGTGTAATTCAAGAAAATAAACTATAAAATATAAAAGAAAACTGTTTGTGATTCACTTAACATGTACGTGTATAATGAGAAACACGACTCTTCTTCATAAAATGGACACCTTCTCTGCTCAAATGAAGACCATACTGTTATAGATTCTAAGTTCCTCCATAAGTTATCCGTGGTAGACCAAAATCTATATCGTTTTCATTAAGTCAGATAAAAAACAGAAGAAACCGTTTAAATTAGTGAGTGGAGTTTGTTGATCGAAGTCTCACACGAGTTCTACCGTGAAATATTCCATCGAAATCGTTCAGTGCCATATAAAGTACAGGTTGGTCCGTTTGGTTATGGATAAAATAAAACCAATATTAAACATTTACTACTGAACTTTATTTGTTGAAACTTTGTGCATACAGCTTTGAAAGATGGGAGATTTCTCAGAACTCCACAATACCCTCATTGCGCACCCTGCACAACTCGTGACAGTGATGCAATTCAGCCCATGCCCGTTGTAACATCAGAGGAGTGATTTGTTGGAAAGTTTGAGTAATTTTCGCCCTTAGATCAAAAATGTTCCTAGGTTTCTGTGAATAGACAGTGTCTTTAATAAAATCCTACATGAAGAAGTCAGGAGGGGTTAGACCTGGGAAGTTTGGGGGCCAAGCAATCAGCGACCACAACACATACAATTGAAAATGACGAACCTCCCATGCCCAGTGACGGGGTGCACCATCTTGCTGGAATATAATGTTCATAATGTTGTCTTCCTCAAGTTATGGCAACAGAAACAACTGCAATGTATTCTAGTAAGAGCCACAGAGTTTGTCTTTTCTACAAAGAAGAATGGACCATACACTTTATTGCGGCTCACTCCACACCATACATTAATTTTTGTACTTGTCCTTTCAAGCTCGTAGGAGACATGTGGATTTTCCCTTGCCCAAATCATATAATTGTATTTTTTTTCTTGTTAGGAGGGACGAAGGAAACATTCTACGCACTACGACCTGAGGTCTCTTGTACACCCCCCCATATGAGATGAATTGCATGCCCACCGATCCTCTACGCGCAAAGACCTAACCGCTTGACCCTCTTAACGATCGTCCCTACTGCCCACAGAGTCCATATACCACTTCTGCTTCGGCAACCCCCCATCCCCAAGGCTTCCTTAACGGTCCGGGGCGGAAGTCCTCCCCCGAAAGGTCTGCCCCGGGTTCCGTTGCAGAACCTATCCATCATCACTTGAATACAATCACGGAGACCGGTCGAGAGAGCCAGCAGCTTCGGAGGGCCGCCTGGAGAGCGATCTGAAAACCAGAAGTAACGGGATGATGAATGAAAGGATGATAGAGGAGGAAAGGAAGTAACGAAAATGAGTGGGGTTCCAATCGTCTGACAAAGTTATCTGATATTCATCCATAGGAGTGAGAGAAAAACCCCTTGTGAGTATTTACTCTCCTACTGACATAAAAAGTCGCTTCATCTGTATATAGCCATTTGTGCCCGCTGTTGATTTCTAGAACCCATTTAAATAATCTTCAATTATATGGTTTTCATTTCACAATAAGCATTGTTGATTTTGATTGCTGCCGTGTATGAAAACTCCCATTTCTTAAGCATAATATTGCCAGCACGAAATTTCTCATACTATCATAATAGCTTTATAATAATAAATTAATATTATTCATACCCAAACGGCTCAGTTTGTATTTCGAACAAAATTGTACATAGAGACGTTAAACCAAAGTGCCAGTTTTTAAATAAACCAGTCCAAGGCCCGTAAACACACTTGAAGAGTTCTCGCCCGCCAGCGAGATATGTGTTGCGAGAAAGAGGCGAAGAGCCTTCCTCCACACACTTGGCGAGTTCTCGCTATCACAGATCACACCTCGTTATGATCACCTATGCACTGCCTTCATGCAGAAAGCATTTTTCTGATTATAGTAATCACTCGTTGGGGGAAATATTATAGGTTATGTATTTAATTACGTACGAACGCTATGTTGAATCTGAGTATTCAGATGATGAGGAAATGGAGTTATATGAACATATTTTGTTAATGAAAAGAAAAAGGAGGCCTAAAATTAAAGCCAGAAATATCTGAAAATCACATTGTACCTTACGAAAATAAGGGCGAGTATTGGACATTGGTTTCGATTTGAATGATGATACGTTTAGGCGTTATTTCAGGTTGAATGGACCTCAGTTCTTTGCTATTTATGATATGATAAAGGTTTCTTTGCTATGTTCTGATTAAAATTATGTAAACTCTTAAGACATATAGATACATTTCAAATGTTTAATTAATACTATTAAATCTCATCAAAATAAAATATAGCCCTATTTATTTTCAGATAATCTGATATTTGTCTCCAGATTTCTTCTTTAAGTTTCGTGTTTTTATAGATTCATCTCGTGTATCATATAAATAGGCCTACGGGTGACATCGTACAAGTTCAATAAGCTTCAGACTGCAATTATCAGCCATCTTTCCTCATTTTCAAATAAAAACAATACAATTCTACACCACCTGTGATATCTTTTTCTACATTGAATCGTCATAAAGAGTATAAATGTCAAAATTTTTTTATAAATGTGTCAAGAAAATTCGCTGAGCTACCGATTCGAGCGAGAAACTCGCTCGAGGTTTTTGCCCCGAACGAGAATCTCTTCCAGTGTGTGGACGTCCATTTGAATCCATGTTATCAATCTTTGAATTTTCTCGCAACACATTTCTCGCTAGCGAAAACTCTTCAAGTGTCTTACGGGCCTAACGAAAACGAAAACGTCTGGCAAATATATTAAGGGTAATGAGAGCAAAGTTAAAATTAGTAGATGTTGTTTCACTCGATGCCCTCGTACTTAATGTGGTGAACGCTGTAATATTCCATTCCCGTTTATTATAACGGCGCCTCTATATCCATCTCCCTATCAAAAGAAATTCTTTCTGTTCTGTTTGCTGTAATGAACTCTCTGACCCAATTGCCGGGTCTGGTTCGCCATTAAAGAGGCCTCTGCTCGGCAACTTATATTGTTGGTTAGATTCTCGGCTGCGGCGGTGGCGGGTTACCACAGCGACTCGAGGCAATAATTTTTAAGTGTTCATCTAATGCTCTGTGAAAACATTCCACTCACAATGCGGGCATTCTTTACATTAACCGCGGAAAAACGTTTCGCCATCACGACGAAATACTGTACGATAACAAGTAATGAATTACATTCATAGACAGTTCAAAGGCGTCTCTGTTTAAAGCGCTCAACTCGCTTCTAAACTTCAGAGAAAAGAGAAATAAATTATAAATTAAGAACAAATGACAAAGATTTACTTTAAAATGTAAGTTATATCAGTTTCTCATTTAATACATGAAGTAAATAGAAAACTCTGCTATGCTGCAAAACTATATCAAGACTCTTCTCAAAGAAGTATAGGGCCTATATGTACTGTGGAATGGAGAGACATTGATCGATTTTATTTAATAATGTTAAATTGAGCAAGAACTCTGCACTTAATTATTTCGGATATAAAATTAGCATTGGAAAGAGCGTACTTCAGAATGTGACATTAAGAAAAATTAGCTTTCGGAGATAACAAATTCCATGTAAAATGTAATAAAAATACAAAATAATAATATACTACAGTCTAATATAATTCAATATGTGATTTTAAGAAAAATTAGCTTTCGGAGATAACAAATTCCATGTAAAGTATAATAAAAATATAAAATAATAATATACTACAGTCCAATATAATGCAGTCAGGACGCTTGAGTTGTTGAGGGTACTAGGAACAATAGACTGTGCTGGTAATGTGCCGGCGATAGTAGCGATCCTAGTGGTTAGCACCTGTCTATGGATGCATATTCCCTACGTATTGAGCTTCGTGACTGTATATACTAGAATTTGCTTATACGACGTTTGGGGCAACTTTGATACCCATGTTGAAAATACAGCAGGAGACACTATACCGGCTAGGCAGATCAATTTCGTCTCATTTTAATTTTTACAAAGCGGTCTTATTTATTTTTAATGATTTCTGTTGTGGGGTGAGTTACATCTTCTGTATATTCTAGTTGATACCATGAAATAATTACAAAAACTGAAATAATGTTACATATATTTTGGTGTAACATAGAATACAGAACATTAATTACTACCTAGATATTTATAGCAATAAATATCAAAGAAAAATATTTTAATATATGGCATAATATATTTGAAACTAATTTTTTTAGCAGAAAAATGTAATTTCCAATATGAACCGCTAAATCTTGTTGAATATATGTAATCAAGTGTGTTTTACATCTCGATTACATCTACTTTATGTGACAATGCAAAAAGAACAAGATCTTTGTCGTGGTAGGTTTCGGAAAAAATAGCTAGTAATATGGAGAAGTATATAGTAGATCCTATGCCTTGAAATGTTACAGACAGGCAGATCATTCCAGACACGTTACAAAGAACACATAATAGCCATAACAAAATCACAAAACACTTCTACATACTGTATGCAGAACACATCACAAACGCCAACCACGGCTGTCACAGTCCTCGAGACCTACCCTGGGCTCACACATACATCAATCCAACTTTTACTGACCCCACAGCTAACTAATACAATCATTGCATTTCTTTTATTTCACATTACTGTTTTTGGCGTTAGTAACACAAAAAAATTGAGTTATGACATCGATATCAATACTATAGAAATCATAATAATGGTGTGTTACGCCTGTAATGTATCTGTTCCCCTTATTAATTCGTTGTAGCTATTAAATTACGTCCATTTTCGGCTTACTCCTTCAGAATTCTCTGAAATTCCTTCAGAATTCTCTGAAATTCCTTCAGTGGAATAACGAAACTCGGACTGAGACATGTGGCCAACAGGCTTGGAGCTCACATATGCAGTTCTTCTCAGTTCAAATCCCTTGCGTAACTTTTAATTGTCTCTCTCATTTGCCCCACTGATATTGATTTTGACTTATTTATTTATGAATGTATTTACTTATTTATTTATTATCTATTTACTTATTTATTCATTTAATTATCTACTTATTTATTTATTCATGTAATTATCTACATATTTATTTACACACTTCTTTAGTTATTTACTTATATTTATTTATTCACCTATGTGGCCTAAAGAACATAAATATCTCTAATGAGTCCTTGTGTAGACGATATTGATGAAAGAAGAAAAGCTTCTTCGGATATTCTGCAACAATGTCCTGAACTTCGTGGACTCAAATCTACAGAGTGTCTCTAAATTAGGCCGAGAAAATTAGGAAGCAGATAGATAACCTTCGTGGGAACATATTTTGTTAGGAACCCATGTGCTGCGACGCTTCGTTTCAGTGCAAGAAGGAATTACAGGTCCGGATAAAGTAAGTAAATATGTGCAAATAACAAGCGATTCTGTGTGTTAATCCAAACAAAGAAAAAATACGTTGAGAAAAACGAAACCAACGATGCATTAAACTGCACTGAACATTACAACAGAATGAGCGCAGTACAAGTACTAAACTACGTAGTCGAATAACACGGATAACAAGAGGTAGTACCAATGGAAGTAAACAAACGTGCTGTAATCGATACCAAATGATACTGGGCTCCGGACGTAAACAAACCGATTGATAGTAGTAACGACATACCCCTCTTGGACTGAAAAGAGTGATTATCTGTTCCCGGCTTCTTGCAATGAAATGAAACGTCGCAGCCCATGGGTTCCTTAACAAAATATGCTTCCACGAAGGTTATCTATGTGCTCCTTAATTTTGTCGGTCTAATTTAAAGACACCCTGTAGATACTTTAGGAAATATACCTACTGCAAATTCCTGAGAAACTGAAAGTTATTAAATCATAGATTTTCTTTACAACTTTGTCATTTTCTTTAGGCAGTTTCTCAATCCCTGTAAATGAGACTCACAACAGATCAGACTAATAAGTGAAGGGTGGGAGAAGCGGAGAAAAATTCTCTCCGGCACAGGGACTCGAACCCGGGTTTTCAGCTCTACGTGCCCACTCTTTATCCACTAAGCCAAACCGGATTCCAGCTCCGATGCCGGATTGAATCCTCTCAGTTTAAGTTCCACCTCTTAGTTTCCCTTTAGTGGCCAACCCTCATGCACTGTGTCACAGATGTGTGACAGTGGCAGAATGTCCAACACACTATGTACAGAGGTGCACTCATTACGAGTGAAACTAAGAGGTGAAACTTAAATTGAGGGGATTCAATCCGGCATCGGAGCTGGAATTCGGTGTGGCTTAGTGGATAAAGCGTCAGCACGTAGAGCTGAAAACCCGAATTCGAGTCCCGGTGGCGGAGAGAATTTTTCTCCGCTCCACCCACCTTTCATTATATGAGCCGTTCAGAGCAAAAGTGGTGTAAGTCAAAATTGGGTAATGAGGTTTATAGTAAAAATTCTGTAAAATACAGCGAAAAGTAGCAATTAATGTCCTTTTTGCTATCCACTGACTACTAATACTTTAAATAAACTGAATATTAATTGCTACTTTTCGATGTATTTTACAGAATGTTTACTTTAACCCTCATTGCCCATATTTAACTTACACCACTTCTGCTCTGAACGGCTCATATGGTAATCCATACGTACTTAAGTACATCACAATAAACTAATAGGCGTCAATGCTTCAGTGGCCAATTTTATACCGTCCTGGAGATTGGGAATAAATTGAAAACTTGCAACCTGAAGTTCACAACTGTCTGACTTGGTACATTCTTCCATCAACGGACGTGTGCATTGTACAAGTGTCTTCGAATACAGTCAACACCTGGCCTGCATTATGTTCCAGGAGCGCAGTTGAGGTCTGGGAGCAAATCTGTCTTGTCAAGTTGCGGCTCATATACTGTGAGAATGCCGACGCCACTGCATGTTTATTGCTGTTACCTAGTATGAAGGTGTTCATTAGCAAGTCTTAACGTGCTCGCGTCAACTAATATTATGTCATGTTGCGAGGAGCACCTAGAGTATTTATGGTCATGACCCGGCTTACACGAGAACAGGAGATGATTATGTGAAAATAGGATGGTTCAAAATCCAACTATTCCAAACCAAATTTGTGCTTCTGTCTGCATAGTCTCGATTCACTTGACATCATCGTCGTCGTTAACATCGTCTTCTTCAAAATAATCAATTATTATTATTATTATTATTATTATTATTATTATTATTATTAAATATCCGCTCAATAGAACCCTAATTTACCAAGCGCTATGCCAGGGTTTTAGTCTGGTTATGCTGTATATTACGTTAATTAATCAATTAAAGTTGGACTGGTCTCCGGGAGCGAATCCAAACTCTAAACGGGAACGCTTAATATTCAACCCGTCACGGCATCAACGCTGCGCGGTGTTCGGCGGGGAAGAAAGGAGTTGTAGAGAAGGCATATGGCTCCCCGTGAGAGAGTAGAATTCGCTCTTGGTGCCCAGCCCTGAATTAAAGTAAAGTAATCAATTAGCCCCATTTTTAACATATTATTTTTATTTCTGATTTAGATATAATATTTCAATGTAAATAATAGCCTAAGGTTCTTAGGAAAATATTTGGGGTTGAAAGGGATGAATTTACAGGAGACTGGAGAAAGAACGCAGAACTGCAAGCATTGTATTCTTCACCTGACATAACTAGGAACATTAAATCCAGACATTTCAGATGGGCAGGCACGTAGCACGTATGGGCGAATCCAGAAATGCATATAGTGTGTTAGTTGGGAGACCGGAGGGAAAAATACCTTTGGGGAGGCCGAGATGTAGATGGGAGGATAATATTAAAATGGATTTGAGGGAGGTGGGATATGATAGAGACTGAATTAATCTTGCACAGAATTAATATTCAACCCGTCACGGCATCAACGCTGCGCGGTGTTCGGCGGGGAAGAAAGGGGTTGTAGAGAAGGCATATGGCTCCCCGTGAGAGAGTAGAATTCGCTCTTGGTGCCCAGCCCTGAATTAAAGTAAAGTAATCAATTAGCCCCATTTTTAACATATTATTTTTATTTCTGATTTAGATATAATATTTCAATGTAAATAAATAGCCTAAGGTTCTTAGGAAAATATTTGGGGCTGAAAGGGATGAATTTACAGGAGACTGGAGAAAGAACGCAGAACTGCAAGCATTGTATTCTTCACCTGACATAACTAGGAACATTAAATCCAGACATTTCAGATGGGCAGGCACGTAGCACGTATGGGCGAATCCAGAAATGCATATAGTGTGTTAGTTGGGAGACCGGAGGGAAAAATATCTTTGGGGAGGCCGAGATGTAGATGGGAGGATAATATTAAAATGGATTTGAGGGAGGTGGGATATGACAGAGACTGAATTAATCTTGCACAGAATAGGGACCGATGTCTGGCTTATGTGAAGGCGGCAATGAACCTGCGAGTTCCTTAAAAGTCATTTGTAAGTAAGTAAGTAAGTAAGTATTTCAATGTAAATATACCCTATATCTACTCCATACCCAATTTTATTATTAGTGGTATGACTTTTATTTGTTACTAAGAATATTTAAAGAAAGCGAACGCTTTAAATATTCATTTTTAAATATTGGTTGTTCTTATAAAGTAGGCTATTTAAAAATGATAAATAGGCCTGATCTAGAATTTTTTCACTTATTTACTGTAACTACACTATAATAACGTTTACGAATATATTTGACGTGAACCAGTAAAGCCTTGGTTTTTCTGAACCGACGCACGCGACGTGCCGTACAAATTCGGACTACACGAGAGACAGTGAGTGGTTTCTATAGCTGCGAGATGCGAGGTCTGTGCACCTCGCAACTATAGAAACCACTCACTATCTATCGTGTAGTCCGGATTTGTGCGAAGCGGGCCTCGCATATCGCATGCGTTGGTTCAGAAAAATCAAGGCTTAACAGCTATTTTATAAGTATTTATCGCTATATGATTATCGATATGATATCACCTCCTCCTTACTGTAGAAACGTAAGAATCAGTATGCAGCAGAAATGTATTTACCCGGCAAGGCGAACGTACGACTTTATCTTCTAGCTCAGGGCGCTGAAGTCGACTATTTAAGTTACGGTACGATGACGTGACAACGTGTTGAACAGATTTTCGGCGTCGCAACTTCGCTTTGCCGAGTAGTAAACTTAAATGAAAAATATCAACACTTTCCTAAACTTTGTTTATTAAAAAGACATACGGGTTTCTTCACAATATTGTATGTATATTTAAACTAAGTTTAATTTGTTAATATTTGTTCCGGTTATAAAGTCTGTTTATTAACTTATTTATTTCACGTATGTGGAATGCCCCCCTGAACACGAGTATGTAACTTATTCTTTCTGGGGGTGCTAGAGTGTTCCTATATTAAAAAAATAAGTATGTATCTTTATTCTGGCAATAAAGTATTATTATTATTATTATTATTATTATTATTATTATTATTATTATTATTATTATTGTACTTTGGCTCAGGAAATAAAACTGACTGAGTTAGGTTGTGTAACACAGTTATGTTTATTTCGAATAAATTTTATTCAGCTTCCTCCAACTGAAGGCTGCCTAGAAGACAAAGCTTACCATAAAATTGTTGTTTATAATTGAAAAAAAATAAAACAATAGAGAAGAAAAAGAATAAGAAATAGCACAATTAGAAATAATTGGAAAAGAGTAAACAAAACATCATCAATTCCAGAAGAAACATAAAATTTCCTAGTATCTATTAGCTATTGGATGATCACAGTCGTCTATTTAGCACCGGTTGCAAGACCCAACTTAAGTGAGCAGATCGCCATAGCAAAGAGCTCAATCTATATAACTGTAGAGATGGTTTCTTAGGATTTTTTTATAGATCCCTTCACTGCAGACATAGATACTTCAGTGACAAGAGTTTTTCCTAGACCAAACTGCTTGCAAAAATGCGCGAATCTTTTTGTGATGGTTCCTCTAGCCCCAATCAGTAATCCAATAACTTCGATCGACGTTAGATGATATTTTTCCTTATAATATGGTATAGTGGGGTCGTATATGTCGCATTTTTCCTGATGTACCTCAGCAGGTTGATTTTCGTATGTTTCCATCTTTACAGTTGGATCAATTATGAATCCGCTTGTTGATCTTGTCGGGATAGCGATGATGTCAATGCGCCAGTATTTAGTTACTATTACGAAGCTCTCAGCTGCTTCACCGTCAGTAATTAATGGGAAAGAATGGTTTTAATGTGATGGAAAAACCAGTGAATTAAAAAAAATAATTTAACATACATTTTGATATGTGAAGTGGTTATTTATACAACTTGAGGCTAAAGCAATGCTTTGCTTCACTAGTGACTCGCTTATTGGCAAAAGTCCAAAGGCAAGTGTCATAAGAACCACGAGTGATGTAAACTTGTTTAGCCTCAAATTTTATTCATGATTTTTTCTACTAATTTTATATACAATATGATATATATACTGTATATACAGTGAGATTCATGAAGATTTACCGTCCCTTACGGAGCTTATTTCCGAAGACATTCTCAGCAAAAAATGTCATATAAACAAGTATCCTATTTTCAATATTATCAGAGTTACACTAATTTTAAATTGTTTGTAAAAAAATCTCTTTCTTTAGTTTTAAAGGGTAAAAGAATGTTGCAGATGAAGAATGAACTATTCAGGAGTAAAATTTTTTTAATTAGCTAGTATTCTGAAGCTAAACATTTTTGTAAATTTTACAGTCGCTTGGTACGAAATTTTTTTTCGATTCTTAACTACAAAATTAAATTTTCATAAGCATTTATCACAACAACTGTTACAAATCATGCCACGCTTGTAAATGTTTTGAGGCTGTAAATTAGGATGCACAATTAAACTGTAAAGAATCAAGTTCCAAAAGTCGTATGATTTATAACAATGTTTGTGATATGTGCGTAAGATTGATATCATTTTTAGTTAAAAACCGAAAAACAAAACCTGCAGAAAGCAATTAAAAACACACTTTTCGCTTCAGAACAATAATGAATTAAATAATGACACTTCTGAATAGCTCATTCTCAATTTGTAATCATTTTCACCATTAAAACTAAATAAAAAAGATATGTAATAACAAATTCAAATTAGTGTAACTCTGAAAATATTGAGATTAGAACAAATATTTATATGACAATTTTTCCTCAGAATGTCTTCAGAAATAATCTCCGCAAGTAACGGTAAATCCTCGTGAATCACCCTGTATATACATTTATTTTAATACAGGCTGGCCCTCGACTATTCGTCATTCTGCCATATAAAGCCAGTTGTGGAGACCAATTTACCAAGATGTGCCATAGGAGACTGGTCTACGCTACATAAGAGACGAGACGAGACGAGATGAGATGAGATGGAAAATTTTTGGGATGTCACAGGGGAACCGGAGCTCCTGAAAAAAATCTCTGCGTTATCTGGATCACGGGCTTGCGCAATACAAGTTATAAATCTGGGTACGCCGGAGATTAATTTTATTTAATTACAACTTTGAGAACACGGGCTGACCTTGAAATATCATTGTTCTGTTTCAAGAGCTATTGAATGTGGACTGATTTTTTCTCAGACAACAAATAACGGTGCCTTTGACTGAGGTTCTGGTTATTATCAGGCAGTACTTCTCACTTCGACAATTAAAATAAAAATATACGTGACATAAGGGAATTAAAAATTTTAGGGTTAGTTCAAGAATGCTTATTTTAAATGTAACCTCACATTACCGTATTTAAGAATATGAATGCACAGTTCTTTTCATTAACATATCAGTGGTGCTGTATAAAAATATTGAGAGTGAGTCAAGGAAATTTGTATGGGGAGTAAAATTTAGAAAATATCCCACTTTTTAAAAATTAATCACTGAAAAAATATGCGTATGATGAAAGTAAAATTTGTTAACTCTATTATGTGTCCAAGATAATATGTGTCCCAACAATGAAAACTGTATCTTTAAAAAATATGGAGAAAATTTCATTTTCTCCATAATTTTCCCTTAAATTTAGTAATAATGATAATAATACTTGTTTAATTAAAAATAATTTCCCACGCAAATCCTTCACATATACAGTAGAGCGTCTCGTTTAGGCAGAGTGAAAACGTAAACAAAGTAAGGGTAACGCTTGGGGGGAGGACGAGCCGTACGATAAACACAAGGGATGCACAAGGTTTTAGTTACAACATTTATGGCAGAGCATTAATTGAAATTATATTTTGCAAAAACACACAGAACCAAAAAACACAAATTGCATAACGTTATCATATACACGTTTTAATAAACAAGCAATTGTAACGTTCAAATAATCCAATATAACAAACCAAATTTTGCTAGTTATATAATGTTGCTTTTAAGCAGCATTTTTTACGGTCATGAATTTCATTCTCTGTATGACTTACACAATATCTCCGTCTTCTGTGGCCGAATTAACAAAAGTGCAGTATAGTGGTCTGAAGTAACAACACAGTTTCCTAAACATAATCATCTCTTCTCAAAGTTCAATTTATTCAGGTACAGTAACAAAATTTGATTTGTTGTATTGAATTATTTCAACATTACAATTGCTTATAATATATTCATATAATATGAGGCCTCGTCGTCTTGATTGGATAATCAAGATATTTGTAGTCAACTTGTAGATACCTATTGTCATAGTTACAATTGCTTGTTTGTTAAAATGTGTATATGATAACGTTATGAAATTTGTGTTCTTTTGTTTTGTGTGTTTTTGGAAAATATAATTTCAATTAATCCTTCGCCATAAATGTTGTAACTAACACCTTGTGCATCCCTCGTGTTTATCATTCGGCTCGTCTTCCTCCCACACGTTACCTGCACTTTGTTTACGTTTTCACTCTGCCTGAACGAGACGCTCTACTGCAGCCGTGGCGAAAATGTGACTCACGAGCACATTGTGGCTCGCAATGATAGCTGTGCATTTCTCTTGCTTTCTACCTCCCACAACCCCCAACCTCTCACTCACTGGAGTCAAACTCCGTTCCATTTGTATTTGTCTCTGATCTGCGAGTGGCATATCGTCGCAATGTCTCTCTCGAATACATGTACCCCTACAAAAACGAAAGTTTCAAGTAGAATGGGAGGACGCATTTTTTTGCTGCCAATATGATGAGAATATTAAATGTATGATTTGTTCACAAGTATTACGAGAAAAACGGTTGTATAACATAAAACGGCAAAACACTACATGTTACTGATGAAACATAAAAAGGTTAAGTGTTTACTGCTACTGCTATCTCTGTACGTCGATCCTTTTTAGCAGATGTACGAATAATACGGTTAGATCTTCAATTTAAACTCACAGATTTACAATGTGATGTTAAATGAAAGCTAGATGTAAGGACATGACAAATGTTGAACTTTTCAAATCTTTTCCAAAAAATAAATATCCGAAGCTTCGTTCTTTAGCTTTCTCTTTTGAAGCCATGTTCGCTACAACTTACGTTTGTGAAAAATTATTTTCAACAATCAAAATAGTAAAAACCAAGTTTAGATCACGACTGACAGACAAATACCTTCGTGATCAACTACGACTCGCAGTAAGTGACATCATTCCTCATTTTGAAACTCTGTCGCAGAGACATTCTGAAGACAGTTAATTTTAGGTTGTGATGATGTGTCCTATGTTTCATTGTTCATTTCTTACTTCGTTACACGTACTAAACATTAGTTTGTACGATGAAAGAGTAATGGAACAGAGAAAAACTCTCCGGCGCCAGGATTTGAACTCGGGTTTTCAGCTCCACGTGCTGATGCTTTATCCACTAAGTCACACCGGATACCCATCCCTGCGCCGGACAGAATCGTCTCAGTTTTAAGTTCCAACTCTTGGGTTCCCTCTAGTGGCCGCCCTCTGCACTACGTCATAGAGGTCTATGAACGTAGGACTGAAGTCCATACATGTGCTGAGATGCACTCGTTATGAGTGGCTAGTTGGCCGGGATCCGACGGAATAAACGTCGTCTTAAATCACGAAGTGATTTACGCATATCATATATGTTATTTTAATGTACCGAAGTACATATGATATTTCCATGAATATATATTGCGTCATCATACGATGAAAGAGTAATGTAGCCTTGTACTGTATAAAATTGTATTTAAGTGCTTGACGTAAGGAAAATGAAAAACCGTTAATAAGTCAGACAGTTGCTTCACTTCCCCTTCGGGTGTCCGCCTCCCTCCATAGGTGCTATGCACGTTGCAGGTTACACAGTGGCTCGGCCCAGGATGACATTTGCGCCACGGCTGCTCTACTGTACAGTAAAAGCCCGATCACGCGGTAGGAGAATTTGTCGAAACGGGGATTTATTCGAGTCTATTTCTTGCGGAGAGTTCTTCCCCCCCCCCTTGTGAATAATGAATTTAAGTTATATACGGAAAAAATGGAACCGTGTGTACACTGTTGTCCACAAGAAATCAATTAAAAGAAAACTTACAAATTAAACCAAACCCTTTAACTCTATTAAATATAGAATATGATTTAAATTTAACGGAATAAATACTGAAATCAGAAGTAAAGACTGAAATACTGAAACAAATGTCTTTAGAGACAATATTACGTACCCTCCACAAAACTGGCTTCATTTATACACCGACGGATCCTTGATCTCCAGAGAACAAGGTGCCGGTGCAGGTGTTACGTGCTGTCTCTTCTCACTTTGTAGATCACTTGGATATGGAACAACAAGTTTTGATGATGAAATCATTGCAATCAGTGAATGTCTCAGGACTCTTCTATGCTACATCAATAAATTTAGGAATGCAGTTATATTGTCAGACTCCAAAGCAGCTATTCTATCAATCGTCTCTAAACACACACCTTCATCTCAAACAGCAGAAATAAGTAAAATGCTCTCTCAATTAATATCACTCAATAAAATAATTGTATTCCAATGGATACCATCCCATTATGGAATCCTGGGAAACGAGAATGCGGATGCTTTAGCAAAGAAGGGCAGCACTGCTACTTACAGACCTGTTACTAAATCTACGTATTACTCGGTGAAGAGATTTATTAAATCTACATACTTAGACTTCAACAAACAAAATTTGGTAACACAATCCCAAGGGAAAAAATGGAACTCTCTGCATCAAAATCCACAGTTAATTCCCGATTTACCACGAAAATCGTCTGTAGCTGCATTTAGATTGGCAACAGGCTATGATTGTTTGGCCAAACACCTGCATAGAACTGGAATATATCAGTACTCTAATTGCCCATTGTGCAACTCAAACCAAGAAATGGATTCGGAACACCTCAAAATCTGTGCTTCATTGGCTGGTCATGATAATATCTTTGAAAAATATTGGAGTGCAAGAGGTCAAATGACTTTATTGTCAAACGCCTGGCATTAGAAAACAACAACAACAACAAGAAATCAATTCGAATAAAAGCCCTTTTCGATAATTTCCCGTGTCGTGTGAACGGGCCCTTACATTTACTTACCTAGCCAGAGATTCGAATACATTAGCGTTATCTAAATTTGCGAAATAACCGTGCGAATATTCATAGTATCGCGTGCTACTGTTTGAGAGGATTACTCCAGTTTTATGTGTGATGTGAATGACACGGACGCATGCTGGCTGCTTGTAATGAGACACGCGTGTCTCGTGGGGGCGGGGGTCGTCCATTAATAATTAGCTGGGACACGCACGCACGCACGCTCGGTGGGTGGGCGCAGTACAAGTGTTTTTATCTCCGCACGGCATCTCCGCTAACACAGGCACGCCTGGCATCTAGCCTACCCGCGCACCTGTGTCTACATGCTGCCCCATAAGTCACCCCGAGTAGTCTATGTCCTCACTATTTAATTGTAATTTAATTTATTGCTTGTAATTATGCGACGGATGCCCCAGTTTTCATTGTTACGTAAATGCTTGAGTCACTGTTTGTACTTGTTAAAGCTTGCTCATTTAAATATATAATCTATATCTAATTCTCGTAGATTTTGAGAAAGCCTATGATGTATAACGTATAACCATAGCCTAGTATATACGAAGCTGAATACGTAATAAATATGCATCCATAGATAGTTTGCTAACCACTAGGATCGCTACTATCGCCTCATTATAGACAATGCGAAATAGTACCTGCACAGTCTATTGTTCCTAGCACCCTCATAAACTCAAGCTTCGTGACTGTATATACTAGACTGTGGTATAACTATATATGAAATGTAATGGGAATATCTTTACCTCAGAACAACAGTGGGATATCTTGCAAAAATCATATTCTAAATAATTAGGACAAAAATTGCTATTGAACATCGAGTGCAATGTGTAAACGAACTTTTGGTTTAATATGAAGCTAAAACAACAAGAAACTTTCTTTACACATTGCACTCGATGTTCAATAGCAATTTTTATCCTCATTATTTAAAATATGGTTTTTGCAAGATATCCCACTGTCGTTCTGAAGTAACGATATAATTAAAACAATTAAGGGATTACAGTTACGGAAATAAAACTTGGAGCTCCTTTATTGTATGTTTCGCTTACAACACACTGCGCATATGCAGTAAACAAGAGCCCCTGTATGTATGCTACTTGTGGACAGTCGTGGGAAATTTTTGCCTATTTACAGGTTGACTCCCATCAAGGCTTGCTCCAAATTTTAATTCCGTTTGTGTACTTGCGGCGAAACTAGTCGAAAAAAATTTTGTTCTGTTCAAAATTTGTAGTATAGAATTTCCTCTTTTTGCCTGTGAGAGAATTTTCTAAATATTTCTATTAGTTTCCGAGTTATGGCGAAAAATATGCACTAGGAAAGTACTTGACCGTTCTCTGAATCAACATTTTCAAACAATTTCCGTCGTAACTCAGAAAATATATAAAATAATGGTATGGCATATTGTATGGTTATTGTATGTTATACTATACAATGCGAATTAATATCGTTGTCCTATTATTAGCTAATATAAAAGATAAAACATTAATTTTTAAGTAAACATTTTCAGGAAAATTAAAAAAAAAATAATCATTATTACTTAAAATGTGAATAATTTAACGATACTAACACACGTTATTGCCAAGAGCTTCTGGAATAGGTCGGGGAAAAAGATATTTAAATCATTTTTTAAAGATTTGGGAGCTGGGAAGGAAACGGTGATTGTTTTAAAAAATTGCCAAAATTTCAAAAATTAAAAATATGGCAACATTTTTTATCTAAGTAGTGGTTCTTTTAAATGAAGGTGTGAATAGTAACATCGTAAGTTTTAAATTTAATTCATTAGGGGAGACTTGAGAAAATGAAAAAAAAAATGAGTTATGTAGTTTTATATGTATTGCAGCAGAATGTACTTCCTTAAGTGCTATAAAATACTTAATCCTGCACAGTGAAGAAAGGAATAAATAAAATGTTACTACATATGCTCACAGAATTATTGTAAAACTAGTACACATTCGAAATTGGTTAAAGTTCGTTTAAAAGAAAACAAAATTTAATAATAAACACAAAGCATTGAATTTGTAAACACTTTCAACAAAAATTTGTGATGAAGATTTCCTCTACTTACGGAAAACCAGCATTTATGCTGTCAAATGTAAGCAATATGAATGAGCCCTACAACAGTTATATAAGAGTGAAATCCTGTGTTGAATTTTACAGAGAATCCGCCCTTGTCCATGCTGTAGTAGTGTTACAAAAGTCAAAAGTAAAAACATAACCGCTTTAGACGCTACAGAGTCGCATGGAAGATATAGAGTTGGATTCCCAGTTTTCACGAATGAGATTCTGTTGTCCACAACACACATGAACCGCATTTTTAACTAGGAAAAACCCGGTACTCGATTTGGCAAGGAAGGCGAGTGGACCCCGGAGCAGTTCTGAAAGTTTCGCAGTGAGAAAATCCCGACACCACCCAGTATTGAACCTGAGATCATTCAATCCATAGCCAGTTACTATAGCACAGAGCTACCCGGCCGCCAAAGTGAAATGTGTCATTAAAATTATGTAAAAGATTGTCATATTTTTAACATTCGGTCCAGCTAAGATCATTGCCTTCAAAAATTAATGTATCGAATATGAATGAGGTCTCGTCCACCTCATTACATATCACTCGACTAGTATGACTAGTCAGTTTGTTTTTATACCATTGAGTTGGTTAGAGAGCACTCAGCGCGCACAGCTGAGAGGTCCTGGGTTCGATTCCCGGTGCCGGTACGAATTTTTCTCGTACTTAATGGTATAAAAATTAAAAAATTAAGCCATACCCCAGACTGGCATAGAGATGCTGTAATGATCTCTCTTGGTTCCATTCTTCCGCGTCTCTTTTTCTTTATAATACACAAATTTATCTTAATCGTTGATCTATCTTTGCTATATCAGAACTTCAAGTCAGCTCCAAAAGTAAATTGAGATCATAAGATTGTGTAGGTTAAGCTTGAGCACTAATACCTCAATCGAGTCACTGCAGACTACTCCTGAACCCCCCACTGCACCTTTACCGGCTCAGTAGATAGGAAGATAAGGATTGCTCAGAGACGGATTATGTAAGGTAGGCATAATAGCTTTTAAGAAGTTTCGGCTCTCGCTGTTCGCCTAAAATCCACCAGTGGTATATAGTACATTTGTTTATAAGGCGGTGTAAGCGAAAAGGACGTGGGCGGGAGTTTCTGCGTTCTGTTTACCTTCCTCGTTGTGCTCATGGCCGGTGAAGGTCAACAAACAAGCACGTACGTAACTTCTTGTACAACGATTCTGGAGTGAAACATTAAGAGAAAAGATACATACAGCTTTGAGTACTGAAATGAATGAATGAATGAATGAATGAATGAATGAATGAATGAATGAATGAATGAATGAATGAATGAATGAATGGAGAGGGAAATGGGAGGAGAAACTTTAAAGGTACGTGTAAACACGATCTTTCAAAGGGAGTTTGGGGCTGTGAAAAACTAAATACGTAAGCTCCAAACCTGTCGGCCACTTGTCTCACTTCGGGTTTCGCTGCTCCAGTGAAGGAGTTCTAGAAAATTTCGAGGGGGAAAGCCGGAAATGGACGTAACTTATTAGCTAAATATACAGGGAGGAGGGGGGCAGAAGCACAACGAGCTGACCAAGAGGGGATAGAAAGTGCAACGAACTAAGAGGTGAAGTGGTCGAAGACTAGGCAACGAAACGGTAATAGCCAATTTGGTTCTATGATGATTCGAAAGCGTAGGATTTAATCATCGGAACGGTAATAGCCAATTCGCTTTTTGATGATTTCTCTCAGATCAGAAGACTAGCCAATTAGCTCTTTGATGATCGATCTTTAAGAGGGAACAATTAGATTATATTATAGCCCGAGTTAGATGTGAATATTTATTAAATTTGAGCCGTTACCAGGGTCATGGGGAAGTGAAAGAAGGTCCTTGGCCCATTTCTTTTGGGGCTCATCCCAACATTTTTCTTAGGGTCTTAGAAAAACCTCGGAAAAACCTTAGGCAGGATGAGTACTGAAAATTGATGAAATTCAATATATAATTGTTTCTCTATGATGAATAATTTTCTAACCTGGAAACTTTATACGTTCAATCTTACCTATTTGTGCAGTTCTATACTATTTCTAGAGTTAGTAAAAAATATTGCAGTTATGGGTAATTATCAATACAGAATGGCACCCGTAACTTCTGTTTATTAAAACAGTTCAGTCAGCCTTGGTGGCGCTATCGGTAGTGTGTGTGGCCGAGGGTGCTGATTCGATTTCGGTCTAGGTTGAGGGCATATAAGTGTGCTTAAATGCGACAGGCTCATGTCAGTAGATTTACTGGCATGTAAAAGAAATCCTGCGACGCTGATATAATCTCAGCAGTTGCGAGGGTTGTTAAATAAAAAATATATATCTATTTTTTAAAACAGTTTCCCTAACATCTCAAATAGTTTTTCAGATATTAGTGAAATTTTGTATGTATATGTATTTCATACTTGTGAGCGAAACTGCCTGGAACCATTGATTTCATAATTATAGTTATTTTTAATAGCCTATATATTTTGACCTAATGAAATTAAAAAAAAATTAGGATACACTTTAAAATAAAAAAAAATATTTCTACTGGAGATGTTTTCAAAGACGGTACATGATTGTTCATGTAACATTAAGGAATAAATTATGGGTTGACGAGCCATAGTGTGCCAAGCGCCATTTATTAAAAATGGAGAAAGCAAGGTTTAAAGTTAAGTGATTACTATAATTTAATGAAGACTGACATATCATTTAAGTTTAATGTGCATACCTTATATTACTTGCTATATGTTTAATTAAGTTGCGGTATTTATTTAATTTTAATCCTTATTATCTCCGTTTTTAATATATGGCGTTTGGCCCACTATGGCTCTGAACCCTTCAAATAGCAAAAAGAATCACTCAAAAATACTGATATTTGTGAAAATTATGAGGAAAACGGCAGTTCAATGTAAAAAAAAGCTGTGATTTTGAACTGCTATTACTCGTTACGGTAATAGTTCTACCAAGTCTGAAAGTACAGTTTAAAAAAACTTAAGATTTTCAGAAATGGCGAATATTTAGCATTGAAAATTTCAATGTTGCGGAGTCATTTATTGCTGAGAGAAAAATTAATTTCACCTACTTTTCAATACTCAAAGCTCTATCTCCACCCTTAAGACGGTGACGAACATCTCTACTAAAATTAATGGATGTTTCATCACGCAACTTTGGTGCAGAGAAACTATTGTATTATATAAATTACTTTCACACGAATTTTGTAAACTGAACTCCCACAGTATATCGGACAGAGAGTCGTACGCGATCATCAAGTAGTAAGTGTTGCCAACGCAATAAGATTACGTTCAGTTTCATAATATAGGGAACACGACAATTTTCACTAAGAGAAAACGACGCAAGACAAGTGCTTGTAACTTACAACACGAAAATCTGAGCGTGTTGTTATTACTGCTCGGAGGGGACTAGAGAGGAGAAGGGAGGGGGACAATAATTTGTCCTCTAGTCTGATATTGCGGGCACAGACTCTTGTAACTTATGAGTTTTGTCTTCCAAAACGAATTTTCTTCTTTAACAAGCTTTTTCCCTCTCTGTCCCGCTACTTGCTAGGTCTGCTTCTGTTCGTCCTAGTGGCGCTCCAGGCCTGGAATACGTACAGGCTCCGCTGGGTTTTGTGAGTTTTGGAGGAGGGAAAACTGCTGTCAGAAATTCCTTGTAGGGACATTTATTTCTCGTCCGTAGCGCGTCTTTTCACCCCACCTCTAACTCCTCCCTCCCGTTTGTACCCTGGAGTAAACATAGTCAAAATGGAGACCAATAAAATATGACAACCGGGAAGTGTAGGCGCATACGTGCAAATTCCCTGCTCTTCAATTGGAGGAAAATGTAGTGTTGCTCTTAACAGGCGAGATGACGAAGAAAATATTGTTTATTACATATTTTATAACATGCTCATCAAGCACGAGGAGTTTTATTGTTATAGGTTCACGGTAATTTCTGAATGCGATCAGTATTAATATTTTAGGTGGCTGCGGTTTGTTTCATTATGTCGACAATATCAAATTTGGAAATTTTATGAGTTATTTTGTTAAAAATTAAAAAAGGTAAAAAAAGGTAAAGGTATCCCCGTAACATGCCATGAAGGCACTTGGGGGGCATGGAGGTAGAGCCCCATGCTTTCCATGACCTCGGCACTAGAATGAGGTGGTGTGGTCGGCACCACGCTCTGACCGCCTTTTACCCCCGGGAAACACCCGGTACTCAATTTTATAGGAGGCTGAGTGAACCTCGGGGCCGTTCTGAAAGTTTGGCAACGAGAAAAAATCCTGTCACCACCTGGGATCGAACCCCGGACCTTCCAGTCCGTAGCCAGCTGCTCTACCAACTGAGCTATTAGAAGAAAATATGACAAATATTAACACTTTATAATAATTAAATCCTTCAGAAACTGTCACAATTTATTAGAATATTATGGATTTATTAATTTGTCCTACAGAATAATCTCTGTAATGTTGGCAATTAATATTTGAGGAGAAAAATTCTCTCCGGCGCCGGGGATCGAATCCGGGTCCTTGGTTCTACGTACCAAGCGCTCTGACCACTGAGCTACGCCGAATTCAATCCAAGGAGTGCGTTATATGGCAGTAAAAATTTTAATAGCCTCCCTATCGATATAAAAATGAAACTCAAAACATAAAATTATTTAGGGCCAAATTAAAGAAGGACGTAATTTCTCACGCCTTCTATTCTGTAGGTGAATTCATGACATTCAATAACACTTCACGAAATTGATACTAAAACTTTGTGTTGTACTAGTAGACTATATTGTAAATCTCGTCTATATATATTTCATCTAGACTATGACTATAAATTAAGATTTTATAATAGTATTAAGTTTTTTGACTTGTTCCATATCGTCGCCTTACTTCCATAAGGTCGTATGTGCACTTTTCTAAATTTTACAGGAGAACGAATTAAAAGTTCAAATAGCCGTGATAAATCTAATTTTTATCCAATGGACTTGCAATTTCTGTCAATTTTTACTTAATTGGGTACAATTTTATAACCATTTTCACTGATGTGGTAGGTCTGTCCTCCCAAAAAATAAATGAGATACGACCTTTTGGCACAAACATTGCTTACCTTTTTGGACATATGGCCCTGGCATTCTTACGAAAAATTATTATTTTAGCTCACTAAATATCTTTTTATTGAGAAATCAGGTTTGCATTATAATTAGGAATGCCATAATATTTAACTACAGGGACATCATTTTATTTTTACTTCAATTTTTATTGTACCTGAGTTTTTGAATGTACTTCACTCCCACCCCTTCTACTAAGGAAGTTCCAACTCCACACAGAACCAAGACCGCAGATAGTAAGCAGTACTGAGTTACTGAGTATAGTACGTTCCAGAAATATGTTCGCGTTTTCCAGTGACGAAAGAGCTTTCAATATTGAATCATATTTTCGCACAGGTACTGTCCGTTTGCCTACGTCGCATCCCGATTTCCCCCACCTGCTTCTGCTCGCCCCTCTGTAATAGCTGGGCTGTCTTTGCTCTTTTCTGAAAACATTAATTTCTCTTAGGAATTGGAAGTTTACGTAATATTATACAGCTGTCTAATTTAACTCAAATAAAAGGGCCTCGTTAAGTAATTAACTGTCACGTGATTTCCTCCCTTTCTACAATCCTGCGGCATAACCACTTGGACGGACAGTAGATAGCATGTCTGAGTAATTTTATATTTTCGGGTCGGGCAGAAGTGAAGATTGAATTTACAGTACGTAGAGTAGGTACAGAATTATTTCAACATGAGTTACTAGTACGAAGGACGAAACTGGCAATTGGAATTAGATGCAATAGTCTATAGTGCGATAATATGCACAAAAGAACTGAAGCCTGTATCGAAATGAACGGCCACCATTTTCAAAATTGTGTTTAAATATTCATATTATGATTATTTTTCAATTTAACTTCTTTCTCTATAGTGTACGCTAATGTGCTGTAGACAGTATAATATACACTGCATAATGAATACGTTCGCATGGATAACTCACTTCGTGAGTAAAAACACTTATTCTTAATACGGTACTGTATTTTGATTAAAGAAAAACCTAATGAAAATTATCAAACTCAAAATCGCGATATTTCCTAGTTTAAGTAAATTGATGAACTACTTTTCTTCCTTCCTATACCTAGTAGAGTGATTTGTGTTTTACGCCAGTATCATCGAACTCCAGTCTTGGAGAGGGGAGCAAGCGGTGTTTCCGGTTCTCTAAAGGTATAGACAGGTTAATATTAAAAATGTTAGTAAAAATAAAATTATGTCCCTGTATAAACAACATAACTATTATAACTACAATGTATATTAGAAGAAAGTTGTTGACTATCTTTTCACAAGAAGAAGAAGAACAAGACTAAAAGATTTACAACTCTTGCGGTCCAAAGCTGGATATGTGTAGACCAGGATGTCGGCCAATAGTATAAAAATACGTAATACTCACCAACATGCCACGACGTAAAATCGAATATTTAATGCAGAACATACCTGGAAAGAAAACAAAATCATTTTAGAAACTTCATTAATTTATACATTACAGTAAATTTAAATGTACATATTATTTCATTCTAATTTAAATCTGGAGACCTAAAACGACTATCAATAAAATTATTCGGGTCAAAATTCCTTTAAATAACGCCAGAAAATGTAACATTCCTATATAATATAATTTCCCTCTGTCGGATATCAATTTTTGAACATATAAATTGCAGCGAGTATTATTCACGATTTTCCAAAGATTGATAGGAGTGGTTTTGGATTAGTGCTGTTCACCGGTGTGACTACTACCGCGGAGGGATCGGAGATTACGAATAAAGCTCTCCACCGGTGATCTCCGGTACTATCATAGGTGGAACAGGGGACATACAGAGGGATGCGGTGGTTCGGAGCGAAGCGAAGTTGGAGGACGTAGAGCTCAAGGACGACCGGCGCGTACGGACTGAGGGTAGTTGTGAGTGGAATAAAATCGCACCAAATCGTATATCTGTCGCATGGAAATTCTTTAATTTAGTAGAAGGTAATAATAAAGTCGCACGCTGTGAACTATGTGGGCAAATTTACTCTAAGGGTGGTGGAACTTAGGATTTGTTAGACCATTTGAAGCGATCGCACAATCGCGAACTTGAAGAAAGTAAGTAAGTAAATTTAACTGTTCAAAACACTTTTGAACTCTTTTAAAAAGTGTGTTTACTTTGATTTATATATAAAAGTTCTAATAAATAATTTCGTGGTTTTGTGTGCAGACAGAGTAACATTGCGAATGAAAAACTGAAAAGGACCCTTTAAGATTGATCCAGCATATTGTTACGAGATGAAACTCCAAACTTCAGTGATGAGCCGCTTACTTGAAATGAAATATGAGTTGGTGATTGTGTTGCCAGAAAAGCCAAACGCTCCTAGGAAGCTAACAGGTCCGTATTTGGAAATCTCTATGGCGTGTACCAGGTTAGATAGATTCTCTGAGTAGGTATAAATTTTAAAATGTAGGTATGTAAGTGTTTAGGCTAACATTAAGAAACTAAAGAAACCTGTGGTAATAATATAATTACAATTATCCTTAAGTTGATATCCGCTTATATTTTTTATTACAGAGGAAGAGTGACGCGTTTTTGAAGAGACAGTTCAAATACTGACATTCTTTAACACAATGATCACAATCCTGTCTGGTGAAGAATCTTAATAAATTATTTTGGACAGTAAACTTTAACCCATTGATACCACATGTTTCTTTTGTTCCATTCTGACACTCTCTTAATATATTTTACGTTAAACTAAACCGATTAGAATAATAATTGACAAAAACTGTTTGTGAATAGACGAGTGTTTCCAGGAGAATTATAAATGTTTACATTAGCTAATGAAAAGCTTTACTTCTGCATTAGTTTGCAGTTAATTTTAATGTTATTCATTTGATCAATGACATAAGACTAATACGCCTTTCCACATATACTATGAATTTCAAAACTAGAAAAAAATCTGTCAACTAACACAGTACTTCAAGCAAAACAAGGAAAAAAGAAGAGCAGAAGAAAAAGAGAGAGAGAGAGGTAAATATAAAAGAGAAAATAAACAACAAAAAATTACACACTTATTTTAAAAGATACGCGGACGTCAGCGGAATCCAATCACACCCTGATCCGATTAAAGGAAAGCTCAGCGGAAAATGTATGTCTGCGCCGCAGCATATATACAACCTGCGTGGCATCAATCGGAGGTAACCGGAGGTCTCCGATTGAAAGCGCACAAACAACCGCTCCGGAGAAAACCCTAATCATAAGCAGCATTATTTTGGATCAACTAATGCATAAGAAATCCCCGGCGCCCAACCTTCTCGTTTGCCTTAAGGGTCCTTGATGACTCGTGTAGATCTGTGAAGTACAAATCGACGTTAGACAACATCTTTTGTTATTTGAATAATATTACGGAAGGAGTAGAGGACAGCAGAGGGATATGGAACAGTAGCGGGCTATAAAATTTCAGCAAATCATCACTATTTCGATTTTTTCATTTCGTGGATATTATTGTAACTTCTTCCTTATGTTTTAGTTAGTGTCATAACTTGGCATGTGCGCTCTGGAAACTATGGTCTTACAACAATAAACAATATAATAAAATATATTTTGTGGCGATAAGAAACTTTTGAAGGTAATGTACTGTATAAATGATATACCAAATAGGTCTACTGTTATGAATTGTCTGAATGTCCACAGGTTGTCTTGAAGAGCTTGAAATGATTATTCAAATAATGTAGTTAAACTTATTTTTTGTGAGTAGGCGAGATTAAGGGTAGCGCGTATCATAAGTCGTTACTGCGTAGTTGAGGCGGGAGTTATGGAATACATCAGGAAGCAAAATGCTAAGGAGCCTTCGACACATCACGAAGTAAAATTGAAAGAATAGAGTGACGAAGATTGTGGAAGTCTACGTTCCAAACCACAAGATAGCAATCTAGACTGCATATTTTGTGAGAGTATTTACGACACCAGTGGAAAATGTTGGGTAATAATATAGGCTATATTCACTTTGAGTTGTACGCAGTACGCAGAATGTGAATCATATCCATATATTTGTGAATTTTGAAAATAAAATTATTTTTAATGGTTTTGTCATGGGTGTTCCATATACCCCTCCCTATTGCATAAACCCAACGTTTATTCTATTTTAGTCTTTTATAAATTTTGTTTACTGTATACATCACGTGTTTTCTATGTTTATGATGTACTGAAGTCTAATAAATAATGCACTATGCATTACCATAAAAAACTGTCCTTTTATAAGAATATTTTTGAAATAGGATTAAAAACAAAATTGTATTCATATACCCCTTCTTCCCTCTAAAGTTGTCATTTCATGAGACTACGCTCTAAATTCTAATGACGTCTTACCAGTGTATTACTTACTTAAATACAAATGACTTTTAAAGAACCCGAAGGTTCATTGCCGCCCTCACATAAATCCGCCATCGGTCCCTATCCTGTGCAAGATTAATCCAGTCTCTATCATCATATCCCACTTCTCTCAAATCCATTTTAATATTTTCTCCCATCTACGTTTCGGTGTCCCCAAAGGTCTTTTTCCCCTCCGACCTCCCAACTAACACTCTACTGGGTGTTCATTTCAAAGTGCGTCATGACGTCACTGTTGTGAGTCATGTGATTTGAAGCGAGTTTCAGCTTTTATGTCAGAAAAGTTGCCTATTATTCAAGGCGTTCAATCTGAACTTGAGAACGTGTACAGTATAACTTGAACGTCGTAGCAACAGATGGCGGTCTGTACGGTCTGTGTGCTACCATAATCTCTTTCGAACTGTATTTTGCGAGGGCAAATCGTACGCAGGGTATTTGTTATAATTAGTAACGGCAACATTCCACAACACAAATCAAATGCTCTGTGTCCATGTTGACTGTCGAAGTTAATGTCAACAAATACGTAAGTAATCGTCTTAACCCACTCCCCATAAAGAAAAAAAAACTCACCTCATTACGTGTTTCCAAACAGTTCACATTCCTGCCACTACCGGCGTTACCGTACGTATCGGTAAGTACCCTTCAGAATGAACGCCGTGCTTGCCAGGCAACTTCTCTGGCATATAGGTAATACACCTTTGCGGAAGTGTAGGAAGATTGAATTCTCTAGGTTCATCGGCTAGCAACATGACGGTATTCAGCGAGCCATGACACACTTTGAACTGAACACGCAGTATATACCAATGTATTAATATTTATAAATAGCCGTTTAATATAATGCTAAACATCTTGTATGGTTTACAGCAGTTTCTGACATCGCTATTCAATCACATTGCAACTCTGCGTCTAGAACTATAGTACTCGTTCAAAGTGTGTGGTTTTCATTTCTCATTTTCATTTCCATTTATTCTATTCCACAGATCTTAAGTCGTCATTGTAGATTTGAGATTGTGTAACAAATTAAAAGTTATACAAATATTTAGCCTACAACATATAGCAAGCAGATTAATTCAATTTGCAAACAATCTAGGTTTGATGAGTAAGAACAACAATGATCTTCTTATCCTTAAGAACTGCTATTACATTTTACCAAAAGTTATTAAAGAGCAAAAAGAACATATGTCGTTTACATGTCATTACAAGGGACTAAGATTTTCGCTTAAACTTCCTTCGCGTTATTCACTCAAATTTAATAGATTTCACAAGGCCCTGGAGGGATAAAATTAAGCTTTGGTAAAGTGGTGTGTGAATTACAGATAATTTTTTTTTCAGATTTACCTCTTAGAATAGCTTTGTTTCAGGTGCGAAGCTCTTAATGGAACGCAGCGTCATACTGAAGAACCTCTTGGTGGGTTGATGAGCGAAACTTGTTTCTTTGACACTTACCATCTCTCGCAGGAGTTTGTAACAAACTCACCATAATATTCAGTACAGAGTTTCCTATTAGCGAAAGGATGTGCTTGTATGAAGGAAGAACAATACGAACAAACGGTATTTTAAAATTATTCAGATAGTACGTCAGGGATGTAATTCTCTCCAACATTATTTAGCATTATTAACATTATTAGGAATCAAAGGTAATGCTTTAAACTTAATAAAATCGTATCTTAACGACAGAATTCAAATAACGAAAATTGACAATTATTCAAGTGAACTTTTAATTATTAATATAGGTGTTCCCCAAGGCACAGTTCTAGGCCCTATTCTATTTTTAATATATATTAATGACTTATTAAAAATTGACTTACAACAATACAATGGTGTTCACTATTCTTATGCAGATGACACAGTTTTACTTTTTGGCGGAAAAACCTGGTATGACGCATATAATAATTCAAATAAAGGACTTAAATTAATAAAGAAAATGGTTTGACATGAATTATTTTCTATCAAGGAACATAAAACCATGATTATTCCATTCTCATTATCTGAAAAATGTAACAAACCTCCTACATCTATATTTAGTATTAAATTACATAATTCTGATTGTTGTCTTATACAGTGTAAATGTCCGATTATTAAAGAGTCCTCTGAAGTTAAGTATTTAGGCACAATTTTCGACAATCATTTAAAATGGAAGCAACACATTAATTACCTTTGTAATAAATTACGTAAAATAATATATTATTTTGTTTTATTGAGGAATTACTTGTCAATAACTTTATTACTTAAAATATATTTAACTTTATTTCAATCGGTAATTATGTATGGAATTATAGGATGGGGTAGCTCATTTAAATCCAATTTTAATCCACTTTATTTATTACAAAAGAAAATAATTAAAATATGTCTTCATAAACCTATTGATTTTCCATCTCAAAATTTGTTTTTAGACTTTAATGTACTTAACGTAAGACAGATTTATTATATTGTATTAATAAAATTCATACATAAAAATCGAAATAATTTTGAATTGTATTCTCATAGTTATGAAACAAAAGGTACGAATTCTTTAAGACTATTTGAACCAAAATGCAACACTGTTACAGTATTTAATCATAGTAGTAATTTAGGCCAAGAATATATAACAAATTTATATTTAAATATCCTCATCTTGTCAATTCGAATAGTTCTAGTATTAAATTTAAAAAGTTATGTATGGATTTTATAAAAATTGAAAAATTGTAAATTTAAATTTATATACTATAATTGCAAATTGTATTGTATAATTATTAATGATAATTGCATTGTATAATTATTAATTTCAATTCAGGAATCCGCCCCTGAGCACGAGTTCTACTCTTTCAGGGGCAAGCTAAAGTTTCTCTGTATATTTTATATTTTATGTCACGATTATTAGCAAAATAATAAATAAATAAAAAAAATTAAAAAAATATATTTAATAGAAGCTGTAAGGAAATGGAAACTGGAAGCCCCCAAATTAATTTATAGTGGGAAAGGATTTTATTTAAATATTGTAATGTATTTTTTACTTTAGTAGCTTATTTTAGGACGCTTTATTAATATCTTAGGTTATTTACCGTCTGATTCAGATGAAGGTGATAATGCTGGTGAAATGAATCCGGCGTCCAGCACCGAAAGTTATCCAGCAGTTGCTCAATTGGGTTGAGGGAAAACCCCGGAAAAACCTCAACCAGGTAACTTGCCCCAACCGGGAATCGAACCAGGGCCATCTGGTTTCGCGGCCGTTACTCCACAGGCGTGGACTATTTTAATGTATGCTGACGACCTTGTAATAATTGTAGAAAATGAAAATATCTTACAAAATTCATGTTAAATCTTGAAAAATTTTTAGATTTTAACGAAACCATTTCTATATCTAAAACAAATGTGATGGCTTTCTATGGAAAATATTCTATTAAATAAAAAGTTTTCGTAGAAGATTCGCCGATAGAACAGGAAGAAAACTTTATATACTTCGGTTTTAACTTCTTATATAAAAAAGATACAGAAATTGAAACTAGAATTAATACATTTCAGTCTATATGTGGGTGCATCAATTGAATTTAAGAAAAGGACGATTAAGAAGGAAACACTGACATTATCTCGAGTATTATATTATGGGAGTGAAACTTGGACAAGAAAGAAAAATATCCACGATGCAATCAGCATAAATGTAGTTCCTGAGATGAGTAAAAGGCTGCACTAGAGAACATAGAATAAAATGATGATATGAGGAAAGAAATGTAATAAAATCACTGAATAAAAAAATTAGAAGTTACAAAAATAACTGGTTAAACTATGTTGAAAGAAAGAATAAAAATATAATTCCATAGAAAGATCTCATTTATTATCAACCAAAGGAACTAAGAAGTTTGGGAAGATCCCGGAAAAGATGTTTGGATGAGAGTGGAAGAGGCTACTAGCCTATTCCGCATCAGATGGTATGATGATGATGGTGATTATTATTATTATTATTATTATTATTATTATTATTATTATTATGAACAAGACCACAGTAATTCTCAGTGAATTAGCAAAACAAATACAACATTCCTGAAACTGTGCCAGACGAAGTAGTAATTAGTAAGTAGTTATATTATCAAGTATTTGGTGACATTTTAAAAATCGTATTTCTAACTTCAGTAGCACTAAGTCCTAAATCTCTATAAGATAATCACACTTCTCTAAACAACTATACTGGAATAAAATATGGTTTGTACAAATTACTAAAACAGAAACTCTAAAAAATCGTGGTATTGACATTACATAATTAACCTATATTTTATCAGCAGAGTTAGTAAGTACCAGAATTGCGGGTGGCAACGCCATGCTCTGTAGGCAACTTCTCTGCCTTGTCCGTATAGTATGTGGCCTGATCTCCAGACGTATAGACTCAGTTTGCCGACCGATCGAAGGGTAATGTAATGCTTGAAGAATTCTTCGATATCCAGGTTTTTTTTTTACCATGGGGATTTAGTGTAGTGAATTTTTAATGGCAGGCAGAGTAACTATCTCATGCCCCCATGTTTAGATTGCTACCAGTGCACTTCATTAGAGCCAGGTACCCAGCTTCGAAGCCGTTAGCCCTGTGAACTTGCAATATATCGATATCCAGGGCCTCCTACATTTCGAATTTATTCCTGAGGGTCGAACTGTCATTAAGGAGACATAGAAAACCAGACTGTTCCAAGCCCATTACTATTTTCTTTTCAGGAGAGCTATTTTAAGCTCTTAACATTCAAAGCTTCATGAAACAATTTGGAATAGCTTCATAGCAACCTTATGGAGAGGAATTTTACAATTTTGTTCGATTCATAAATGCAAACAAGAACAGGAACATAATGAAACACAGATTTCTTTGTTATAAAAAGTTGGATTTAGAACAGTCTGGTTCTCAGCCATCGATATGATGCAATTCTTCGACGTCTTCGTGATGCTGTTCGACGAAAAAATGCAATTTGTGGTAAGGACAATCATGACATTACCCTAGCATATCGGTAGCTTTTGGTAAGCGAATTCCTCGCAAAAAACAAAACACCTGTCCATTCACAGCCACCATGTTCTCCAGATTTTACTCCAGTAGGTTTCTACTTATTTCCACAGGTCATGTTCCTACTCAAGGGATGGGAGTTTGCGTCAGACGAAGAGGTGAAAATTCATGCGACGCGCTCTCTGCGGGAAGTGACCAAAAATGGGCTCCAGGAATGTTTCGAGGAGAGATATGGACACTAGCTCAAGTGTGTCACTACCCAGAGGGGTGCTTTGAAGATGGTGTTGTGTAAATGTCATCTGCAATAAAGGTATCTACACATGTTCTGTTACTTTATGACTCTACTGGTATGTATGTCTTAATATTCTTAACAGCTTAATATACTTGTTCTCCTTAATGACATTCTATGTTACGGAAACTCGTACATGAGCCAGAATTAAAAAAAAAATTATATCCAAAAAGCTCAATGACAAAAATATTGAATACTCGACTCGATAAGAAATCTAGGCATGTTTATGGATAACGACCCAGACTGGAATACTCAGATTACCAATAATTTATACAAGAAAATATTTTCCATATTTCTTTCTCTGAAACATTTAAAAATCTCTGTCATTTGTCAGGAAAAAGAACCTTAATCAAATACTTATGATGCCTCATTTCGATTATTGCGATTGTTTTTTAACCAATCTAAATACCAATCTACCTGAAAGATTGCAACATGTTTACTTACAATGCGGTACAAGAATCGTCTGTAATACTAGAAAATTTGACCATGAAATACCATCTCTCAAACTACGCTAGTGGGTACGTCTGACGGAAAGAATAATCATACATTTCATATCACTTCTATTAAAACTTTTACATACTACTACTTCGAATTATTTGGCACCACGCTTTCAGTTCCTCAAAACACCTTATAATAACCATTAATTGCTTCTTTCTATATCTCGTCACAAAACTTTTTACACTAATCTTTCTTCACCATAACATCACCTCGCCTCTCAAATTCTTTACCTAGTGACATCAGGGATTGCCGGACATTGATTAATTACAATTTAAAACTTAATTATGAAGGGGTGTTTTATTGCATGAGCTCGAGTTTTAATAAGTTGTTGGATATAATGCTTTCTATCTCGATTTAATAAATTCTTATAATAATTACATTGTGTTTCATATATATGTATATATATATATATTATCAACTTATTTGTTATCTTTAATGTGCTAATATATAAGTGCAACAGTTCTGATTAAACAGTCATAGGCCTACTTCTTCTGTAGACTGCATCACTTAAATTCTGCCATTATTGTTGTTGTTCAACAATTTATTTTTAGTTCTTTGTCTATGTTTTACTTGTATTTATATTTCCATTGACATGGATGAAAGGGTCTCTTGGCCTTCACTCTGGCATAAACAACGAACGAATGAATGAAAGAATTAAAGAAGGAAACGAATTAAAGAATTAAAGAGCGATATGAATGAAAAAATTAAAGAACGAATGAAAGAATGACTGAAAGAACGAATTAATGTGTGAACAAATGAACGAATAAATAAACGAATAAAGAAATGAGCGAATAAATAAATAATAAATAAATAAATAATAAATAAATAAATAAATAAATAATTTAATTAAAATTGTGTGTGCCATGATCTTCACGAAGCAGTGATGACTACATAGCCCACTTGAATTCAGTGCACGTTAGGTGACTTTGGAATAAGTGAACAACGTTCAAATGGCATAGCTCACAACACTGTCCTGTATTAGAAATAGAAGCAGTAACTCTGGATCTGTCGGAGAAAACTCGTGTGGTCTAGGTAACACAGGGGGTCTTCTCCGGGAGCTCCGGTTCCTCATCTCATCTCATCTCATCGCGGATGTAGCGTAGACCAGCCTCCTATGGCGCATCCTGGGCAACGATTCTGCCGTAAATTAGTCTACACAACTGGCTGCATATGGGTGAATGACAAACAGTCAAGTACACGCCATTAGTAAAAAGAAGAATACTTATTACTTTAAACATGAGATAATAATAATAATAATAATAATAATAATAATAATAATAATAATAATGGCTTTATTTAACCTGGCAGAGCTAAGGCCGTAAGACCTTGTCTTACACTCAACCAGGATTAAAACTTGCTTACACAGTTGAACATCAAACTGGATCGGAATTAAGTAATTACATACTGATACAATTTAGGTACATAATGAGATCAAAAGAGGTAGTTACATAAAATTTACCTCATAAAATAAAAATAAACATAGTGAAATATATATTAATGTTGTTAGAATCAAATACGAATCACATAAAAACAGAAGCCGATAATTCAATAAAAAAGAAATGTACACGGTAAAAATAAAAATAAACACATTAGTATACAATATGTTAGTATTAGATTACAATTAAGTAGGATTTACATAATTAAACCAGAAACCGACAATTGAATAAAATGTACACAAAAAATAGATTAATAAAATACATCGACACAGTGGAATACATATTGGCGTTAAGTGTGATAAATAAACACGATTTACATGATTACACAATACAAATAAGAAACAAAAAGAAATAAAAATACAGTGGAACACATTCCATTAAATACTTGCAACGCGTTAGGTTTGGCAACTCAGCATAAGATATTGTAATTTTTATTAGTAACAACAATGTAATTTATTCGTCACAACAATAATTCCTTTCTACAATTCACCTTAACGCTCTCGTCAACAATTGGATCTTCACTCAACACAGTATTCGTTATAGCACTCCACCGACGACAATGACAATTTACTTGGACTATTACGCACAACAATGAACTGTTAATCTTAACTAATATTTACGAAGCACTATTTACAAATCAGAACTACCAGTTCTCAGTTCACAGTTCTTCTATCTCAGTCACTCGAGTTCACAGTATCTCGAACCACAGACTTTCAGAGACAGTTCACTGTACTCGAACTCGGGTCCCTCCAACTGCGGTCCACTGCACTCGAACTCAGATCCCTCCAACTGCGGTCCACTGCACTCGAACTCAGGCCTTCGGATGCTGACGCAGATGCGGACGCACACTCGAGTCGGACTCCGGCACACAAGTCTGGCTTGCTTGCTCTGGCTTACTCACTGACTGAATCACTGAAAACTCTAAAACTGCTGTCGTTCCTTCGCGACCGTAATTTATAACCACAGCGACGTAGCCTCGAAAATTCGCGAGTCTTCCACTTCGACGGATTTCTGGAATAGTCGGGAAGGTCGTTCCACATTCACTGCGTTAAGTAGCAGCTGCGCGCGCAGCCTCCCCTCGCGTGTAGGCCCCTTTCCCCGTGAAGCCCGCGCGATATGCTCTCTTGCGGGACGCTGGTCGTGAGTTCGAATCTCACGTCGCTGTCACAATATTTTTCTAATTTACATTTAAAGGAAATTAAAGTTCGGTAGCCCTTGACTTCAGGCGGCAGAGAATTCCAGTGACGAGAAGTAGCAACAGTGAAAGATGAAAAATAAGTAGATGATGTCGGGAGTGGTATTTCTAGCGTGTTATCATATTGTGACCGAGTATTTAAGTTATGATACCGAGAAAGACTGTGGAATCTGACAGATAAGTAAGAGGGAGTAGAGGTGTGGAAAATTCAGTACAAGAGAGAAAGAGAATGTAACTTTCTCCTCTCATTTAACCTGAGCCACAATAATTTATCGAAAGAAGGAGAAATGTGATCGTAGTAGCGGACATTACAAATGAAACGAACACACGCATTATGAACACGTTGCAGTTACTGGGATAAATCCACCCTGAGATCACTGAATAAAAGTCACAATAATCGAAATGAGGCATAATAAGAGTCTGTACAAGCGTCAGCTTTAATTTAGCTGGATAGTGGTGGATATGGTTGTATACGAGTCAAAAACTAATTCTAAACGCAGAATATAATGATAATAATAATAATAATAATAATAATAATAATAATAATAATAATAATAATATAAATATTGTTCGTTGATTATTTTTAATTTTCATTGTGTTGTGATGTAAAGGGAAGGGCGTTAAACGCTGCACCATCACAGACTAGTATGTAAAGTAGCAATTGCTATTACATAGCCTATATTTTATTTACTTGTCTAGACATTTCTGTAATCTAGTTATTACGCGTACATAAAGAAAGAAATGAGTTCTGTAGATAACAGTAGCCTACGTCGTACAACTGTTTGGCAATTCCAATATTCCGACACAATGCTGTGCATGTCACGTCAGTACTTCTTTGGTGCTGACACTAATATCAAGAAAATTCAAGAACCATTTTTAAATTTTTCATCCATCGCCTATCATCTGCATCGTACGCTCCGCGAATGTATAGAAGAGCACAGCAAGAAGCATTGCTCACAATTTTTCACTCACGATACACAAAGAATCGTATTGCATTTTTAATAAGCATGGATGTCACGTCTCGTATTCCCTTGGCATGAAGATCAGGACTTCTACAATCCCTAACTTACAATGTGCTACTTATCATCCCCTCGAAGTACAGACAGTTCTAGAACGGAACTGCTAAGTTCATTTGTGACAAAAGTAACGTTGCTGACTTGTATTCAGAAGAGTCTGAGTTCGTGCTTATCACACGTAACTGAATTCACAGGTAAAAATATCGAAGATAAGATTTTCATTTCGTGTAAGTCCTATTTGAAGTTGCAAAATCTTGATATGTGAACTTTCGACAATAGAGACATAGTTACTTCATAGACTGGATACAAAGCGTACAAAATTGGAAAAGATAAGTTGGATAGAGCAGAAAGTTATCATACTGGAAACATTAGGTAGATAGAAGAGACTCATAGGATAGACTGAAGGGAATCTACAACAGAGAATGAAGGTAATCGAAAAAAGAGACTAAAGGGAATCGACAACAGAGACTGAAGGAAATCGACAACGGAGAGTAAAGGGAATCAGCAACAGAGACTAAAGGGAATCGGCAACGGTGACTAAAGAGAATCGACAACGCAGAGTAAAGGGAATCGACAACGGAAACGAAAGGGAATCGACAACGCAGGCTAAAGGGAATCGACAACGGAGGCTAAAGGGAATCGACAACGGAGACTAAAGGGAATCGACAACGGAGGTTAAAGGGAATCGACAACGGAGGCTAAAGAGAATCGACAACGGAGACTAAAGGGAATCTACAAGGGAGACTAAAGAGAATCGACAACGGAGACTAAAGGGAATCGACTACGGAGACTAAAGGAAATCGACAAGGGAGACTAAAGAGAATCGACAACGTAGAGTAAAGGGAATCGACAACGGAGGCTAAAGGGAATCGACAACGGAGAGTAAAGGGAATCGACAACGGAGAGTAAAGGGAATTGACAACGGAGAGTAAAGGGAATCGACAACGGAGACTAAAGCGAATCGACAACGGAGACTAAAGGGAATCGACAACGGAGACTAAAGGGGATCGACAGCGGAGAGTAAAGGGAATCGACAACGGAGACTAAAGGGAATCGACAACGGAGACTAAAGAGAATCGACAACGGAGACTAAAGGGAATCGACAACGGACACTAAAGGAAATCGACAACGGAGAGTAAAGGGAATCGACAACGGAGACTAAAGCGAATAGACAACGGAGACTAAAGGGAATCGACAACGGAGACTAAAGGGGATCGACAACGGAGACTAAAGAAAATCGACAACGGAGCGTAAAGGGAATCGACAACGGAGTATAAAGGGAATCGACAACGGAGACTAAAGATAATCGACAACGGAGACTAAAGGGAATGGACAACGGAGACTAAGGGGAATCAACAACGGAGAGTAAAGGAAATCGACAACGGAGAGTAAAGGGAATCGACAACGGAGACTAAAGGGAATCGACAACGGAGAGTAAAGGGAATCGACAACGGAGAGTAAAGGGAATCAACAACGGAGACTAAAGGGAATCGACAACGGAGACTAAAGGGAATTGACAACGGAGACTGAAGCGAATCGACAACGGAGACTAAAGGGAATCGACAACGGAGACTAAAGGGGATCGACAACGGAGAGTAAAGGAAATCGACAACGGAGAGTAAAGTGAATCGACAACGGAGACTAAAGGGAATCGACAACGGAGACTAAAGGGAATCGACAACGTAGGCTAAAGGGAATCGACAACGGAGACTAAAGAGAATCGACTACGGAGACTAAATGGAATCGACAACGGAGAGTAAAGGGAATCGACAACGGAGACTAAAGGGAATCGACAACGGAGGCTAAAGGGAATCGACAACGGAGACTAAAGAGAATCGACAACGGAGACTAAAGGGAATCGACAACGGAGAGTAAAGGGAATCGACAACGGAGACTAAAGCGAATCGACAACGGAGACTAAAGGGAATCGACAACGGAGACTAAAGGGAATCGACAACGGAGAGTAAAGGGAATCGACAACGGAGAGTAAAGGGAATCGACAACGGAGAGTAAAGGGAATCGACAACGGAGACTAAAGCGAATCGACAACGGAGACTAAAGAGAATCGACAACGGAGACTAAAGGGAATGGACAACGGAGACTAAGGGGAATCGACAACGGAGAGTAAAGGAAATCGACAACGGAGAGTAAAGGGAATCGACAACGGAGACTAAAGGGAAACGACAACGGAGACTAAAGGGAAACGACAACGGAGACTAAAGGGAATCGACAACGGAGACTAAAGGGAATCGACAACGGAGACTAAAGGGAATCGACAACGGAGACTAAAGAGAATCGACAACGGAGACTAAAGAAAATCGACAACGGAGAGTAAAGGGAATCGACAACGGGGAGTAAAGGGAATCGACAAGGGAGACTAAACGGAATCAACAACGTATCGACAACGGAGACTAAAGGGAATCGACAACGGAGAGAAAAAGGAATCGATAACGGTTACTCAAGAGAATCGACAACGGAAACTAAAAGGAATCGAAAACGGTCTCCAAGAATAAATGGTTCTTTTAATGATATGATTGTTAGTAATCTAATTAGGATTATAAATTCTGCAATGTCTTTAATTGTAGATACTAAAAGAAATCGGCGACGGAGTCAAAAGGGAATCAACAATAGAGACAAAAGGAATTGACAATGGAGATTGAAAGTATACATGAAAAGGTTGAAGGGAATATAGAATATACATTAAAGGGAATCAAGAGGAGACATTAAATTGAATTCAGAAGAGACATTAAAAGGAATCGAGAAGAGAAATGAAAGACAATCGAGAAGAGAAATGGAAGACAATCGAGAAGAGACAATGAACAGATTCGGTAAAGAGTATGAAGAAACTCAAGAAGAGTGATTGAAGATATTGGAGAGAATAATCGACAGACTCGAGAGAATAAACCAACAGAATCAAGAGAATAATCGAACAGACTCGTGAGAGTAATCGAAAAGACCGAGAGAGTTATAAATTTAACAGACTGCAAAGAATAACTAAACTCTTAAGTACTATGGACCGTTTGCTAGATCGCTCCCTGTTTACCCCCCTACTTTATTTATCTTATCTTCAAGTCAATTCCTCCGTTGCTTTGTCTACCTTTCATTCCGGACGAGACCAGCATCAAGAGAAGGTCACGCGGATTATCTAAATTTTTCCTCAATTGATATTCAGTTCAGTTTGTTTGAAGCGGTCTCACAGACGTACTATAGTAGTTGCATGCGTGTATTTTCCATACATGTTCTCGTTATGTCATTTAATTTTTCGTACTTTTATGTGGTATAACTGTTATCTCTACATGCAAGAAAGGAGGAAAAAGCAGGATCTTTCAGGCAACGTGGTTTCCAGGTTTGAAGCAAAAGAAAAAAAAAACAAATATCCATGTTCTCGTTATGGAGTACCTATTTGCTTGGAGTGCTCTAGAAATATTTGTGTGTGGTGTTTGCACGAAGATTGAGTGATCCTATGAAGGAGTGCAGTGTTATAAGAAGTGTTGTGCTCTAATTTTTGCAAAATTGGGGAGTTAAAAGTATGTTTTATACAGTAAACATTTTCCATTCCAGAATACTTATAAATAATTGAACAAAATATTTCACTGACATGTTTAAATGTAGTAAATATTAGCATCATATTCAGAATTCATATTATTTTGACAGTATAAAAACATGGTAATCGTTTAATCAGTTTAAAAATGAAAACGTTGAGAGAAGCAGCAATTTAGTTATTACTGCATTTTTTGTTACTTCTATTGTTTGTAACTGTTTTAGACTATTTAAAATTTGCAAACTACTAAATTTACATATTATAATATTCTGTAGCATATATTAATGGTCAGTATGCTGCAGATGTTATACATAATAAATTCTTATTTTATGAATATGGAAAATAAAGAGGGAAATAAATACTGATGTTCCCTTCAAAAAGAAATTGGATAATCCCATTTAAACTGTCGTCTGTTTTGACATGTGTTAGTTTCTACCATTAAAGTGCACTGACAAAAATTAATACCAAAGTAAATGGCACTCTGTAATAATTAACATGGAGAGGAATTTAATCAGTCATGAGTGACGTTTACAATAATGCAAGTGTTCAATTTATATAATAAATCATGCATGTGATGAGACAGTCGTCTCTTTCTTGCAATATTGTCAATTAAATTAAGCATTATTCTCGTTTTCTTTCTTTAAGTTTAAACAGATTGATCTAAATTTAGTAAATTATATAAACACAAGAAATGTATCGAACTAAATCGATAGTGTGTACATCTCGAACAGACTGAAGTTCAAAGTTAGATGATGATAGCGGTGGCGTTGGCGATAGTGATGGTGGAAAGGGGATATGATGATTATTATGAAGCGACATCATTTATTATGGATTAAAATCAATTGCAACTCTTTGACTCATATCCCCAGTCTTCCTTTAATGTGAACAGTATACATATTATGTTGTATTATATCTCTGCCGGTGAGAGACCGTTAAATTTCAAGTGTCTTATCTTGGTAGTGATCGTAAGTATGATAAAAGATATCTGGTTGCCTTTCTTTCAATGAATTTTGACATAATTCTACTCACAGATTAGTACAACCTTTTGTTATCTCTCTTCTCCCTCACCTCAAACTTTCACGTTCCACAGAGGCAGAGATATGATAAAAGGTCTGTACCAGATAACTTTCACAAAGCAGTCAAGTAACCAATCCATTTCTTGAAAATGCACCGTCAAGCTTAAAGGAGTGGAACATTAACACTACCCTTACCATCTTCCATTTGTCAATAACAAATGTAGAGCATACAGTTCTTGTACCTGCATGCCCGCAACCACTCTCATTAGCGCGACAGTATATCAAAATCATGTTTATCTGCTCGTGAAATGAATAAACTGTTTTAGGTATGCACTCGCGTGTGCAGAATTGCACTACGATTGTAATTTTAGTGTTTAAAACAAACTTCATCACTCATGTACGTGTATGTTATTATACTGTAAGTAAAGTCTGACATTGAAAGCAAACTTCACACTGAAAGTAAACAAGCTGCTTGGAAACACATGACTACCTTCAATACATATATATATATATATATATATATATATATATATCGGTGCATACAGTTGACTTGGTAATAACAACAATCATTATGGATCAAGAAGTTGTTACAATGTACAGAGTGTTTGGGCTAAAGGTATGCATAAATAACGGCTTATAATATTAGAATTGTACAAATTAATGCTGTAACGTAAAGCACGATCGATAGAAAATTTTCCGAGATTTGTTCTCCGTTACACTTGCAAGGTCATAATTGCGTCACTTGCCGCAAAAGTACAGAAACTGAATGATAGGCTATGCATCAGTCGTTTCCTTTCAGACGAAATGAGGACGCCGCAACGTAAAATGCAGTGTGCGCTCTGATTTGCAAAATTTAATCAGTTACACGTGTTCAGCGGCGTACCCGAAGAAAATGGAATGAGGAGCCTCCAACACGCAAATACATTTAAGAGTACGAGAGACTGGAAGCTTTATTTAAGGGGAGCCTATACACCCAATTTTGACAAAAAAAAATGAAAATTTGATTTTTATCGTTTTTCGGTAGATTGATAAATATAAAATGATAATATGATTTTATTTCTTCTAATTGTCAGCTTTTAGCCCTACCGTAAGCAAAAATAAAAATAATAATTTGAACCAATTCTTAATGCAAAAATGTTATCAATATACAATTTTATTTTATTTATCTACTTTTTCTGCCAACTACTTGGTGAAATTTTTAACTAATTTAGCCCGTTGTATACATAAAGATATGTTACATATGCCCTATTTTTATACATTATTGCATATTTTATAGCTTATGAGAGAAGTGCTCAAAATTGAGGAATTTAACATTGTAAGATATAGAAACTTTGACACCTTTTCCCTGCACTTTCTTACATTGTGTGACATTTGTGCACTTTTCTCAGAAAATATTATACCCAGAAGGTTGAAATTAATATACAATATCACTGAGATGGTATTTTACACAGTACGCTAAAAAAATTAAGATTATTTCTATTTTCAGCAAAATAAAAAATAGTAATTCTTAATACAAGAAATGTTATGAATGAATTTTATTTTTTTGCCAACCGCTCATTGAAATTTTAAATTTAATTAGCCGGTTGTATGCACAACGGTATGTTACATATGTCCTATTTCTTCTTCATTATTTGTATCTCTTATAACGTCTGAGGATTTATAAAACAGTTATATTACCGGTTGTTCTATATGGTTGTGAAGCTTGGACTCTCACTAGGAGAGAGGAAAAGAGATTAAGGGTGTTTGAGAATAAGGTTCTTAGGAAAATATTTGGGACAAAGGGGGATGAAGTTAGAGGAGAATGCAGAAAGTTACACAACGCAGAGCTGCACGCATTGTATTCTTCACCTGACATAATTAGGAACATTAAACCCAGACGTTTGAGATGGGTAGGGCATGTAGCACGTATGGGCGAATCCATAAATGCATATAGAGTGTTAGTTGGGAGGCCGGCGGGAAAAAGACCTTTGGGGAGGCCGAGACGTAGATGGGAAGATACTATTAAAATGGATTTGAGGGAGGTGTGATATGATGGTAGAGACTGGATTAATCTTGCTCAGGATAGGGCTTATGTGAGGGCGGTAATGAACCTCTGGGTTCCTTAAAAGCCAATAAGTAAGGAAGTATAACGTCTGAGGAAAGTGCACCTAAAAATTGACGTATTTAACATTGTAAGATATGGAAGTACAGACTCCTTTTAAAAAGAAGGAAACGCCTTAGAATGAATGATTGAATGAATGGTGTATAACTTGTACATGAAGAGTTGCTTCGTCTTCCTGTCATGAAATGCCATCCTTCTCTGTCTTCACATTGATCTATTCGCATTCGTCGAAATTCCGTTGTCGCTGTGATTCCAGTAAGATTCCATGTTCTTTCATTGTCAACTTGCCTCTTTTCTTTCTTTGAACTGAAATCCAATTCGGGAGTTTTAACCAGTCCATCGCTTCAACCCCCAAACCTGAAGGACCAGAAGTCTTGATATTACGACTTTGATACTCCCTTTTGTATACAGCGTGTAGCGTGACATGTGAATAATATATGAACAGTCGGGCACGCTTCTCTATAAATGTTGTTCAGCAACTCTCAACCCATGTAAACAAATTTATCTTAGAAATTATTTCAAGTCTTCATTTATCAGTCTGTCTTTATGTAGTATGTCTCTCGGTACTTCTCAAAAATACAATATTTTCCTTTTCCATGAAAAGTACACAATTCCAGTACGCATTTATCTTGTCTCGTGTATGGACGTTTTTGTTCCTATTGTATACATATTTCAACTGTTTTCTCCTCTTTCCACGACTTCGGAATATTAAATACGAACACAGAGGAAACAGTTGCCCTGAGGATAGGACTGCAGATACATATAAATTCTTCTCAGTGCGAATTACAAAACAAAAGTCTTTTAGAAACTTTAGCATTCAATTTGATGCTCTTTAAACTAAGTTGTATTTCTGTTTGAGGTTTCAACGAAAAGGGAACTTATTTTAAGTGACGCCAAGATGAAATCTGTCTCTGTTCTGTCAACAAGCCCTGCATACATAAGTTCCATCACGTAATACGATACGTACAGTCATCGTCGAAATCTCTTAACAATTATTACAGGATCTTATTAAGTCGCTGCTTCCGGGAAACTCTTATTGTAGTAACATATTTCGCGGGTTTAGAATGACAAGGTTCTATCTGACATTTTTAGCAAAATTGAGATTTTTGTTGCATTGAATTCTGCTACTTCACAGCTATCTACCATATAAATAATATGCTGATATCTCAATTATTGTTTGTGATAAAGTTAGTTTGAAAAGGTCCTAATCTGCATTGATTTTATTAACAACGAAACTTTTAAAATATTCTCCTGTAAAATTTACTAAACACTAAATAGAACCTTGTCATTCTGAACCCTCGATTTGTAGACGAAGAGAAATAACAACTTGCGTTGGAGAATTGAAAATAGAACAAAGAGTCTGCAGATATTGATTATCCTTTTGGTAACACAGCGTAAAAGTGAATGTTTATCATTTCAAGAACTTGGATTCGACCGCCTCGTTGGAGTGATGCTTGTGATGGACAATATTGGAGGATGAGCGTTCTTTTCGGGATTCTGCCGTTTCTCTGACCATTAAACATTTCATTCACAAATACTCTTAATTCCACCTTTCTCTTCTCCCTTTAAACAATAATATCTCAAATATTACTCGGAGGAAATTAAACGCAGAATAAATATGAGAAATGCCTGTTATTATTCGGCTGAGAAGCTTTTATCATCCAGTCTGCTGTCAAAAAATCTGAAAGTTAGAATTTATAAAATAGTTACATTACCGGTTGTTCTTTATGGTTGTGAAACTTGGACTCTCACTTTGAGAGAGGAAAAGAGATTAAGGGTGTTTGAGAATAAGGTGCTTAGGAAAATATTTGGGGCTAAGAGGGATGATGTTACAGGAGAATGGAGGAAGTTACACAACACAGAACTGCACGCATTGTATTCTTCACCTGACATAATTAGGAACATTATATCCAGACGTTTGAGATGGGCAGGGCATGCAGCACGTATGGGCGAATCCAGAAATGCATATAGAGTGTTAGTTGGGAGGCCGGAGGGAAAAAGGACCTTTGGGAAGGCCGAGACGTAGATGGGAAGATAATATTAAAATGGATTTGAGGGAGGTGGGATATGATGATAGAGAATGGATTAATCTTGCTCAGGATAGGGACCGATGGCGGGCTTATGTGAGGGTGGCAATGAACCTCCGGGTCCCTTAAAAGCCAGTAAGTACGTAAGTAATATCTAAAATATAGTTATAGACTACTGTAAGAGCTTCCATGATGCCGACTGGATACGAACATCCTGATTAAAAAGTTATCTTTATGAAACAGTATCCCGGTATCAATCGCGGATGTCCAGTAGCGGGACCGACTTACATAGGAAAGAAGCCTATTGTCGCGTTAGTCGCCGATGTCATCGACTAGAATACGAGTTTGAAGATGGTCGCTGTGACATTCAAAAGAAGGTCAATTTACCAAACCAATTAGCATTCGGGGTTATCTGCAGTACCTTATGAGCGTACAGAACTGCGCAAGTCGTTTGTACGGTATTGTCGAGGCTTAAAATTCACCCATAGAGATTTTAATAATCTTATTCCTACATCCTGGATGAAGAATCGGCGGAGCGGAGAATAATTCTCTACGGCATTGGAATTTTAACCCATATTTTCAGCTCTACGTGCTGACGCTCTATTCACTAAGCCACACCGGATTCCAATTCCGATGCCGAATTGAATCGTTTCAGTTTAAGCTCTACCTCTTAGTTTTCCTTTTTTGGCCAACCCTCATGCACTGTGTCAACTGAGAGGATTCCATCCGGCATCGGAATTGGAATCCGGTGTGGCTTATTTGATAGAGCGGCAGCACGTAGAGCTGAAAACCCGGGTTCGAATCGCGGTGCTGGAGAGAATTTTTCTCCTCTCCTCCGATTCTTCATCATAATAATAATGTAGAATTTTTAATGGAAATTTCATATGTAGATAGATAGATAGATAGATAGATAGATAGATAGATAGATAGATAGATAGATAGATAGATAGATAGATAGATAGATAGATAGATAGATAGATAGATAGATAGATAGATAGATAGATAGATAGATAGATAGATAGGTAGATGGGTAGACAGACAGACAGACAGACAGACAGACAGACAGACAGACAGACAGACAGACAGACAGACAGATAGATAGATAGATAGATAGATAGATAGATAGATAGATAGATAGATAGATAGATAGATAGATAGATAGATAGATAGATAGTTTATTTTGCAAAAACATGTGGAACATGTATGGCATCGTCATATACAATTTAAAATACATGATATCATACAATGGATACAAATTAAGATACATGAATATTAAAAAAACTCATCGACATCATACAATGGATTTGCCAATAATATAGTCCTAATTCGTGTCCTAAACACTCGGAATGGAAGATTCCTTATATCAACAGGTAAACTATTAAATAATTTAAAAGCAAAGAATAGAAAACTATTTTGAGTAATACTGTATTTACATTTGTCAATATATAAATTTGTATTATTTCTTGTAGAATATTTATGAACAGAAGTACATGCTATGTAATTATTAATGTTATTCCGAATGTAAAGAAGACAGGCCAATACATACATAGACGGCAATGTCAAAATTTGTGACCTTATAAAAAGAGGTTTACAATGAGTCGTATTTGGTACTCCATAAAATAATCTTAAAGCTTTCTTTTGTAATATGAAAAGCGCTTGAGCAGAAGTATGGTGACCCCAAAGAATAATACCATAATTTAAATGACTTTGTATATGGCTATGTAATATTGTAAACAATACCTTGTTAGGTAAATTATTCCTTAACAACCTTAACATATATAGGCCTTTACTTGTATGTACTTTGGTACATCGCTATAATACTACATCCTGGAATTTGTATCCGTAATAGATCATCTACAATCTAAATCTAGGTTAATTTCTGACCAACTCCTCCGTAAAATAGCCTAACATACATATATACATGTATATTAACCCTTAGAAGACGAACGACTTATACCACTAATGCACGAAAATGTCTAACTCTTATCCAGGAGTTCGCATACCTGCATAATCGGGTAAATTCGTGTTGGGTTCGTTAGCAAGGCGGTTTAAGGCACACAAGATATGTCCAGCCAGCATATCGTGCCTAAGATCGTAGGTTCTCGTCCCGGCCACTACAGTCAATTGAGCCTGTGGTAAAGGATGAGGAGGGCCCATGTAAAACAATCGGTGTAATGGTATGCATGGAAGCTGACGCGGTTTCAGTCGACTGCAGTTGAAATGATTTTGCTCTTTTTTTTTAAGAACCTTGATATCAACGATTACAACGGTGATGATGATGACAGTTATGATTCTGACTGCCATGTAACTAAACTTGTCTTAATTTTGCTTTTATTATTATTAGTATTATTATTATTATTATTATTATTATTATTATTATTATTATTATTGGCACCTGGCTGTTGTACAACACATTAAATTTTAGTAAATAAATAAAATAAAATAACAATAATTTTGATTATTATTATTATTATTATTATTATTATTATTATTATTAATTGTATATTGTTCCTGTATTGCTGTCATTTTTGTATTTGCTACTGTTCTTATACAGGTTGAATAGAAGAGAAGACCTTATGACCTTAACTCTATCAGTAGAAATACATTTATTAAATAATACTACATTATGCAACGAGCCTATAATGGTAGTAATTAAGACGCGAGTATGTTTATGAAACTAGCGCAAGCGAGTTTCATAATTTTCATACGAGCGTCTTAATTACCATTACAGTCAAGTTTCATACGACTTTTTATGCTCGACCATATTTCTATATTCTTATCTGACTGAGGAGCGGAACTGACCTTGTGCAATACCTCGTAAATTGTGAGATGTGCGCAGACGCGAAAGTATTGATTTTTTTCCGAGAAACAAATGTCGATATTGACCTTGATATAACCTAGATAGTAAAATAAACGTTAATCTTGATATAACCTTGAAATTGAATTAGACATTGAAAAACGAGATGACAAATTGAATTTATTTGAATATTATTTACAATTAACGCTAATTATTATAGTAACAGAACTGACTTTATTTCAAATATAGGTGATTTATTGTGCAATTGGTGAAATGAATTAGCGGGAATGTGCTTTGTGAAAGGCTGGAAGATGACGGTGAATTGATGTTAATTTGTGTTTTGTTTTTTTTTTTTGGACTGCGTTTAATATTGTATTTGAGATTTCAATTTTATTTTGGATCGATTCTTCAACAAAACCTTCTGCGACAGTATTGGATTTCCAGCCTCCGTGACGTTTCAATGTTATGATGTCGCCGCCAGCGTCTACTAAAATTGTCGCAGAACTCCTGCGAAAACAGTTGTCTTTCGATTGCATATCCGAGAATAATCGGTACTTGCGCTTTCATATTGCTACAATGGTATTTTGTGATTGGTGGAACACCTGAACTTTAATGAATAGGTGTACTTTAATGGGGTCCATTAAAGGGCTGCTACCAGGTGTATAATTACTACATTTCGGCATGGTCGAGCATAAAAATAAATAAATGCTAAGTGCTGTGTCTTATGGATGTGTTCACAATTTTTTGCGCTATGGAACAATGGGGTAATCAAGCTTCTTCCAAAAGGTTTTTTTTTTTTTTTGTTAGAGAAGAAAGCTGTTAGAAGTGTATGTAGAGCTCGCCATAAAGAATATTGTAAACCACTTTTTATTAAAACAGGTATTCTTACCCTGCCTTCCATTTATGTCAAAGTTTGCCTTTTATGTGTCAGGAAAAATATTAATACTTTTAAAAAGTCTCGTGATATTTATGATAATTTTACTTGCGGCAATCTAATACAAATTCGGATAAATTTAAATATTATTTTTTGGCAGAACAATTTTGAATATATTAGTCTATGTCAAACTTATTCAACAGTCTTCCTATTTGTACTAAGAATTTATCTATTCTGACATTCAAATGGAACGTAAAATCTCGATTTAAATTAAACCCTCCTCAAAATTGGAATGAATTTTATGGTATTATGTGGTAATGTTTATTACTTATGACGGTGTCGTATTATGCTGTAAGTTTTGTCATTTGGCGAATTACGAATTAAATTAATCAATCAATACTGATAATTACTGCTGTACTTCGTATATTGAATAAAAATAAAATACCTTACAAATCAAACCTTTTTTCCCTACATTTAAATACCTGTTAGAGTGTAAGTTGTTTAGAAATAACATTCATTTCACGTTTGTTACATCAAGTGATGCCTTGTTTCACAGCTACGGATTGAACCGTGGACCATATATGTTGCCAGGCAACACTCTGAGAAGCGATAAAACTGCTTATATGAAAATCTACTTACCCCGTCATCTAGTCTGCAGCGGTCTGCGCGGGGCCATTTTTATTCGCCTCCCATGCAAATGACATGTAAATTTCCAGCAGTAAGCGAGGCCACAAAAATCGCCATAAAAAGCGATATCTCCCGTTCAGTGCGGGATAATCTATCCCGAGCTACAAACCTTGGATTTACCAGAATTAGCGGCCAGGGTACCTTCCCTAATCATTTATACGTTATACAGTCACGACACAAACCTAGTTATTACTTTTTTTGTTATTGTCTACTGTAGGTAATAATACATGTTAGGAAAATATAGTGTTTATATTAACGGATCAATTCACATACAAGTAGTCATTGACCCAATAAAGTAAGTTAAAGGCAAAAGTGAGATGTATAATATTAATTATCTGTGGAAATTAAATGCCTTAACGTAAATTACAAGTTGCAGAGGTGAGGTTTCTTCGTATAGTGATAGGATGTACAGTAGCAGCAAAAAAACCGGACCGATCCTTGTAGCTGGTTTCAGAGCCTTGTTCACTCCAAAGCACGATAGACTGGTAACTAAGACTTTCGTAGTTCGAATCCTGGCTGGAAAGGAAACTTTTTTGTTTTCTTTCTTATTCAAATTTATTCCCAATACGTTTCGATTGCTGGTAAAATTCATGTTCTGGGAATAATAAGTTAATTAAGTAGTAAAATAACGCTGCAATATATATATATATATATATATATATATATATTTTTTTTTTTTTTTTTTTTTCCGTATATAATGAGAATGCTTAGAGAGTACGTTATGAACAAGCGCATGATTGTCGCAAGACATGAAACTTATTCAGATGGACAATTTTTTAAGGACTGCATTTTAACAGCAAAGAATGCACGGTCGGTGACTCAGGAGAAGACGAGAGCGGACTGAGGAGGAAGGGATGTGAGCAAATAACGTACGACAACACGTGAAATATTTGTACTGCAGTAAGCGGAAACATTAGATCTCCTTCTGTTCAACTTAACTTTAATTTCCATACGCATTGTTACTCATGTTTCCTGCACGAGTAATAACCTGGCTACTGGGATGCTTATCTGAGCGATGTTTGTAATAATCAACAGCGATAGTCAAGAAGGTCACATTCTTTCCGCTCGTCTTCTCCAGAGTAACAGACAGTATGTCCCAATGAATCTTCGAAGTTCGAGAGCATAAGCTGAATACTGTAGCTAATCGTGCACAAGAAATGTCCCTGGCCTTCCATTCGCACACTGCAATGTGATCGGTCACATAACACTGAATATAGGTACGATTAAATTGTCGTCTGCTTTGCGTCATCTGCCCCGAGTCTGCTACCGTGCTCTGTGTATGAAAAGAATAGATAAATAATAGTGATTAGGCAGTGCAGTGAGATGTGGACATGGTTAAATACTTGGGATTTTCAGATGGGCGCTCCTAACAATAGACAACCCTGAAGGAGTCTTCCCCTCTTCGGAAGTGTTCGAAATCACACTGTAACCTTTGTCTTCGTGCAATTCCCGAGACTTCACATGTGCTTAAATCAATATTTCAACAAAGAGCCACAAGGAAGTGGGTTGTAGCTGTGATCAGAGGCCAACGGGTCGCAGCAGGGCACATTACGACCCCTGCGGACGAGTAGATATTAAAGTGTGGCTGGGAAGAGACGGAGACTCCACTACTCTCTTCACCATCGGCTAATTACTGCTGGTACAATCTTTAAAGATTTTTAACCCCTGAAGCAGAAAACCAGTTCCTTTCTTATAAACTTAGTTGAATGAAAAAAAAGAGAGTTTTACATAACATCAGCACATCTTCGGTAAAAAGGTTAAGAGTTTAATTTGCAACTGATTTCAGCAAAGTGCAATCTCGATCTAGGAGAACATAAAGAATCGGCGTTAAAGCGTCGCGCTTACTATTCAGATTTTCAGTTTTTACTTAACATCAACAGGTAATATTTCTTCCGCTGAACTTCATTAAACTAGGTTCCAAGTTTACAAACTTCCATACATTTCTAGGCAACACAGATTACTAAGCAGGATGCAAGAGTTCATATTAGAGAAAGACGAAGGGAGAGAGAGACAGAGAGAGAGAGAGAGAGAGGTGGGAGGGAGGGAGGGAGGGAGAGACAGTGAATATGAACGTATGGGCTATTCCATCTCAAATCGACCGAAATCTAGAGAAAATTGACCTCGCAATTTTTAAATACAATGAAACTTTTCTGTCCGTAGACAACTATGATACAATGCTTTGTGCAAAATTTGAGGCATTAGAACTTCATAATGTTTAAATTAAAATTATTTAAATTTATCGTATTTTCATAAAATTAGCAACTTTAAACTGTTGTGGCTCCGAAACCCTTTCACCCAATGATCAAAATCATGGTTTATTTTGATGCTGAAAAGTTAAAGTTTATATTGACATGCAAACAGTTTTTCTTACTTTTTATGGAAATGGAGAAATTTAGATTTTTCTTCATTAAGACACCTTTACCCAAGAAAAAATATTTTTAAAATATATGGTTAGATTCCGCATTGAAAGTACAAATAAACACGTATTTTTTACTGGCGCAACGTTAATAAGAAAGTATTGAAAAGTCAAATAAAGAAAATAAATAGTACGCGCGTGAGCTAACTAGCTAACTGTGAGGCGGGAGCTAGCCTAGGCAAGCAAGGCCAGGAGACATAAACACGTGATGTTTCGTCTAGTAGCGCATAGCTGGGCTAGCTTTATCACAGGTTTTCATAAACACAGGAGTAAAATGACGCCCAAAGCTCGCTTATCTTCATCTCTCGGTCAGTGCTTGCTGTGTTGCGCTTTTCAAGTCTAGGCGTGCGAATATAATTTATTTAATACCCCCGAAACTTATTGCCGTGACACTAAGCAAACAATGCCGAATCCCTCATAATAATGCAAGGTTTTTTCCTCAATATTTTTTTACATTTTTTACAAATGGGCAAAAAGCCTAAAAGTAAGTAAAATCAGATTATCTATTCTCTGTATACAATAAAAATAAGGATTACTTCTTATCATAACCTACCAAATGTCAGCGTCAAAATGAGCTCTCGTGCAATGTTCTGCAGTAAATGGTTCCAGAATTCTGAGCGCTGAAAGAGGCTTGTTTTTCTAAAATACGCTAAAATTTGTCGCTCAACAATACGAAAACAGTTTGACTTTCGATAGTATATTTTTGGAAATGCAATCTTCTCGGGACCTTGTATAAATAGGAAAAAAATTAGAGTATAAAAAATGCGAGGTTTTTTACTGATCGATTTCATATGGACTAGCCCGTATGTTGTAATGGATTTGTTGTGTTTTTGCTGTTACATAATTCACTAATTAACACAATGAAAGAATTTTGTTCATCTCTCCGTATAACAAGCATATAGGAAAATTATTATGATGTATGTTGTAGCGAGCCTATAATTGTAGTAATTAAGACGCAAGTATGTTCATTCGATCTTATTAATTACCACTATATGCAAGATTTAAACGACTGTTTTTGTTCGACCATAATTTAATGTATAGGTTTTGAGTTTTTAGAAATATCTCACCTCGTTACTTTGCTGATAATGAAATGGTGACCATGAGTGTATTTTCAGCATGTTGTTGACTATTGCAACAGATGGCAGGAATGTCAATGTATTTTCAGTGTACTTACGCATGTTTAAAATAACCTTAATTTTTGTTATCTAATGCGGAAAGGATTTTTTTCATATTTTAGTAAGTCTTTGACTAATATTTCTTCGAATAATATCTGCAATCAACGCGTAATTGTAAACCTTGAAACGAGACGACGCATTATAATACAATGGCCACTGATGCACCTTCCACGCGCTAAGAATGTAAACAACTCTAAGCAGAAGTCGATTAATCCCAATAGAAGTGGAGTGAGGCTGACGTCATATTTCCCCTACTTACGAGATTGTGTAGGCCTGGTCAAGGAAATTTCTTATACCGGGACAATTGAAATTTTAAATTTTGTCTTCTTCCATCCGCTATTTTAATACGTAAATGTGATGTTTATCTCCTATAAGTCCAACTTGAAAACGGTTTCCCTTTTAATTCAAGAAATAATGTTCTCAATGTTCTGATTATGAGCCATTTCACACAAAATTAATATGTAGCATACATACGCATGCACTTTTGACTAAACTAATACATAACAACGCAGCGTATTCATCACAAAAACCAATATAGCGCTACATGTTATTGTGAAGGTGAAACTAGGCGCGTTTTGTACCGAGATGTAGGGAATCGATATCCCCTACCCGGTCTTCCCTCAAGCTTGCGAGTCAAAATCGTAGTCATGCATTTACTGGCTTTCGTTATCTAATGCGGAAAGGTTTTTTTTTCGTATTTTGATAAGCCTCTGACTAATATTTCTTCGAATAATGTCTACAATCAACAGAATTTTGACCTAGTCGTAGTATATAAATAAAAAATACTTTGATTTGCCTGCAAACTTTCTGATACCTGATACACTTCCCAAGGTGTAAGTTTATAATGTAATGTTAAAAAACAATTAACTTAGTAACAACGAAGTTAATAAGTTGCAACTATAAGACTGCTAACGCAACACAGTAGAATCCCGATTTTCGGTCACCCTATTAACCGATAGATGGATTACCCGACTGTTTTTCTCTCTCTCTCTCTCTCTCTCCCTCTTTTTTTGGTGCAAAGAAAACATGAAGCACTATACATTATATTAGTACGAATTTTTTCTACAGACTGTTTTTTTACGAACTTTTATACCCTAACACAGTATGGCCTACGTTCCGAGTGGCCGTACTGTGTAAAGTTATACAAAAAGTCTTTCACAGGTGTCAAAAGAAAACATGTTGTGCTACGAAAAATGTTTAAGTAATTGAGTGGTTTGGGAAAAGAGAAACTGTGATTCATCTCGCATGAGAATACGAGATGGGAATTACAACTGTTCGCGATTTCATGAGAAAAACAAATATAAATATGAGACCTGTACTATTCGGTTAGAGGTCAGTAGGTCTAAGGATTTTAAGTTTAATGATATAAGGTCTAATGTTGTAAGTCTAATGTCATTTTGTCTTTGGAACCTAGTCCAATTTACAAAAATGTTTAATACTACGTAGTCTAACTTGCAATGACGTCTAATACTATTATGCCTAAATTATAACAACAATATATCTGTTACCTGTATATTATTGTTTATTACATATAACTCAGGAGCAAAATACAATAAATCTAATGTTCAAATAGTTGAGCAATGAATATATAGATTAATCTTCATTTTCATCTTCGGTACAGCATGAAATTTCAGCCTGTAGCTTAAAGTTCTCAAGTACAAATCAATTTCTTTAAGATATTTATAACGTGTTACCATTCTCTCTACTTTCCTTTGATAAATTTCGTACGATTTCTTTACGGGATGCTGAACTCTTCCGTATCCTACTAAGAGCTGTGTTATGAGTACTTCATTATTACGTTGATCTGTTCTTTTACCGTATATTTTTAAAAACTTCCATAGCTATGGACGCATGATGAATTATAATCATTTTTTGAAATTTCGAGTGCCATCCTTCAACACTATTTGTAGTTTTTGGAGTCCATTTAATACAATATTAAACACATTCCACACTTTGTAGACTTCAATGTTATTCAAGTCATCCTTGGTGACACAAGTAGCATTGCAAGCGTCTCTGAGTGAACATATTCAGTAGATCCTATTGCTGGTTCTACTTCTCAATCTTAAGTGGTAGTCGAAATTATTATGAGCAATAATTTATCTTTAGGCGAAATAATATTATAAGTATTTATTTTGCTAAAACATTTCTGAAACTGACAAAGTACCGTATTACTAAGGAAACGTATGGCATTATCGTAAGAATATCAAGTTTTTATTGTATTATATTGTTAAAATTATTTGAGATTTATACATACATTCAAAAATTAAAATTTAGCGATAAATATAGACTAATAATACACAGTGAAAATTGTTTAGATTCCAAAAGTTGTAAATGTCCACCTTTGAAAGAAGCCACGTATGTCAAATACCTGAGTATCATTATTGATCAGAATTTAAAATGGCCTCATCACAATAATATTATATCTGAACTGCGACCGAGCACGAGCGCTGCTCATTCGGTCTCAAATTTTGTTAATACTACTGTATCTTCCTTTTATATTGCTTGTATTATTTTATTTGTATTTCTCTTTGTTTGTTTTGTAATTATATTTCTTTATTCTGTATATTTGAATTTAAATAAATAAATAAACATTACTTATCTTTGTAAGAGGCTTCGTAAAACAATTTATAAATTCGTTAATCTTCGATGCTACTTACCCATTAGAGTTCTACGAAATGTTTATTTGACCATTATTCAGTCTATCATTCAATATGGTATAATTTTTTGGGGTGGAAGTACAAAAATTAATCTTAGTCCGTTACATTTACTACAAAAAAGAATAATTAAAATTCGTTTGTAGAAACTTTTCGATTATCCAACTAAATTAATTTATTCTGAATTTAATGTATTTAATATTGAACAAATTTATAAATATACGCAGTTAAAATTTTATCATAAAAATTGTAATAAGTGCGTATTACAGACACACAATTATGACACAAGACGAAATATTAATTCAACATTAGTAGAACCTAAATGTCTCACATCTGCTGGTCTAAAGCATAGCATAAATTTTGGCCCTCGGTTGTACAATGCTTTAACTAAATTACACCCAGAACTTCTAACATGTAACCCACTAACATATAACAACAAAATTAGAAACGTGTTAATATCTTCAATTTGATTAAATAAATTTATAGCCTATGTGTATGAATTAATCAACCTATATTATATTTGTATTCTATAATTTTCAAATATATATTAGTCCTAATTTTCACGTGCGATATTATTCTTCTCTAGTGTTAATATTATATTATATAATTCCATTGCCGCTGTAATTATATTTTAGTTCCTATTTTATTTTACTTATTTATTTATATTATTATTTTTTATTTTAATATTATATCTGAACTGCGACCGAGCACGAGCGCTGCTCATTCGGTCTCAAATTTTGTTAATACTACTGTATCTTCTTTTTATATTGCTTGCATTATTTTATTTGTATTTCTCTTTGTTTGTTTTGTAATTATATTTCTTTATTCTGTATATTTGAATTTAAATAAATAAATAAAAATTTAGAAATTTACACATTAAACGTAAATTTTATTTAGACATTACACATTAGACGTAAATTTAATTTAATTTAGACATTTAGGCATTACACATTTTTCTTTTAGACTTGAGTTGTTATTGCACATTTTTTATTAGACTTCATGTTGTATTAGACCTACTGTTCATTAGACCTGTTGTCCTTAGACGTAATGACCTGCAATAGTACTATTCTTATTTTTCCAGAGACAGCCGTCATAAGGAGTTTCCTTTGGCATTAAAAACTCGTTGTTGAAAACCAGACTTAAATTGATGAACTTCTGACCCACTACCGAGCTTGTTAAAGCAAAAGACCACGGAAGAAATTACAATACTTATTATGAAGTTAATTTTATGAAAACTTTTATGATACAAATTATACGATTTTTTCGATTGATCGTTTATTCCATCCCCTTCATTACCATGGATAATAGAGGTTGGAATATAATTTGTCTTCCAATGTGACGAAAAGCCCACTAAATGGGAGAGGCGCATTATGAACCCTCCACTTGAGACAACACTGGATACTATACATTTAAAATGCATCCATATTCAATACTGAATTCCAACTCACGATAATGACTTCTATGTAGAATGAAAGGCACACTTTGGCAATGGAGAGTTGCGTATGAACATACATAATAGTCTGAGCTTCTATCCAATTTAACACACTTCCATGATAATGAACAACGCAAAATTAGACCGGTATGAGGCAATTTATGCTTATTGCGTAGACAGAGGAATCTTGTAGCACCTACTTTCAGTTGAAACTGCCATTCTATTCTAATGCGAACTCGCAGGCGTATTGTTAGTTACAGCTCAGCAATAACAATGAAAGCAAACGATATGTAGTAACTTTATGCAAATCGAGTAACAGAAGATTATACAAAAGCATTGGTGTAATTACCTCTATCCTCTAGAATTATGTAGCGCTGTTCAAAGGTATCAAGTATGAAGACATGAGCTGCATAACCATTGATCAAAATCATCCTCCATATTAAAACGTGTAATCTGCGGTTGTGTAATACACACCCATTTCAGATTGCTAAACAACACAAATATGTACGAGTATAGGCATAAATTTTATGAATATTTTGATAATAAATTGTGTTTAAAATAGAACAATAATTGAATTGAGTTTTGTAAGGAAACACATTTAAATACAAGTAATTTGGTGAGAGGTTTTTAGATATTACCACTATGTCATATATGTAAAGACATCCAACGTTTCGGAGTTACACCTCTGCTTCATTGAATGAATATGTAATAGCAGTGGCGAAGGTAAGGTGTAAATACTGAGCAGGCTCAAAAAATCTGCTTACCTTGTATCTCTTTTTTAGAGCAGGATGTTTCTCGGTTTTCTATCAAAATTGTTCGTGAACCAGGCCCCTGAAGAAAATGATAACTCATTTTCACCCCCAAACAGAATACATGTATTATGAATATGATTATGTCCTTCAGTTTTTTGTGTGTGCTCTATTTTGTAAATCTGTAGTGTTTTCTCTCACAGTTTTACTCCTCGTTTAATATTAGAGAAGGACGTACGGCCTTCAGGAGAAGCGGTACTGAAATTTCTAAAATCCATAATTAATTTTTGAGATAAAGAGTTGAAATTTTTACTCAATATGCATATCAATATCATAATAGCACATTATAAATTTCAGTCTATAAACACAGATTTACAAATCTACATCCATACAACCCTTGACTCACCCAATGACGCAATATAAAATCTTAATCTTAATGAGGACCTTGAATCTATATCTGCATGGGCCAGAAAGTTTGGTTTGACTCTCAATGCAAGAAAATCACAAGCAATCCCAGTGGGACATCAACGTCTATTATGCAATATTACTCCTGCTCTTCCAGTCAAGTTAAACGACACAATAATCCCTTTTACTTCCTGTGTTAAAAACCTTGGAGTTACTTTGATACGCATTTAAACTGGAATAACCAAGTAATCCATATTACCAAAAAAGTGCTTTCCATACTACATTCCTTAAACAGCATTCGAAAATTCCTCCCGCTATCACTCAAGAAAATACTAGTAATGCCCCACTTCGATTATTGTGATTTTCTACTGACTGACCTCAATGTCGACCAGTCGCAAAAATTACAACGTAGCCTATTCATAATTCTTGTGTTCGCTTCGTCTGCGATGTCCGTCGCGCTCAACACATTACCCCATCCTTCCAAACTCTAAACTGGCTACGGTTTAACGAACGTAGAAATTTTCATTTTCTTGTTCTCCTTTTCCAAGTCCTTCACACCTCTACACCTACCTACCTTGCCTCCCGTTTCAGTTATCTGTCATCATATCATAATCTCTTCACACGCACGCAAAATAGCCGCATACTAGCCATACCAACACATAAGACATCATCGTATTCATCATCATACACAATCTCGCTCTCGCGCTTGTGGAATACCCTACCCAGTGACATCAGAGACTCTCGGAATTTATTAGCGTTCAAAAGCAAACTTATTAAGGATTTTCTTACTGTGTAGAGTAGGTTTAATTTGTACTTAATCAATAAAAGAAATGCTTCTCTGTTCTTAACTTTTACAATAAACTGTCTAGCTCTTATTAATCAGTTAATCTTTTAGTACCTTGATTTTTATTATGTTTGTAAATTTAATATTAATTGTAATTATAATTGTAAATGTATTCTTAATATTGTAGTTGTAATCCCCTGGTAGAGGGGAAGAGAAGACCTTATCTCTACCAGGTTAAGTAAAAATATATAAAAAATAAATATAAAAACACTTTTTTCTATTTTGTTTGTGAAACTCCTATTATTAAAAAAATACATAATTTTTCCTTAAAGGTAACACTGCATATTGTGGAGTGGAGCATTAGTAATGCCCTACTCTAATTTGTTCATTTGTAAATGTATATAATTTCTTCAATGTTCTAACATTAATAAAAATAATACTGGTTTACGTATAATTCACTAAGAATAAAACTATATTGCATACAGCCAAGCAAATGCTCCGTTTTACAACAGAGATATTAGTGAATTAGTATGTCAAGTTTCATCACTCTAGCTTTAATCACTGAGAAATAAAATGAATACCTGTGGTTGAAAACGTGGAAAATTTCTTTTTTTGAGATAATTAAATTTAAAGGTGTGATTACATATAACTCGTACATTAATAGAACTATCAATTATATGAAAGTACACTTATAATTGAGGTACTGAGATAAAAGTTTCATGACACCGTACAGTTTTAGAATGAAAATAAAAGAAAATAATAAAATTGATCAAAATTCGAATATTTTCATCGCTTTAACTCCACCAGGTTAATTAAATTATTATTATTATTATTATTATTATTATTATTATTATTATTATTATTATTATTATTATTATTATTATATTATAACTCCATGTTGCGGATAGAGGAGACAGCCTCCAGCTATGGAGGGTAGCTGAATTAGCAGTCGTGGACAGCTGGTAAGGGGTGGTCCCCCAGCTTGGGGGTTGTGCGAAGGGCTAACAACCCATCACCGTAAAAAAACAGCTTGTTACGAAACCTAACAATAAGCCTCGGAATGGGACTGATTCTCCGGCACGACCACAGCAAAGGAAGAATAAGGTTCTTAGGAAAATATTTGGGGCTAAGAGGGATGAAGTTACAGGAGAATGGAGAAAGTTACACAACACAAAACTGCACGCATTGTATTCTTCACCTGACATAATTAGGAACATTAAATTCAGACGTTAGAGATGGGCAGGGCATGTAGCACGTATGGGCGAATCCAGAAATGCATATAGAGTGTTAGTTGGGAAGCCGGAGGGGAAAAGACCTTTGGGTAGGCCGAGACGTAGATGGGAAGATAATATTAAAATGGATTTGAGGGAGGTGGGATATGATGGTAGAGACTGGATTAATCTTGCTCAGTATAGGGACCAATGGCGGGCTTATGTGAGGGCGGCAATGGAACTCCGGGTTCCTTAAAAGCCAGTAAGTAAGTAAGTAAGTAAGTATAGCTAATATTATAACTCACTTTTACTATAAATCTAACGAATAGCGAGAACATTATACTTACTATTGTGAAAGGTCCAAAATTCAAGATAATGATGTATAGCACAATTTTATTGAAGCCAGGGATTAGCCTTAGACGATATCCTGAACTGGAGATGGCTATGTGCCATACACAACGTTTGGAATTGACTGGTACGGTGTCGTAGGAGAATATCAGGCACTCAAAATCTAAAACTACGTAACTTATTTTATTTGGGGTTTGTGAAGGACACTACAACGACGCAACACACTCGTAACGCTAAAGTTCCATCCATGGTGTATGCATCGACTAAGGCGGACAGATTTAGTAATTGTGAGTATATAGCTTTATGCCTGTTATCAGTGATATTTCCTGTGTTGTTTTGTTGGAGGTCAAAGATGTACTGATATCAAGTCGCGTCTGTCGTACAGATGGGCAACACGATTCTTTTTCAGATGTCGATTCCAATAATTCAATCATACATTACGAATCGATTGTAACCATTCGTTCACGATTGTTCCCAGTCTGCGATTCCAACGATCCTTTTGAATCGTCAACGAATCCACGATTCTTCCCAGTCTGCGATTCCAACGATCCTTTTGAATCGTCAACGAATCCACGATTCTTCCCAGTCTGCGATTCCAACGATTCTTTTGAATCAACAACGAACGACTCACAGGACACTTTCCTTTGCAAACCACCGGTAGAACAAAAACGTTTTTGTTCTCTCGCATAGATGGCATAAGAGGCGAGACATTGGATTGTCTCTTTCTCATTGCCTGAAACCATTCATCATGGCCTCCATTAGTCTACAAAATTATTCAAGTTAGTGTTTCTTAATTATAATTTATCAACTGAAACTTATTATCAAGTACATTTTTTGCATTACATCTCTATTTTAACCATGCAAATTTCAGGTTCCTGTTCATTATTTTTCACACTTAACAAATGCAGTATTTTGATTTCACTCTCGCTCGGAAGCATTCGGCACGGTTCGAAATGTCCGCTGACAATGCATCAAACAAGTCTATAGATTGGTGGGTTACGATACCATGCCGATTCGTTACTATTCTTGTGAACGACGATTCGGTGATACCACGAATCGATTGTTACAATTCTTTATTATTTGTCGTTCGAATGAACGGTTCGTTCACGAATCGATCCAACTCTAATCTGTCGTAATAAGGAAGAGTATTGGCAACAAACTAAGTAATACAATTTTAGTAACAACAGTAATTAGAAATCGTATTTTAACTTGTATCATCCCGAAGAAAGTCCGCAGATATGCTACGTAATCGTGAATTCAAACTTGTGTGTCAAAATATTCGTGTTTGCTTCAGAAAATTTATTAGCACTGAATATAAAATGACTGAAGGAATGTACTTTACATCATAGGGAAGAGTCGTAAAATTTATAACCCCGCGATAACTTATTACGCCACTATATGCACGCCAAATTTAATTAAAATCCACCCAGGAGCTTGAACTTAATTAAGAGGAACGCCAACATTACGGTTACGTGAAGAAGTATGACGTCATATTACATCATATTTAATTTCTTATGTATCTCTCTCCAAGTATCACTATACAGACAAGATGAGTTTGAGTTGTGAAGTTACAGTTCTGCTTTACCAGGTCACGAACTCAGACACAACCTCTGGATGTTCTCTCTTATATTTAGGAAGTAACGTCTTTCATTATTCCTTTCTTCACTCCCACTTCCACTCCTTCTGTTAGTATCTCTTCTATTATATTCCCCTGATTATGCATGATTTTTTTTATTCGTACATTTTCTTCCCAACATTATACTCTCGATGTCCCTTATTTATACTGTACTTCATTCTACCTTCTTTTTCTTCTTTTTTTTTTAGAAATTTTGTTTTATTTTAATTCTTTCTCGTCTATCCTTCATCTCTGAATTTCCTCTCTTTACTTAAGTACAGTTGACGCCATCGATTTAGGCAGATGAATTTTATTAATCAGAGCTCCAGAGCGAGTTACTCTTAGCTGCAAGGTCGGTTGTTATCTTCGTCGCAAGCAAACTGCAGCTGGGATGGGTGAGACGTAAGAATAAACATACATTCCTGATTATCCTAGTGGACTCGGATGGACAGTCATCTCCAAAAACAATGCACATATAACCACTTTTATAGGACTGCAGTAATCTGCGTTACGTAGTTGGTAATGGGAGCGTCTTAATAAATAAAGATTTAAATCGGTGAACGACGGATGCGACAGGTGTACGAATTATTACGGTATAAAAAATTCATCCATCAAGCTCGACAACTATCAGGCTTAGACTGAAAAACACAAGAAACCAATCGACGGCTTTTCTCGTGACCTATTATCATTCCTTGTAAATACATGCTATGCGTGATTTAAATCATTAAATTAATCTCTCATATTCATCTGCTTCCATTAAGACTTTTGGAACATGAGGTTTCTTGCTTGGTTTATTGAATTACCACAGGTTATTAATTGAAAAAAAAATTCGCTCCGGGACCGGGTATCGAACTCTTGACTCCCAGTTACACGCACTAGGATCTCTAACCACTGAGCTACGCAGAGACTCAATCCACAGTATCGGATCGAATCTCGTAGATTATCGAATTACGTATTTCCTTATTTCAGCATACCTATTCTTTCGGTTATTTATCCAACGTGTCGATTCCTGTCGCTTCCGATTCGTACTTCATGAATGTTTGTTATTAATGAAGACAATTCCACACAACTCATATCTATTTTTCGCTTGTCGCTTCTTGAAGTAATGAACATTTGCAATAATTTCTTGGTTCTGGTTATGCAATGCTTTTTTCCTCTTAATTTAGAAAATGCAGGAGGCGAACGAAAGTCATTTACGGCACTCCCATGAATCGGACTGTACTACTGTGGTGTTTTTATTCATCATCATTGGCGCTACAGCCCTTGGTGGGCCTGGGCCTCCCTTAGTAATTGTCGCCATCCGTCTCTATCTTGTGTAGCGGTGTTTTTATTAATTAGTCTAATAATGACGATTCAAGAGGCGAGTGTGAATATATAAACAACGATAGACAGCCTTATCGCAATTCATTCTTGCAGTTCTCACAAAACATTGGCTCGCCTACAGGAAATGTCATTGAGGTCATCTGTCAAAATCGGTGCCTCCGACTATACAGTTCCAGAAAAAAAAAATGCCCGCTTGAATGTTCTAAATTCCAGATTGAACGCATTACGCATGCTCAGTGCTCTAAAGCATGGTACACACGAGATCGCTTTGACAGTTATTGAAATTATTGTACTTGGATTGTTGTCGTAACTCGAAAGACATTTGAAAACATGCGATGAAAAATATGGATCTATTCTTAATTGTATATCAATATTTATAAATCGTGCAGTAAAATCTAATGATGGTAAACTAAATTAATCTAGGCCTATATAATTAATTAAAAAGAACTCTTTCCTCAACAGTATTCGACCTCTGAACTTTGTAGACAAGCACGCCAACACAGATTATTGTTATGTACCGAAGTACATCTGATATTTCCGTGCAGGAATTATGCATTACCATATGATGAAGGACGGGTGGAGCGGAGAAAATCTCTCTCTGACACCGGGACTCGAAACCGGGTCTTCAGCTCTACGTACGTATTAAATTGTAACAAAACTAACATAATTCAATTTAAATCCTGTCCAAATTCAACCTCGCAAATTTCATGCGCAATAATTAGCAATAAATCCCTATTAGAAACAACAACAACCAAATTTCTTGGCTTAAAAATGGATAATATGTTAAATTGAAAAAATCATATTAAAGAAATTAGCCCACCCCCAAACTAAATTCAGCATGTTTTGCTATTAGATCTATGCAAAAGATAGTGAATATCAATACCTTAAAAACAATATATTTTGCATATTTCCACTCGGTAAAGGGTTTTGGAATAATAATCTGAAGAAATTCCACAGTCCTATTACAAAAAAGAGTAATCAGAATAATAGTAGGTGCCAAATCTAGGGAATTGTGTAGGAATATATTAAAAAACTACAAATAATGCTCATGGCTTGTCAGTATATTTTTTATTAATAATCTTCCTCGTATGTAATCGTGAAAAATTCCTAACTGATCCAACAGTTCATAGCATAAATACACGTCAAAAAATAACCTTCATACTCCATCGGCAAGTCTATCGTGTTATCAAAAAGGAGTGCGTTATATGGCAGTATAAATTTTTAATAGCCTCCCTATCGATATAAAAAATGAAACTCAAAACATAAGATTATTTAGGGCCAAATTAAAGAAGTACCTAATTTCTCATGCCTTCTATTGTGTAGGTGAATTCATGACATTCAACAACGCTTCATGAAATTGATACTAAAACTTTGTGTTGTACTAATAGACTATATTGTAAACCTCGTCTGTATATATTTCATCTAGACTGTGACTATAAATTAAGACTTTATAATAGTATTAAGTTTTTTGACTTGTTCCATATTCTAGCTGTGAAGCAATGTATGAATACCATGGAATGTTAATAAATACAATACACAATACAATACTGACGCTTTATCCACTAAGCCACACCGAATTCCAGCTCCGATGCCTGATTGAATCCTCTCACTTTAAGTTCCACCTCTTAGTTTCTCTTTAGTGGTCAACCCTCATGCACTGTCTCACAGATGTGTGACAGTGGCACAAGGTCTAACACATTATGTGCAGAGGTGCACTCATTACGAGTGACTAAGTGGCCGGGATCCGATGGAATGAGCGCCGTGTTTTGATATTATTTTCAGATTAATTTCGTGCTTTCTGCCTTAGTTATGAAAACCTTCCTGTAGCATTATTCAAATAATACTCGATTGAAAACCGTTGTTAAATCGTAATGGTGTGAACCGTACTCTGTAAGATGTCGGGCCATTTTTTGTTTCTGGGGCCGTACTTTCCCTTCTTCAAACAGATTACGCCTACTTCTCTATTCTTTCCTGCTAATAGTTTCCTCTTCTTATGTAACTTGATTTTTCTCATTTTTCGTTCTAGACCGTAAAACAACATGAAAGTGAATAATAAAATTAAAACTAAAATGAAAGTTAGATAAGTAATGTGACATAGTAATAAACATTGGTAAGAAATAATAATAATAGTAATAATAATAATAATAATAATCAGATAATTTAAATATTTATTCTGTGATATATATATATATATATATATATATATATATATATATATATATATATATACTTACATAAATCCATTAAACATTGATAAATTTGAAACAGCTATTATTGTTAGCGAGAATTGTTTGAAAAATATTTCCTTAGTCTATTCTTAAATTGGTTTGATGTCTGACAATCTGACTTTACTCGGCAGGGAATTCCAAAGTCGAGAAACAGCCACAATGAAAGAAGATGAATATGAAGATGTTAGGTGGGAGGGAATAGATAATATTGAGAAGTGTTGTGATCGTGTGACTAGATTATGGTACGTGGATAAATTTTGAAAACGAGACGCAAAATAGACAGGAGTGGAGAAATGCAATATGTGAGAGAGGAGGGAAAGACAGTGGATTTTCCTACGATCTTCTAGACGGAGCCAGGACAACATTTCGAGGGCATTACGTAATCAGCCCGGCGAATATTGCAGACGAAACGGACGCACACTTGCGTACAGTCTTAGAAAAACATTTTTCGCACAGATATTTTATGCATAATCAGAGAACGAGCGATCTGGTTGACAAGAAAAGGACTACACTACGTTTCTGAAATCTGTAGAATAAGTCCACGCATTTGGGTGGAGTCGATGACAAGAGAATGGATGGACCCTATCAGTGCGAGAGTGTGTTGCGGGCTGCATTGGCTCACGGCCGCTAAGGGGTAAGATGCGCGTGGGAGACGGTGATACGTAGGGTGGTATTTTAGACACTAGTCTTCAAGCAATGCTTTCCCCTAGAGCGGTTATTGGTCTGGCCCCCTCCACTCATCACTTGCGCGAAGGACTTGTTTCGTCTCCTATACTCTACAGTACAGATGGCCATCGTGCCTCACCTTCACAGAGCTTATCGCTCTGAGTGACATCATCTTCACAGTCCCCGTTCCTCCCTCACGCAGCTCCTAGGCGTGGGCAGGTTCTATATCCGTTTCATAAGCAATATCAGTGGTGGCATAATGGCATTATCAAAGCAGTGCGTACGCGTTAGAAAACGATTAAGTTGTGAGAAATGGGAGGAAGAGTTTTTTTGCTGTTCAGAAGGGGAGAACATACGATGTATGTTATGCTCGAAAATCCTATTAGGCATTAATACATTTAATATACAACGACATTACTCCTCATGTCATAAAGAACATGCTGAATTAGAAGGTAAGACAAATTAAATGTTATTTTTCGTACTATTCCGAAGAAAATGTATGATCTTAACATTTGCATAGTATACTAAATACGACATTATACCTTGAACACGCTGCATTAAAAGGTAGCCTACGAGGAATTAAATGTTGTTTGTACGTATTATTTCCAAAAGAAATTTATAAAAAATATCAAATGTGCGTAGAAAACGAAATATGATTTTCTGAAATTATTTCAGGTCGGAACGTGCAAATCTATTAAATAATCTTGAGAAACGCCAGAATATTCAAGAAAATAAACGTAGATAACGTATTTTTGGCTAGTTACGCAATTTCTCGCCTGTGATTTAAATCAATTCAATGATGGAGAAATATTAAAGAGGTTTATGATTAAAGCTGCCGAATTAATTTGCCAAATTGAATAAAAGTTTTCGAGTCTCTCACGTTAACCAAGCGCTTTCCTAATAATTCGTGATTACGATAAGGTGACGCAGGTCACAGCAGTTTATATTTCCCATCCTACTCTCCAGTCTCCTCTCCTAGTAAACAAAGTACTTCAAATCGAGTGTCTCACGTAACCGAAAATTGTGCCCATATATGCTCTACAGGTTCCAGAAACGGAGTATAATTAAGGTAATAAAATCAGTTTTATTTCGTTGTATTTCTGATCATGCGCACTGCTTCCTTTCTGGGACTTATGAAGTATCTGTGCGGCAAAATTTCAAATCGTCATCAGTACTTAAGTTTAGTCTACAGTCCGAAGACTAGTTGGAATCTAGTAACACCAACAAGACATCAGTCATGAGGCAACGAAGCCAGGAGATATTGGCGTAGGGTTGCCAGTTTTTCCCCCTCTTCTTCCCTCGCTGATTGACAGCATTTTTCACTTATCAGACTTAAGATCTATACAATTTGACGCATATTGTCAAATGATATGTACTGCCTGATACTAGATGTATCAGTCACAACCCAATCAGACGTAACTTCATAAGTGTGGTCTGTAATTGATTTTCGATCAAGGTTATGGATGTTCATCTAATTCAACTGATTCCAGTCATTCCATCAAAACGTTAAGCTATTTCATTAACTGTTACCAGGGAAACCTCATTAATTTAAAATGTTGTCAGATACAGTACAAATATCACAGCTAATTACATTCTTTCTTAACTAAATTCCAGTTAACCATAAACTATGTTCAATTAAGCCTGCATAATAATAAGGAAACCACACCGCAACCAATGTGCTTAATATTACAATAGCTAGCGAATTTAATTCTCTATAACTCATTAATTTGAGACAAAATTCTATGAATAAACAGAGTTCAGATTTAAAAATTGTGTCACTCTCCTAACCCAAAGCGAATCTAATTTAATAAATGTTAATTATATGTCATTGTTTTTGAAAAAGAGATCTTGTATTGATGTAAATTTTATATTAAGCTTACTTTTATTTTCTGTTTTGAGGATTCAATTACAAAACCACTATAAAGCAAATTTTTGTTTATTATTGTTTAAAAATTGATATAATTTATTAACTTTACTTAAAATATTAATATGGTAGGTGTCCCTGATATGGTCATGCTAAGGTTTGAGAATTTTTCTAGCCGCCATTTTGAAAAATGTGTAAACCACTTTTTTTCTTACTCGTTCTCAGTCTAATGGACTTTCTTAAAACAATTTCCTTTCCCCATAAAAATAGCTTTAATTGTCCAAAAATTCCCAAATTTCAAAAGTCTACCTAGTGGCCATATCAGGAACATGTGCACATGATATGGCCACCCTTGTTCCATGTCCTACAAATCGTGATTGTTTTCAGTTTGATAGCGCAGTTGTATTAAAATTAAATAATTTTGGTGTAAAATGAATAAAAATGACACTTAATAATCTTTTTTATAATTCAAAAGTGTAGTCAAAACAGGTTTTTTTCCATAAAAAATTAAGTTGTTTTTCTTAAAATATAATATTTTTGCGTAATCCCAGCTATAAGGCATGTAAATTTGTCAGATGAAAAAATAAAAGTGAAATAAACTTGATATGGCCATGGTGCATTTGATGTGGCCATGGAGTACTTGATATGGCTATATCAGGAGCAGGTAAGCTTTCACGAAAATCGTTTGATTATGAACAACTCGTAAAAGATACGCCATCAACTACAACACCAATCAACAGAACAATAAAAACTGAATGGAATACGATGGTTTTCATGAAACAAGTCTTTGAAAAACATGCATAAAACAAAGGAGACTTACCAGAGAAAAATAAGAAGAGGTCACATGAAAACCACAAAACAGGCAACTGACGCCATATTGCTCAACCTGACTGGATGGAAAACGATCAAGTGACATACCAGGATGTCCTTTCACTGGATGCTGCTGCAATTTAGCGGATTTTTTGGTTAACTAACTCACAATATGGGGGTAGCCATATCAGGAACATGGCCATAACAGGAGTACCCACCTTACGTCCAAATAAAAACATAAAAATCGGTATTATAAAGATTAGACACTTTCTCAAATGTTTCACGAATTTCACATCAATTCACTTTCATATAAAGTTGAGAATAATATTTCTGTTCATAGTTTATTTCGTTTATCTAACATATACGGAAGTAAAATAATATACTGTGTAATCGTGTAAAAATATGAACTTATTTCGACGGTTCAGTTCAAAAGGGAAAGAAATCAAAATTTGAAGTTTTGAGAAACCTGAAGTTCAAAGCTTCATGTTGCTGTAAAAATCCAATTGACACATTCTAGTTTGAAGCTTGTTGTTCATATAAAACATCACTAAAAAAATTGGAGTAATTTCAACGAGCCTTTAATTTTTAACAGCTATATGAAGCTTCAAAATACAGGTTTCGGAAACGTTTAAATTTTGAGTTATTTTCCCTTTTGAATTGGGCCGTCGATTTCTTCTGCATAACACACTAAAGATATGTTTCATCAACAGTAATCTCACTAGACGTTTTGATTTATCTAGAGAAAATCAAAACTCGAGTGGGATTTAATTGACTATTACACGATTAGAAGAAAGTATATAAAGATGAGAAGTAACGAAGTACTCCAATACAATAAAGTATTAATTGACTTACGAAAATACAACTGTCTTCAAATGTATTATTGTACCATCTCAACATTACAAATATTACGCTAGATGCATGCTAGATGGCAGTAGTGAGCAATGCCCTCTCGTCGAGAAGTTCTCGATCTATTATACACGATGGCAATGTTACTAGTCAAGAAGGCTTTGTTGATTCAGTTTCATTTTTATTAAAATGCAACATTCCACTTCAATTATCCGAATCCCAGTAATCAACGTCACTTGACAGATGATTTTCAATAAATCTTAATATTAAACAATCTCTGATACGTGACTATCCATAATATCATATAGCAGAAGCTATAACATAACCTAACTATTATACACAAGTGTTAGAAAATTTTTAATTAACGACGATGACATAAAAAATAAACATGAATAATTTTAAAAGGAATAATTATTGAATGTACAATTTTCAAATTTAAATGTGGTTGGTGGTTCAATTGATGTTATATTGGACGTGTGCGTAATAGAAGTGGAACTCGTTGATTTAGGCCTACATGGTGTATTCAACTTATTCAGAATTTCCGAATAAGTAATTTTAAAAGGAATAATTATTGAATGTACAATTTTCAAATTTGAATGTGGTTGGTGGTTCAATTGATGTTATATTGGACGTGTGCGTAACAGAAGTGGAACTCGTTGATTTAGGCCTACATGGTGTATTCAACTTATTCAGGATTTCCGAATGGTGCTCTTCATTTATTTGTAAATCGGATTTCGGAAGATACATAGGTATGATCAGTGATTTTTATTAATTCTTGTTCTTGAATGCCAATGCGACTCATATTTGAAACTACTGTGTATCGACTGGAGTGGTTTGTAATTATATATATATATATATATATATATATATATATTTTTTTTTTTTGACGTCCAGACCAGCGCAGTTTCAAATGTTGGCAAACAAAGAAACAAATGCTAGGGACGCGATAAAATTAAACAAATGCTAGGGACGCGATAAAATTAAACAAATGCTAGAGACGCCATAAAATTGTGCGATAAGCACCCATGATTGGTTGAAATACGTCCTTTCGTACCGTTTTATTGGTCAAAAATAGTATGACGTAGTAAGAGCGTAATAGTCATAAAAAAACATTTATGAACGAAATTATATTTCATCTTATTTTCTGGTGATTTCTAATCACCACAAACATTATTCTCACCTATTTATTAATTTAGAGTTTCTCATGCCGAATTTTCACTCTTCCTATTCGGATAATTTATTTTTCAAATCTAGTATTAATTTCGCCGCAATTAATTTCATTAGCAACAATATTAACAAAACCAGTAACAAAACCAACAATTCACTGTCTGAAAATAAACTTAGAAATATATAAGATGCAAAATATGATAACTCTCTTTGGTTTGTAAAGGATGAAGATGCACTAACTAATCCTTTGCGCCACAGCCCATGGAGACAAAACCGAATTTCTCTCAACAAATTTATTACATTTCCGGGTGTGCTGATATAAAAACCTACTACAAGATTTTCGCGAAAATAAACATTTTCAGCATTCCCCATACCAAACAAGTACTGTTAAAAGTGATGTCTCTGTGCTTTCACGTGTTGATCGTGTAAGTACAACGATTTATCCTAAAGTAGTGGAGGAATTTTGTACATATTTATTGTCTACGAGTAATTTAATCAGCAATAATAAATTTAAACATATATTGTAAAAATATTAGGTAGGCATCAATATGTATTCAATTCAAACAAAACGACATACTTTCACTTCAAGAACCAAAAAATGATGTTTTACTTCATAATGTTTTTCTTAGTAATAGCCTATCTGAAAAATGAGACACTGAACTTCGCAAAGGAAGAACGATATTTTAATACATTAATAATAATAATAATAATCATAATAATAATAATAATAATATTAATAATAATATTAATAATAATAATAACACTAACAATAATGAAAATAATAATCATAATAATAATTATTATTACTACTATTATTACTGCTATTACTATTACATAATTATTGTATTATTATTATTATTATTATTATAATTATAAATGTGTTTGAGAATAAGGTTCTTAGAAAAATATTTGGGGCTAAGAGGGATGAAGTTACAGGAGAATGGAGAAAGTTACACAACGCAGAACTTCACACATTGTATTCTTCACCTTACATAGGCTAATAAGGAACATTAAATCCAGACATTTGAGATGGGCAGGGCATGTAGCACGTATGGGGGAATCCAGAAATGCATAAAGAGTGTTATTTGGGAGGCCGGAGGGAAAAATACTTTTGGGGAGGCCGAGACGTAGATGGGAGGATAATATTAAAATGAATTTGACGGAGGTGGGATATGATGATAGAGAGTGGATTAATCTTGCATAGGATAGGGACCAATGGCGGGCTTATGTGAGGACGGCAATGAACCTTCGGGTTCCTTAAAAGCCATTTGTAAGTAAGTTAGTATTATTATTTTTTTTCTATCCAGTTTTCATTATTTGTCACATCCGATCTCAAGTATCTTGCTTTTTCGGGTGTGACCAGTTACAAATTCTATTTATACAACAGTTTGTAATAGGCTTGTGTATTTGAATATAAGGTTGGTAATCAATTTTGAATTTTGAAGAATATTCATATACGAGTATTACAATAGTATCGTAAAAAAATCTGTTGTTAATGTAGGGCCTATGTAATTATTTTTGCTTGCAATAAATTGTTAATAAAAATGTAATTATTTCTACTTTAATTGTCAAATTCAGCTTCAGTTTCTACTTTCTCCGACCAGAAAGTAGTGCTGGAGATCAAGTTATTATACGATTATCACAGATTCCTAATCGTGAACTTTACTCATCTTTTAACCATTAGTGAATTATTTGATAGGAGTTCAATATATTTTAACAATCATATTACTTTGAAACACCTATTTCTTCGACACAAAAATATCGTTAAAAGTAATGAAAATGTACTCATGGCGCTTTATTTAAAATACTATCTCATTAATTCATATATTCGCTTCCACTCATATAGTATAACGCGCAAATTAAGTCTAACATCTTCATTTTGTCATTACAGACGCCATTTGCGCAAAAAAAAAATATTATCTTTTTATTTCGGTAGACATTAAATTGTCTTTTCAGGACAATACTTCAGGAAACTAAACTACAATCATTCTCAGTTTATTATAGGACCTTAATCCTTTCGAAAGACATAAAATGTACAACGAAAAATAATGTGTCATCTACGTGCAGCGACTTTTTCGCCATAAATTCTAATTCTTAATGTCTCATTGATCATAGAATTCTCATACAAACATTGGTGCTGCCACATTTTGACTATTGCGACATTCTACTAATAAATTTAAATTCTAACTTAGTCCAAAGATTGCAGCGCGTTCATAATACTTGCATACGTTTCATTTGCAACATCCGCAAATACGACAACATTACACCTTCCCTTGAAACGCTCCAATGGGTAAGATTACAGGACCGAAGATATATCCATTCACTAATTTTCCTGTATCGCATCATCAATACTTCTTCGCCTAACTATCGGTGCGTTTTAATTTCTTATCTTCCTATCACAGCATGGGTACTCGTTCTAAAAATGACCCTTTATTATCCATGCCTTGCCATAAAACATCACACTATTCTTCCTCTTTCACAGTATCAGCAATTCGTTTGTGGAACTCCCTACCCAGCTCCCTCAGGAACTGTCGAACGATATTGCAATTTAAAAGAGAATTGTTTAAACACGTGACCAGTATTCAGATTTAATTCTCCTTTGTGTGTATGTGTGTATATATGTAATTTTCCTCAGTGTTGTATATTTATAATTTACATTTGAATTTGTTATTCTTGTAATTTCTAATACTGGTTCACTAACCGCTTGCATATTCATTGAGTGTAACTTCTAGCCTTATATTATTTTGTAATTATTATTTAGTATGTTCGCAATGTTTTACTCGACCTGTGCTTGTATAACTACATACATTTTTATTAATGTTCTTTAAATATTAGTCTATAAAATTGTATCAGCTTCTTTTGTTTCTGGCTATGTGGAAGAGAAGGCCTGATGCCCTTAACTTCGCCAGAATAAATAAATAGATATTACTATTTTTTAATTTGATAACATTTAAATCATTTTAAATTCGTTTTTCACGTGACAAAAATCAATTTTTATCCCTTACCAACAAGCTAAGTCACAATGTGTACGATGACGTCATTATGCTGTCATATTGTCAATGAATTTCGCGAGAAATGCCATCGTCACAGTCTATATAACAGAGAGAAGATACTGTTACGTAGTTACGAGGCTTACTTTATCGTGAGAGTAATTAATTTCCAGTCCTGTTGTTGTTTTTTTAATTGTGATATTGTATCTGGCGGATGACAAGCACTGATTCTGTATGACAATCGATGGGGCGAGTAGGCTATGACAAAGGCTTGTCGGGGATGCAAGAGGCTTGAATCTTCTCCGTTCCGTTGTATTTTTATTTCAAGCATGGAGTAAAATGAGTATAAAATGTTTCTCGCAAAATTTCTCAACCAATTTAAATAAAAAAGTTGAACGTTTGTTGTAAATAAGATAGACAGAGAGAGGATGATTCGATGCCATTTTTAGAACTCTGAAAATGAGTCTCATGGCATTGCCGAATATTGGAGATGGTTTACGCAACGGGGGCCCAATTTTCATTATCCATTGCCTTTTCTGGTGCTAGTGGGTCTCTCGCTTTCTCTCTCTCTCTCTCTCTCTCTCTCTCTCTCTCTCTCTGCAAGTTGGAGTTGAGGGATGAGAAGTACGGAGATGCCAGGGCGTAGAGTTTGCATGCTTTGAAAAGCTAATATTGGATCTCCTGGCTGGTTGTACAGTCTCTCTCTCTCTCTCTCTCTCTCCTTCAGTCTCTTACTCTCCCTCCCTCTCTCTGCTGGTCGCATAGGAACTCCTTCCTACGTCCTTTGTCTTACAAATCCCCTGCGGTGCTTTTCGGTAATACAATGGAGCTGCAGTCTTCCAAGGATAAAGAAGAAAAGGAAAGAAAGAGAATTAAAGGTCTAAAAGACGTAAGAAAGAGGAGGAAGATAGGATAACTGAAGATGAGTAGAAGCGATGGGAAGATTTCGGTTAATGCCTTTTCATGCTCAACTATCAGATTAAAACCATAGTTATCTTTTTTTTCTTCTTAACAGCTTATTAGTTTATTAAGACAGGGATAAAAAAAGGAAGCTAACTTGGAAACATATCTAATATAACGCGAGAGATATCGACGGTGTAATTTTTGTCACAGTTTTATATCCTGTGAAAGTAAGCTACACTTTCACGGGCTTTAAACTTTATAAGGTATACGGAAATGGTATTTTTATTTTTTTATTTCTACTTTATTGGGTTATTTTACGACGCTGTATCAACATCTCTGGTTATTTAGCGTCTGAATGAAATGAAGGTGATAATGCCGGTGAAATGAGTCCGGGGTCCAGCACCGAAAGTTACCCAGCATTTGCTCGTATTTGGTTGAGGGAAAACTCGAGAAAAAAACCTCAACCAGGTAACTTGCCCCATACTGGGATTCGAACCCGGGCCACCTAGTTTCGCGTTGAGACGCGCTGACCGAATATGCGACAGTGGCACAATGTCCAACGCACTATGTACAGAGGTGCATTCATTACGAGTGACTAAATGGCCGGGATCCGACAGGATGAACGTCGTCTTGAATCACAAAGTGATTAGTCTGAGGCGGCCCTAATAAACATATTTTCATTTTAAAACTCGTTTATCTCGTTAAATATAAGTCCTATCAAACTGTTGCATAGAATAAAACTTATCGGAAATCGTTTTGTAGGCCCTAATATTGTCATACATTTTTTCATACATTTACCAAACCGTTAACCAATACACTTACCAACTCCAAATCATATAAGACAGCGTTTCAGGTCCTTCTTGAATAGAATATTCGTGAAACTGTAAAATGTTAAATTATTCCGGGAAAAAAATCGTATCATTTCTAATCAACTATAATGAAACTGCAAGTCTTCAATTTCGCATACTATAATATTGTACTATTGGTTTTAATTTTTATTTTAATTATGCATTTGATTTCTAATTTTGAGCCATTTCTTGTAATACCTGATTATTGCCAATTGTTTTTACTAAATAATGTATTTAATTCGTAAATTTTAAGCCATCTCTTAGTATAGCTATTTATTGCTTCTAAAATAACATGTTTAATAGCTATTTTATATATATATATATATATATATATTTATTCCTATAACCATTAGATATAAATATAGAGACATGCCTTGAGGCTTTATGAAACGATCCATTCTTTCATTAAGGTGCATTCTTGTACATAATTCATGTGAATTGCAACCTTGACCACAATTTTGTATTATAATTTTATTATTATTTATTGCTTATAAAATATATTTTGATGCCAACTATAACCCTAATATACCTCAGGGTGAAATAGGGTTCATTAAATTGGATAATAAAAAAAGATATTTTTTCATATAAACTAATAATAAGAGAGGTATTTCTATTTATTTAATTCAGACCCCCTTATAATCCTTCTTTTAAATAAAGCATTATGAATGCAATATAGCCTAAAAACTAATTTTGAACAAGCTTAATTTATATTCCAATTTTCATAGAAATCGGTTCAGCTATTATCGCGTGAAAAGGTAACAAACATCTAGACAGACAGAACAAAATTTAAAAAAACTCGTTTTTTGGTCTCAGTATGGTTAATTATACATGTGAACACCAATTATTCTTGAAAAATCGAAAATTACCAGAAAAAAATTGATTACAGAGATATTAATATAATATAGGTAACACACATTAACTGAAATCATTAGGCAATGAAGAATTTTGTATTCTTGCATTGCGTTATTGATGTAAGAATATCCGAAGTTTCGGATCTTATTTTAGAAACTAAATGCTAGTCCACAATAAATCGGGAACGGAAACGACAACGACAACGAGAACGAGAACGAAAATATTGTTAAAATAAATGTATTTAAATGCGAGCATTCACAATTAACTATTGTAAATGCTTACATTTAAATACATTTGTTTCAACATTTTTTCCGTTCTCGTTCTCATTGTCGTTTCCGTTCCCGGTTTATTGTGAACCTGCCTCAACTGTTGGCAACGGATCCAAAATATATATTGTCCTTTCGTCGCCTTGCCCGAGTACACTTATATCACGGTGCATGAACAAAAAATTGTATCATCGCATTGAACACCGTAAAAGTTTTAAATCATACTTTAAAGTAGCAGTAACTGTTACTAATGCCCTCCGGTAATCAGAGTTAGTGCATAGGCGTCTCATTCTATGAAATCAGGTTTGATCTCCAGCGATGGCTATAGCGATACGTGTGACGGACAAGATAGAATTTCGTCCCATCAACAATCTCCATTTCACTCTATCTTACCTCCTCAATTTCACAGGATGGTGTACAAGCCTGGGTGATATCAAATGGTTGTGAACAGCCGCATAAGTGTGGGTGAGTGAAATGAACAGACGAAAGTTTTTCTGCATTCAGACTATTGTTGACTCAATATGCACACAATTCCAGAAGTTAGGAGTGAAATGGATAAATTCCAGCGGTACTACGGTACCACAGAATTTACTCTGGTAATTATGTAACAGTCATCAGATTTGGCAATTCATCGTAGAATATCAGCGACTCTAGCGAGAATAAGGTAAGTAGGAGTCTGGCCAAACGCGTGAAAATTTCTCTCTGTAATACTCACGAGCTTTGGTTTTTGAAAAAAAATATAACCTCTTGAGTCCTGAGTCATTTTTTGCTTTATTTTTAAAGCTAAATATAATTCTACACTTCAAAAGAAAGTCATTGAAATGAGGAAAAATGCTGAAAAAATTTTACAGGTTATATAAATGCTGGTACATTATACTATACTTCCAATATCTGCAAAACAGTAGCGTTAAAAAGTATTTTGTAGGAAGCATAATATCGTAATTACATAAAGATAAGTATTGAAGAGGTGGATAAATTCAAATACCTGGGAGCAACAGTAACAAACATAAATGATACTCGGGAGGAAATTAAACACAGAATAAATATGGAAAATGCGTGTTATTATTCTGTTGAGAAGCTTTTATCATCCAGTCTGCTGTCAAGAAATCTGAAAGTCAGAATTTACAAAACAGTTATGTTACAGGGTTGTTCTGTATGGTTGTGGAACTTGGACTCTAACTTTAAGAGAGAAACATAGGTTAAGGGTGTTTGAGAATAAGATACTTAGGAAAATATTTGGGAAAATATTGAAGTAACAGGAGAATGGAGAAAATTACACAACACAGAGCTGCACGCATTGTATTCTTCACCTGACAAAATTAGGAACATTAAATCCAGACGTTTGAGATGAGCAGGGCATGTAGCACGCATGGGCGAATCCAGAACTGCATATAGTGTGTTAGTTGGGAGGCCGGAGTGAAAAAGACCTTTGGGAAGGCCGAGACATAGTAGGGAGGATAATATTAACATGGATTTGAGGGAGGTGGGATATGATGATAGAGACTGGATTAATCTAGCTCAGGATAGGGACCAATGGCGGGCTTATGTGAGGGCGGCAATGAACGTGTGGGTTCCTTAAAAGCCAGTAAGTAAGTAAGTAAGTAAGTGAGTAAGTAAGTAAGTAAGAGTTATCTTGAGTAAAACTTAATTGAAAATTCTTCTGGATCAAAAGTAATTCGTAAGTTCAAGTATATAATAATAAAACAAAAATATTCTTGACTCTGAGAAAAAAATCAGTATTTCGTTGCATACCCTCGAGCTTTGATCACAGCAGCACATCTGTTTGGCGTTGATTTTGCAATCGGTCGAGTGGAAGTTGTGACATTTCTTGCAATAAGGCAGCAAAGAATTCATCTTCATTTGAGTAACTTCTACGACGAACATGTCGATCCAGTTCATCGCAGAGATCTTCAATAGGATTAAGATCCGGAACCTGGCTTGGCCAATCCAAAAGTTTGATTTTTATCTTAAAGAATTTTTTTGAATGGCCATACGTGTGTTTTGGATCATTGTAATGCTAAAAAATTCATTTACGTGACATATTCGTCCTCCCATGTGAAACCAATTTCTTTTATAAAATACCACTATATATGAAACGATCCATATTCCCTTCTATTTTGACTAGAGAACCAACTCCACTTCTGGAAAAAAACATCCCTACACCATGATGCTACCACCATCGTGCTCAATGTTTGATACCTGGTATAGGATACTATACTCTCAGGACTCAGAAGGATAAGAACGCTTCTCGTACAATGCAGTTTCTCAACCGAACTTGATCTCTTAATCTGGGGACTACTAAGGAACCATTGCAGTGGCATACTTTTGTGTTTCTCCGAAACCGAAAATTCACCCAAATACCTTCATTCAACCAACATTTTTTTTTCTCTCACAAAGTGTTCATTAAACAAAATAGACGTTAAATCGCAACGTTTTCAGTCTCTGAAGCTCAAAAATAAACATTCTTTTTTAAGTATAATAAAATTAAGCTTAATATTAGGTAGATTCAATATATCGTTACCTTTTATTTGTCATCAAAACACTGAGTTCTTGGGAGGTTCTTTATCGCCTGTCATTTTTCATTTGTTCAGAACTGTTGTGCTTGTAAATACGCCTTGAATTTTGCGGATGTGAAGGAAGGTTGTACTAATTGTGGACTAAAAAATTCAAGTATCAAGTGAAAAAAATGAACACTTCTGACATATCCTTCTGTTCGAGTTTAATAGAGGAGTAAAGGCAGAGGAAACGGCTCGATACATTTGTGCCGTGTACGGAGAGAATGTTGTCGAACAAAGCATTGCAAGGTAATGGTTCCGTCGTTTCAACACACAAGATCCCGTACAAAAGTTACTGCCCATCCATAGAATGTGATGGTATGCGTCTGGTGGGATAAAGAAATCGTCATGTACTACGAACTGCTTCCAAGAAATGTAACCATAATTGCTGATATTTATTGTCAACAGCTCAGACTTCTTGTGATCGCAGTTTAATATAGACGACAGGGAAGACTGCATTAAGTATTGCTGGAATACGATAATGCACGTCTGCACTCCGCTAACATAACGAAAGCTGCTATCCAGGAGCTTCGTTGGAAGGTGATTCCCACATCTCCCATATTCCTCCGATCTTGCGTCCTCACAGTTTCACCGTTTCCGTTCTCTATCCAAAAATCTTCAAGCGAACTTCTTTGAGAACAAAGATGCTCTAGGAAACTTGGCTTTGGCGATTTCTTTGAATTCAAATCAGCAGGTTTCTTGAGACGCGGAATCGCGGAAGCGTTGGAAGAGAGTCATAGATGATGTAAGAAAATATATTACTAATTAATTTCTGTCTTCTATTCAACTCAAAAACGTTTGTCACAGCGAAAAAATGCTACTAAGTTTTGCATCAAATCTAAAAATAAGACATTATTTACAGAGAAGTCAGAAAACTGACATGCAGTATAATTATAGGGTCTATTAAGATCTACATTCATTACAGTGATGTGTGCTGCTCCTCTAGAACCTAATTATCAACAACATGATTACCAGATTAGCTTAAAACATAATGTAACTGACCACATGCAGAAGCGGTCCTGAAAGAGATAGGGCCTAATTTTCGTAGTTGACAACTAGTACATATGATATCTTTACCATTAGTTCGTTCACTACTTCGTGACAATATAAAAATTATATTACTCGTGGAGAAAAATGCGCAAGTTTAACCATTTCTGTCAACTAAGGGTAAACGAAGCACATAGCATTCTTCCTATTCTTAGAAAAGGAAGAGGGAAAGAGGAGAAATATCATTTGATGCAAAATAAAGTAACTACGAAAAGTGTAATGCATAACAAACAATGACGTCAAGGAACGGGGATCAGCGTTAAGCTGAGGATGGACTAAGAAGGAAATGCAATAATTCTTGGAAATATCACATTGTGTAAATACAAGATGGCGTCCTGTAATAAAACGGCTTTGGGATAGAGGAGACGGGAATAGAATACTCTTCGCTTCTCACTCCACTCATTTCGAATCCATTTTTCTAAGTAAAAAATAATGATTTACTGAAATACAAAGTATTTAGGAAAAAAGATAACGTAACTTTGATATTCCTGTTACGAAAGAAACTAATACAAGAAGACTTTTCTGTATTCCTTAGCAGTTTCACAAATCCATAATTAAGAGAGATAGTACGTTTTTTTTAATTGTGTAATGCTTGTAAACAACGATACAAGTGTCGAACTTGCTCTTTACTTTCTCGTTATATACATAGAAAGATTTGTGATGGTGCTATATATCTGTCAGAGATTTCCACAGAATAGACCTAGATTCATTTGGCATCTCATCCATCTCTATACCTGTGTAAAGCAATTATTGTAATAAAACTACTGAAGCGAATTTGTCCATATTCAGTATTTCTAAATCAGTTTATCCTGCAATGATCACATTCAATATTATAATGTTAATATCAGAGTTATGGTTGTTTATCTGAAATCATAGACACAGACACTGGTAATTTAGTGTTTTAGTCGGGAAGCGGAATTCTCGTCTCCGGAACTCCCGTCATTGCACCACCTAGTCACTGAAATTTTGTCACCCTTTTTTTGGTCACTTCGATTTTTTGATCACCAGTACACATTTTGTTAAGAATAATAATTTATTTTGAAAAATAAAATATCCATAGGTACACTGTATAAAATGTTATGTATTTAATGTTTCAAAATTGCCACAATGCACAAAATATTACATGTTCTATATTTCAAAATTATCACCTAAATTGTGTCCGATATCTTTGAGGTACGTAAGAATATCACTATCTTCTTTATAATCAGGGTATCGTCCTGTGATCCTACTAATCCTTCTATATAAATCCTGCATTTGTCCAATAAAACATTAACAAATTATTAAATGTAATCGGTGACAACAACGCCAGTGACTAAAGTGTAATCAGTGGTCAGAACGCGGGTGACTAAAATGTAATCGGTGATAAGAAGGTGACGAGAATTCCTAGATTCGTTTTAATCCACATAAAATATAAAGATTTTCTTTAGAATTCATCTATTGCGCAGAATAAATTAATAGTACTATGTAAGTCGTTTTTAACTAAAAATATCTTTTACATTCAATTCATTTTACATGTGGAACATTCGTACATTTTCTTGCGACTTAGCCTAGGTTCTTAGCGTCCCCGAGTACAGTAAACCATGCAGGTAGGGGATCTCTTTTTCTTAAAGAATTAGCAATCAATTGTTCCTATCTCCCTTTTTAAAGGTGTATAAATTTCCAAACAAGAAAATAGATTAACAAAGATCTGACTGAAGATACTACTTGTCATTTTTAGATGGTTATTTAACGATACTGTTAAAGCTAATAGTTTATTTAATGTCGAAGGAATTGGTGACAGCGAGGTTACGCCTAGGCTTCGCCATGTGATTACCTAGTATTCGTCTTACGATTGGGGAAAATCTTGGAAAAAGCTCAACCTGATAATCAGCTCAAGCGGGAATCGAACCCATGCCCGAGCACTACTCCGGATGAGGAGGAAAACGCTTCTGTAGACTGAACTACACCAGTGGCTTTTATTTATCATTAAAATAAAGTATGGGTTTAGAATCTCACTACAATTCATTAAAATATTTTTGCTTTTATATCACTTTTGAGCAACGACCTTCTTAAATAATTATTCATCTTTAAAATAATTACAACATGCTATTAGCCTTTTAATTTGACCAAAATTAATGAAATAATCTACTTGAACGATACAATAAAATGAATTTATGAAGAACAATTGTTCAAATGTTTTGGATGCGTAGAATGGCTTTTATCTGAAAACCATAAAATTAAAAGTGTATTACTATTTCATTCCTTATTGACTGCATTTTTATATTCTTATTACTAATGGTAGTTCAAGTAAATGAACTCTACAGAGGAAGATAGCACTATTTTGAATATGATGAAGGAACTGTGCTTTTGCGAATCAAATAATACGAAAAATAAGGAAGTATGTTTCAACTTTGTGACAGTTGTTACACATTTAATGATAATTACATTGTGTTCTCACTGCTCTACAGAGGAAAATACGTTATTCATTATTGTTCACTTACGGTACACTGAGTTGAATACAGTAGTGTGACGTGAGTTTCAGATGTCATGAACTAATTAATCTCTTGACGTATTTTAATTATTTGTTCGTAAAACTCATGCCACTTTCCTCAGACGGGTCACTATGTTATGACCTCTTTTCTGATGTTGAACATCCATTACTACCTATAAATTAATTTAAGTAAAATGTTAACAGAATCGAAAATAACATTATGACGAAAATAACAATAATAGTTAAAAATATGGCGAAAAAGTCTGTCCATTAACAGAGTTAGATTTGTTGTTATAATGAAAGGATAAATTTTTATTTGGTTATTTAACGACGCTATATCAAATACGAATTTATATAGCGTCGATGGGAGTGGTGATAGCAAAGTGGTATTTGGAGAGATGAGGCCGAAGATTCGCCGTAGATTACCTGACATTCGCCTTACGGATGGAGGAAACCTTGGAAAGATTACAACCACAAGTAATCAGCTCAAGCGGGAATCGAACCCGTCCCCGATAGCAACTCCGGACCAGCAGGTAAGCGTGTTAGGCGACTGAGCTATGCCGGTGACTATGAAAGGATAATAGCAGATAATATTCCAAAGTTCATAAACTGTAAGAACAAATACAAATGGTAAGACATTAAAATGTAATTAATCAAAAACTGTATTACTTGCCATTGGCGTATACTAAATATTTTCGTATTGGGCTAAATTTACGAGATGATTATGATGATGATGGTGATAATAATAATAATAATAATAATATTAATAATAATAATGATAATAATAATAATAATAATAATAATAATGGTACATATTTTTATTTTATTTATTTATTTATTTATTTATTTATTTATTTATTAAGATAAATATGCCACTCAACAGTCGCACATAGACACATACACATACAAATACACATCTATACATGCAACCATGGAATCTTGTACAGATGCATACATAGATACATCACATACTTTACATACTATACATACAATACATACTATATACATTATACACACAATACATAGCCTACATACATACATACATACATACATACATAACATTACAATACATACATACATACATACATACATACATACTATATATACCACACAATACATACTATACACACTATTTATTTTATTAACTGCTTCCCATTGGAGGTAGCCCAGAAGGACTCAGTATACTCTCCTACATGAATTTACAGTATCTGTACCTAGTAAATGTTTTACATGAATATTTGTTGACAGAAAATTAAAATAAACATGCCCACACCTGTGGAGTAACGGTTAGCGCGTCTGGCCGCGAAACCAGGTGGCCCGGGTTCGAATCCCGGTCGGGGAAAGTCAACCTGGTTGAGGTTTTTTCTGGTGTTTTCCCACAACCCAATAAGAGCAAATGCTGGGTAACTTTCGGTGTTTGACTCATTTCACCGGCATTATCACCTTTATCTCATTCAGACGCTAAATAACCTAGATGTCGATAAAGAGTCGTAAAATAACCTACTAAAAATAAAATAAACATATAGGCCTACAGTATATAACGAATTATATATACACTATAAATACTATACTATACAATACAATACATACATACATACATACATACATACATACATACATACATACATACATACATACATACATACATACATAGATACATACATACATAGATACATACATACATACATTACATAATAATTTGCATTACATTTCGAACAGAACATTCCATGTTACTACGTTACATTGAATTTTATAGTGTGCAACAGCTGTACCTCATTGAGCAGATTTAAGAAATGTTTTCCGAGATATTTGGTGCAATATTTTCTCCTAAACACTTTCTCGAGGCAGATTTCGAAGACGAAGCCTAAAACAAAGCCGCTTGAAGGGGATGATAGGCACTACACAACAATGGAAAGCACCTCTTCACTCCAGAGTGGACCTGCCCTTACAAAGACACTTGGGGTTGGCACGTATATATTCAAGGGAGAGAATTGAAGCTTATTGTAACGTGTAATACAGCAGCTATGAACTTGGGGACTCCGCGTGAAAATAAGGGAAGGCGAGGTGCGCACGCAGAGGAAACAAAAGACGAACACAAGGGGAAACGTGGAAGGGCGACACACAGGCCCATTGTTGAGCAAACAAAACAACAATAAGCATATATCGCAACCAGCGATCTTGCATGTACGTTATGTTTAGTGAAAGTTTTATTATTATTTTGAAATGTTCATAGGTGTACGTGAGTGTGTTACACTAGCCAATTATTACTCCCGTCCCCACGCCCGCCTCTATCTCACATCGCAGGTGGTCATTTCTCCATAAATTCAAATGGTTTCCGTCCATTTCGCAGCAAACAAAAGATAACATTCATATGTGTTAAAATAAAATTCTAGAGCGAGTGGAATCTACTGCTGAATACATAAGAATGCAGGTTCCAGTTTTTACCACAGTGCGTTCAATAACTACAGCAATGCTTTAGCCTTTACTTTGAAGAAATATAATTAATTTAACAATGTGATCGTTCGTAGTTACGTATAAATGCAATGCTGTTGTTGTTTTCTAATGCCAGGCGTTTGACAATAAAGTCATTTGACCTCTTGCACTCCAATATTTTTCAAAGATATTATCATGACCAGCCAATGAAGCACAGATTTTGAGGTGTTCCGAATCCATTTCTTGGTTTGAGTTGCACAATGGGCAGTTAGGGAACTGATATATTCCAATTCTATGTAGGTGTTTAGCCAAACAATCATGGCTTGTTGCCAATCTAAATGCAGCTACGGACCATTTTCGTGGTAAATCGGGAATTAACTGTGGATTTTGATGCAGAGAGTTCCATTTTTTCCCTTGGAATTGTGTTATCAAATTTTGTTTGTTGAAGTCTAAGTATGTAGATTTAATAAATCTCTTCACAGAGTAATACGTAGATTTAGTAACAGGTCTGTAAGTAGCAGTGCTGCCCTTCTTTGCTAAAGCATCCGCATTCTCGTTACCTAATATTAATTGTCTGTGAAGACAAATGTTTCAGTATTTCAGTCTTTACTTCTGATTTCAGTATTTCTTATGTTAAATTTAGATTATATTCTATATTTAATAGAGTTAAAGGGTTTGGTTTAATTTGTAAGTTTTCTTTTAAATACGGGATATTGATTTTCTGTTTTAATTCTTGAACAATGGATATGAAACTTTTTTGAGTTTTCAATCTACAGAGAGGACTGTATGAATGCCAATTGTTTCCTGGTAATCTGATAAGTATAAATGCAATGTTTGTCTCCCTAGTGACGGTCATTTTTACCTTCGATTATCTACCTTCCATCATAAAGAAATATACATCGTAATCGATCTGAAATTCTCAATGGTATCAGTAGATATATCTGTGAACTCACTTATGCACCTCTCACCATCAATAAATGAATCAATTACCGTTAAGCATGCGCGTGGCGTTCTCTCTTGGAAGAATGTGAAACTACAAAGAAATAAGCATCTTCCCCCGAAAGTCATTTCCACCCGATTCACTATATATAAGAAGTTGAATCCTTTAGTCAGTGAAATGCTTTATTATTTCTTTAGTGAAAATATTCCACATGGGTTCACAATACCTTCCATAAAAATTATATGGGTAATTATCAAGACTTCCATTTAGTCATCCGTCTGCCCTTTCTAGATCGCAATATTAAAAATGCTTTAAATATAGCCGAAGGAAAAATAGATGAACTTCAACGCACATTACTCTACCGTGCCATACGCGATACTTTACTATTCAAAGTAGGTAGCTATAATTTTTCCGGTTAAATGGGTATTAACACTCAATAAAGAGAAACTTTTATACGCGTTGCAAAACAGTTAATCTGTGACGGGAGTAAATATTACTTCATGTACATCGCAGTTTCATCGAGTTTGGTCCTAAAATGTAATGTGTCATGTCATATACTACAAAGGCCACACAAGGTATGTGTTTTGGTTTCCCATTCAAAATAATGATCCGTGCGTGTTAAAATTTTATGGTCGCCATAAAAAATCGAATAATGTACAAAAGTATCAGTGGAACATGTTCGAAATACAACATTTGATGTCACAGCGTTGCGAATTTTCGCAGGTTGGCATGTCAAGCGAAGAGGCGGTGTAAGCTCTTCACGTTACATTAATTAGCTTTCTCTGAAGGGATGAACGGATCTAGTCCATTAGCCGTGTGACGCCATTTCCAGGCTAAAAAGAACGTGACGTGATGAGCCTAGACAGGCACAGTGCAATAAAAGGAGTACATTAACCACCTGCCTCGCTCTCGGTCGATAATCATGAGCTTTCAACCAGTAGGTATTAGGAAGGAAAGATTACTGAGCTTACATCACGAAGGTCATAATAGATAACAAAAACTTCAAGAGGACACGATGTGTATTAGGCAAATATGTGTGATGAATCGTAAAACTTAAGAATCAGGTTGCTATTTCATAATCATGTCAGTAGTTGGCCGATAAGCGGAAACATTTATAAATATATATGTTATATATGAGGATCGATTATTTGCTTATCTAAGTACAATATACTGTAGTTTTGAGTACTATGGTACAGTTATTAAGAGATGAGTTTTCGGCATTATGATGTCATCTTCAGATCCATAATAACAAGTAAAATTGATCATGCTAAATATATGGTTTGTTTTGAAATCAATAAATAATATGTAGAATATGTACCGGGACATCATTTTATTTTTACTAACATTTCTAATATTAATCTGGCTATACCTTTGGATTAACTGTTGAGAACCGAAAACACCGTTTGCTACCCCTTTCCAAGACTGGAGTTCTACTATACTGGCGTAAAAAGCAAACAAATCACTTAGGAAGCAAGAAAGGTACAGTTACCCTTAAAAGGAATGAGACGACTCTTGGTCGTCGGAAGTTAAAGTTCTACAGCGCGGTTCACTCGATATCGACTTAACGATACGTTTCATGACAATACAACAAGAATTGTTACAAGGACCACAACAAGGACAAGGACCAGAATAAGGATCACGAAGAAGACAGCCATTTAAGGCCACGATATCACAACATAGCTCGGGTCACAAAATATCATTGCTTCTCTGTACCGAATGGCAAATGCCTGCTAAGGGATCTACATTCTAGACTGCTGCTGTCACTGTCTTTTCTCGGTAGCTCATATAGTAGCGTGTCGGTTCCACTGCTTAACCGAAATGTCTCGTGTTCGATCCCAGGTAAAACATTTTTTTTATTGAGGTGTAATTAATTCCTTCACAATTCCTCGACTATCTAATTTGTCGAAAAATATGAATAATTTATGCCCAATTTCTGGGTCTTACAAGTGGGCTGAACCTCGTCAAAAAAAAATCTTACTTGGAAGTTAAAAGTATTCTTCCTCAAACAAAAATCATACGAAACAAAAAGAGACCTGTTAACTTAAAATCTTGTCCACATGCCATCAGCTTCTATTACAGTTCTAAGTCAGTCCGGCATGGATGTCACGAGATTGTGGAATAAGTTCTAATCCCCGGCGAGATCTTCCCAGGTGTCAACAACTTGATCCCACAATTCGTCTCGAATTTCGATGGCGTCGGTGTGCATAGGTGGCTATCCTTCTCTTTTTCAATTATGAAAGAGGGAAATAGAATACATTTGAATAGAAAATTATAAAATTCAGATAATGCAATTAAAGCTATTCGGAATATTATTAAAGTTGAACTTGTAGATATCCTAAGAAAGAAAATATTTTTTCATTAAAACCAGTGCTTATAAAGTAGAGGATCCCAAATCTATTGAAAATTCTTTTAACGTCTTATAGTATATAGTACAGAAATATTATTGACAACTTAACCATTCAAGATTTTGCAAAAGATACTGCAATTAGTTACTTAACAGATGCATTTAATAATTAATATTAATATATGTAATCAGTCAATAACTGCAACAGTCCTTTTTCATTCAATCATAATATGAATAAAGTTGAAAGCACATTAAATTAAACACTATTGCAAACACGTAGATAAAATAGTTAAAATCAACTGAAGGGGTGGGAATAAAATAATCCAAAGCCACACTTTTAACAAAAATTGTTTCGTGCGAGTGCATTTATTACACATTTGGGAAAGCTACTAATAAAATATTGTAATAATTACTCAACAAATGACATAGCCTAAGGACTCTAAACCTTTATACAAGTTTGTCTGTGTGGCTTAGGAATATTTTTTAGTTTCATTTTAATTGTTAGTTTTTAATATATATGCATTTACATTGTATATGTGTGTATATAAATGCATTCATTAGATTAATGTTTATAATATTATAACTTGTAGTTTTGTATTGTCTGTGATCATTAACACTTAATCTCAGGACTTTGTAAAACTCTATTTCAACGTTACTTAGCTATTTCAACGCTATTTAGACAAAAAAAATCGTTGATGCAGACTAAGAATCGAACTCGCACTCTTCTACACGAGACGCAGAAGTCTTACCGTCTGAGCTATTGAAACGGCACGAAAGCTTTCCTTTCTGTGCTGAGTATCGATGTAGTCATGAAGGTCCATTGTCGATTTAACTACACGATTTACGTATATATTTATCTTTTATTTACGTAATATTATCATATTTTTTGCAGTTTTTGAAGTGAATTTCGGAACGATGCTAGTAACAAACGAAATAGCCTGAATCTAAGTAACTCAATATTCGTTATCTTGTGTATCAGTGCTCTGGTCTCTGATCATGCGCAGTGTTTTACATCTGAGACTTAGAAATATTCAATCGTCTCATTATTTTCCAGGGAAACTGTACCTCATCCATTTACGTAAACTAGGAAATATCGCGATTTTGAGTTCGATAATTTTCCATAGGTTTTTGTTTAGTCAAAATACAGTACCGTATTAACACTTAGTGTTTTTACTCACGAACTGAGGTATCCATGCTGACGTAATCATTACGCAATGTATATTATACTGTCTACAGCACATTAGCGTACAATATAGAGAATAAAATTAAACTGAAAAATAATCGTAATATGGGTATTTAAACACATTTTTGAAAATGGTGGCCGTTCATTTCGATACAGGTTTCAGTTCTTCTGTGCATATTATCGCACTATACACTTTTGTACCCAATTCCCATTACCAATTTCGTCCTTCGTACTAGTAACTCATGTTGAAATAATTCTGTACCTCCTCTATAAAAGAGTACTGTAAATTCACTCTTCACTTCTGCCCGACCCACACAGATAAAATTACTTAGACATGCAATCTACTATCCGTCCAAGTGGTTATGTCGCAGAATCGTAGAAAGGAGGGAAATCACGTAACAGTTAATTACTTAACAAGGCCCTTTTATTTAAGTTATTATAAAAAGTTGTGTAATATTACGTAGACGTCCAATTCCTAACAGAAATTATTATTTTGAGAAAAGAGCTAAGACAGCCCAGAGAGAAGGGCGAGCAGAACTGGGTGGGGGAAACCGGGATGCGACGTAGGCAAACGGACGATAGTATCTGAGCAAAAATATTGAAAGCTCTATCGTCACTGGAAAACGCGAATATATTTCTGGAACGTACTGTAGTCACTCAGTACTGTTTACTGTGACCGTAGACTTTGGCTGCATATACGATCTTGGTTCTGTGTGGAAGACGGATGGAAGTTTACTAGTAGAGGGGGTTGGAGTGAAGTACATTAAAAAACTCAGTGACAGTAAAAATTTAAGTAAAAATAAAATGATGTCCCTGTACAACATAAATATAGTTAAAATATAAAATATTCAATATTAACATTACAAAAGACGTGACTGGTAGCTTGATACATAGTGAAGACGTTGTACAAATTGTTCCGACTTTCGAAACGTGACATTAACTTCCGTCGAAAGAATTTGTACATCTTCACTATGTATCAAGGTACCAGTCACATCTTTTGTAATTTTAACATTGAACATTTTATATTTTAACTATATTTATATTGTACATATTCTACATATTACTTATTGATTTCAAAACAAACTAAATATTTAGCATGATCAATTTTACTTGTTATTGTGGATCTGAAGATGCATAATGCCGAAAACGTTAATCTCTTAATAAACTTACTACAGTACTCAAAAATATAGGCTACTGTACTTAGATAAGCAAGTAGACGGTCCTCACATAGGCTAATATATATACAGTATTTATAAATCAAGTTTCTGACAAGGAGAGAAACATTGAGCGGTCACAAATTTTCATAGGTACTGCTTCAGATGGTAGTTCATTATGTTAAATTACAACAGAACCAAAATATACAACGCTCAATAATAGTCGAGTTATTGGTAGAGAAATTTGCGTTGAGCTACAATTTTAGCAACTTTATCTTTCTGCTATTATCTTCGGATAGCGAGGATATTTCGGCGCGTAAATATAAGAGTTGAATAGAGAATTGCTTATGATGTATCCCTTTTCTGTGTAAATCTTTGCAGTGTTTTCTTTCATTTGTAATTGAACGGAATTATGCAGCAATAATGCAACCAATAATTTAAAATAAAATTGAGATATTAGCACAAATCTGTTGATGAATTATTTAACTCAGAAAAAATTAAGTACGGATGGGAGGACAAGTGTCAGAAGGAAGTGATATTTAGATTGTAGTGCAAAAAGGATGTTCTTCATCACCTATCCCGTTCAACATCTACTTGGGGGAATTAGTGAAGAACTATTAATTTATACAAATAATTCTTGAATTTTCTTGTAAATAAGTGGCCACAATAAATCTTAAATCTGTTTTTTTTAGCAAATTAAGAAATGCACACAATGAAAAGCGACTGTCGTGGTGTAGGAAAGTGTGTCTCAATGTGGGTTCAAATCCCTTTCGACTTGTTACCTGGTTTACTTGTTTTCGAAGTTATTCCAAAATGTAAAGGAAATCTCTGATAATCGGGTGGAAATGATCATATTAACTCACCAAAATACCATTTGCTATTGGCTACTTCATGTACGCTAGGCAACCATACAGTTGGTTAAATATCGAGTTAAAAATGAAATAATATGAAGAATGTTTGTTGTCAAAGTTGAACACATGACTTTCAAAACAATAACGAAGCATAAATGTCAAAACAAAATACATCATTGCACTAATTGTAAGTAAGCCTATTAGAATATTCCACATGAAATATTATTTCCAGTTGTGGGTTGAATGCGCACGATTTTAATCTATTATATTCACTTTGTTATGTAAATAAATTTCTCAATATCCAACTCTTAAACATTTTATTTAGTTCAATTTTTAAATAATATCTTTGAAAGTTAATGTAGTAAAACGTCTTTCTCTTTACATAATAGTATTTCTTTTTTCAAAAAGTGACTCTAATAATATGGCGTACTGCTAATTGGGCTAACAAACATAAAAATTATTTCAGTGTTATTTCAGACGATTCAGAAATTAAATACGTTTCTCTTTTCTGAAAATGATTTGGAAACAAGTATATCGGAAACAGGAATAGCTTTAGGTTAACTTGTAAAACAAATATGTCATTTTATAAAATGTATGCGGTAAATATTGTCCTACAGAAAATACAGGAAACGTGCTTTTAAATTAAATTTTGTTTTCTCAATGATAAACTATACTCGTGGCCCGGATATTTGAAATACTTCTCCTTGAATATTGATAGAGATTATGTTATTTGTTTAATATTTTATCAGAATTTTGTTCGCAACCAAGATAATTAAAATCGAATTTCCGTAGTGCAAAAAAATATTCCTCATACATTGCTTTGTTACATGGTTTTCGGGAATTCCTTGTGCATCGACCCTCTATCCATTTCTATAAGTATATTGTTCTGTTCGAAGAGTTAATTTGTAAACGTTTCATTCTTTCCATATCTTACCATTTATTAATTCAAAGTAAGCATATCCATCAAGCTACAATTTTATAAAGGAATAACGGTCCAACTAATAATTCGTGCATAATTTTTATACCAGACTTATGTAGAGTTGGGACAGAAAACGTTACTAATAAACCATGCGTAAGCGATGAATGTATACGTAGTGTGTAACTATGTAAGGGAATTGCTTTTCAGTAGTTATACATACGAAACCTCCTGTTTAAGTGTTGCATACAGAGCAAAATGGCCACCTCTCTAAACAGCTGTTCGGATCGATTGTCATTTTATGATGATGGATGCCTTGTAATCACAGAACAACAAATCAAAGAACACAGAAAAATTAGAATAATATTTCTGTAGCTGTACTCTTTGGTCAGAATATAGCGTGGTAATCGATTAGGTGCAGTTGTACTATCGATAATTAGCGCAGTACACTAGCGCTCACTATCGGATGAATAAAGAATTACAGTTATTCTGCTACGTTTCGTAATTAAATAACGACGTAACTATGACGTTTTATTGTTTACAAGACGTATATAGCGATTACTAGTCAAGAATTTACACACTATATATAAACGAGATATTCACTGTATAAGTATTTGGCACTTAAACGACTATAGGAAGAGTTTTTTTTTTTAATTAGTAAAACCGTAACAGTTTCAGCTCTGCTGCGGCAAAATAAAAGGCGGATACTTAAAAAAACAAACTAACTTGCAAATAGTATTTTATTGAGGCTCCTGCGGACAATATGATGTTACGCTCAGAATAGTTACCAGCTTATCTCAGGAGTAGCGAACGTGACTCGTTTATGGAATCAGGATCACGTCGTGGGTTATAATCTCGTTATAGCCGAATACTTATTTAGAATTTTCCCAGATTTTCCTCGATTGTAAAGTGAATGTCACATAATCCCATGGCTAATCCTTGGACTCATTTCGCCAAATACCATCTTTTCATCACCAACTGCACCATGCTACCTAACCTTACAGTTAATGTAGCAACATTAATTCCTGAAAGAAATTCGTATTATCATTAGATCCAAATTGACAATATGAAAAATATCAAGTTATTAAAAAACTGTACTTTAAATTTTCGTAATGTTTTAAGATTAATCACTGGGTGGGTACACAATTTTGTAGTGGTTTTGTTTCGCGTGTTGGTACTCCGGTTGCTATGGATTTATTTATCGATTGTCATTTTTTATTAGAAGTTCAATTGTTGTGCTTCAGTTTACATATTGCAAGTTAAATTTTTTCAGATAGTGAGTGAAGCCGTGGACGCTAGAAAATGGAATGTCAAATGGAGAAAGTGGAACATTTCCGACATATTCTTCTTTTTGAGCTCAATAGAGGGGTGAAAGGAGCGCAGGCGGCCAAAACATTTGCACCGTGTATGGGGACAAATCTATCGGAGAAAGCACGGCAAGAAAATGGTTTTCTCGTTTTGAGGAGGGTCGTTTTGACATTAGTGACACTCCACGTTCAGGAAGACTTTCGAGGTTTGATGAAGACCGTTTAAACACATTAATTCATAACGATCCACGTTTGTGTACCCGAGAACTGGCAAATGTGATGAACTGTGACCGTTACACCATCGTACGACATTTATTGCCACCAACTGAGACGTCTTGTACACGCAATCCAAAGAAAAACGACCAACAAGACTGCGTGAAGTAATGCTACTCCACGATAACGCCCGTCCGTACTCTTCTAATCTGACACGAAACACTATCCAGGAGTTGAGTTGGGAATCATTCCGCACCCACCTTCTTCAACTGATCTTGCGTCCTCAGATTTTCACTTTTTCCGTCTCTATCCAACAACCTTAGTACTAAGGACATCAAAATCAACCCAATATATAATAATATTAAGCCTAACAATAAGCCTAAGCTGCGGTGCTTGCCTACGGACCATCCTCCGAAGAAAAATCTCAATAACAGTATTGACTCGATTCTCCCTTCAAGATAGCACATACTAAAAATATCTACGTATAAAAAAGAAAGCTTCTCAGAGATCGAAAAATGTTCTTCTTGTGATAGATTGTCAAATGAATCTATGAACAGAAATTTTACTTGAGAACACTAGTTACCCATGAATCTGATGTCTGCAGTATTATCACCAAGACCTACAGTATTGCCTAAGCTTGAATAACCAAATCCACTTTTCAACATCACACAAACTGACACGATCTCCTAAAACTCATTAAGCAAGAAACTTCTTATGAGACAAGACTCGAGAAAATCGCGAGTTTCAAAAGTATGGCATTACTAGGACTGCTTGACTGTGATTTCAGAAGATATGAACATGCCGTAGGATACTGTGTTCAACCGGTAGGATTCGATTATGGAAGCTGCCACTATCGCACATGGCGTTATACTGGAAAAAGAAAAAAATCTCAAAAGGCGCAATTTTAAAAATGATTCTAAAAATTGGAACTTTTTATGTCTTTCCATGAAATTGAATTGAATTTAAATAGGATTCTGAATAAGTTTATTGAAACTTCCAGTTTCATTGATATAGCATGAGACTGAGATGAACATTGAAGAATTCCGATAAAACCAGAAATGGAAGAAACAAAAAACATACCCATGGTACTTGATAATCGTCATAGTTCAGAATTAACATTGCAACGAATTAATACCACCACCACCACCACCACCACCACGAATATGGATCTATAAAGACTGTTTTTATCTCCAAATAATTTCCTTTGCAGTATCTTCAGATGTTTTCTTTTTTTATCTTTTTCTCTACAACTTCATAATCCTTTTAATACGAAATATTTCCTCATTCACCCATGAGGTAGATTCTTTCATATTTGCATCAATTTCCTAGAAAACGGAAGCACTCTGAAGTTACTGTATGAGTGCATAATTTAAACAATATTTAACTGCCTGCTGTTGGAAGGAATTCAATCTCTACTAGGATAGGCTTTTAATCTTGTTTTCTGTAGTCTAGTATGTCTTATTAAATATTTAATGAAGTAACTCGATACAAATTTTCTTGTCCAGATAACGCGCTCTCTGGCAAGAGATATTTTTAAATTTTGTACAGCTTTCGGAAGTTAAAGATACTGAATCCATTAGTCTATAATAGTGTACAAGACTTCTCAGAAAGCTATCTGCAAATCAAGGAACTAACTCTTATTAATTAACATAGCCTACATTTTGATAGAACCGTATTTTGTTGAAACACGTCCTAAGTATTAAAACTAGCCCACTGCTCTTTTCCCTCCATACTTGTCATTCACTCTCTATTCTGAACGGAAATTGATTGATTCATTGTTTAGTAATGTAGGCTTAATTCGAGTTTATTCAAGATTAAAATAATGAACCACTGCATTGACGGCTGGTGGAGGGGTTATGAAAAGCAATTTGAGAAAGAAAATCAAAATACTAGAAGATTTTAATTAATTCGGATACTTTCTTACTTAAGCAATAGAAAGTCACATTGCTAATTCTCGCCACGTGTGTTTAGCACAATTTCTGTCCTCTAAGTTTCATAATATCACATTGACAATAAAACATTGATCGTTAGTATTTTAAAACTCGATATTTCGCAATTACGAATCCGGACAGATGCAGGAACGTATGTGTTAATGATGAAAATTATTAATTACCTAGGGAATAGGCTGAGAAATTTACGCTATAAGGTAGTACGACTGTATAGTGTTTTTTTTATTTTATTTATTAAATTGTATAAAAACAACTTTTGCGAATCTATTTCTGGAAAAGCGAATAACAGTGTTAGATAAGAAAAAAACTTCATCTGGACAAGGTCACGAGTCCAGAACCAACAGCCAATAGGAGCAGAGTATTAATGTTTATTAGTAATGAATAAAGTGTCAAATCACTGACGGTATTCTTCAGTTCTTTTTGTTAATAACTTTATGATAACATACAAAGTGGTGCTAAAGTCAGTTTACCCTTAAGCAGTAAAAAAAAAAAAAAACAACAATTTTATGTAAGCTTTGTCTTCTAGGCAGCCTTCAATTGGAAGAAGCTGAATAAAATTTATTCAAATAATGATACAAGACATGCTTATCCTTAAATTGGCAAGGCTTCATTTCTCACACTAGTTTATTAAACCTTGTCGGACCGTAAAGAAAACAACTATCGCAATGTCCATATTTTTATGTGTTGTACAATATCATAGTATTGTGAAATCTTAATTTTCCTACCATTTTTTTCTATTGTTCTATTAAAATTATAGCATATAGCCTATTAATCTGTTGTAACCTATAGGATACTTAGTCAATTTAAGGGTTAGATTCTCTCTTCAATTTTGTAAAATATTTTATATAACTAAACTGAACTGCCCTAGAGCACAAGCTTCTGCCCTTTCGTGCTGCTGTGCATAATGTAGCTGAAATCTAATGTATTAAATAAATAAATTTGAATTAGAAAATAATTTGAATTCCACAATTCATAACGACTTTGGTAACGGCGCATCAGGAAACCTGGTACAGACCGATTATTTGTCCTGACAGCTCGGCGACGCGAAAGAGGGGAAGTAATAGGAGTGGAGAGAGTTCCGGAGTAGAGATAAGAGCGAGAGGTCAGTAAAGAAATGCAGTACAGCTTAACTGTACTGCAAACACACCGCTCTACCGCACGCGTGACATCCGATCGCTATAAATGCAAGCGACTGTCTAACCCGAACACCCCTTGGCATATCTTAATAGACTCGCCTGACCCAGGCGCACATTTTCGACGACTGTCAGGACTAAATAATCGTACTGTACTAAAGTCGTTATGAATTCTGGAAGTCTCTTTGTCATACTTCCACAATAATTGAAGCATGTAAAGGCGTTGTTCGTTTGTGAACTTATATGCCATTGCAAAAAACGTTACACAACACAAAATAGAACACAGATTCCACTCATTAACTCGTAAGTAGTCGCGCGGGGTGTTTTCAACATCCCAGTCACATATACAGAGCTATTAACTACATACTGAGTAAGCCTGTACTTCGGAAACTGTGAGTACCTTTCATAAAATTGCTAAGGAAACAATAACAGTAAACATGTTTGAAATCGGAATTCGCATACTGCAGAAAACAACAGTTTAAAAGGTGTGGACTGACGTCAACACCGCGCGCTTCTGTTGTAGCTGACCATACTTGTGTAACAAATAATAACAATGGATGTTAAGTAGTGACTGTGAACTCAGATAAAACAAGAAAGTGGTCTGGAAAGGAAGATAAAATGTAAATTATGATTTCGAGTAAATAGATGTTCGAATATTACATGTGAACCAGTATTGAAAAATTACCATTACTGTACAGTAATTATAACATTGTTATAGGTATTAAAGTATGTCTTGTATAAAGGAAAAAGAGCCATATTTTAATTGTTCAATAACAAATTAGCCCATAAGAACCATTTATATTTGTCAGCAACACCCCGCGAGACTCTTAATGTTTACAAAGTTAGGCGCGACTGCTTTAAGAAGTAACAACAATATCTGACTCAAGACTGTCGACAGGCAAATGAATGTGTGTATGTAATGCTGTCAACTATCGTTACCGAATTACTGCATAAGAGGAAACTGACTTTTGTGCCACTTTAGACAGAAAATGTGTGATTGGAGAACAACGCTTACACTTTATCAAGGAAGTTTTCGGTAGCGTCGGCTCCTTTTACGTTTAATGTTTATTGCTGCTGATGACCTAGAATTAAATCGGAAACAATATTAGGTCTCTTGTACAATCGTAACTTGCACTGAGAAAGGGATGAAAACGTCAAACTGTTTTGTTTAGAGGCTTTTATTTTATCTCAGATAAGGTTGGCAATTTACCGTATATCATTTGCATTTTGTAGAACTTGACATCTAAAAACTTGCTGTTCGTGAAAAATAAATATTGCAGCCAATATAAATTCTGTTCCTAAAATCTTTCGGGTATTCCAGTTCATTGTGAGTATTGATAAAAATGTATTTTCACTTCCTATATGTAATATCTAATATAGTACTAACATATTTATTAAAATGTATAAGGGTAGTGAATTTTTTAATGTATTTTTATTGATCAGAAAACATTTTTCTCTATTGCCATTCTTCAGTAAATATTAAGCTATATTTTATGCATTCGTTAAAGTAAACAGATTTAGAGATAAAAACATTGGAGACAAGAAATTAATCTTATGACATGTGCAAACACATCTCTTTCAACGTAATCGTTATTCTCACCAGTACAAACAAACATGCTTACTAATGAAGACTTTTACTTACTCTTTGAATGTAAGAGTGTAATAAAAGTTATGGTTCAGCAACGTGTTGACAAAAAGGAAAGAAAAATTTGGAAGATATCAGTAACTCAAGGCTAATTCACAATAAACCGGAAACGAGAATAGGAACGAAAACGAAAACGGTAAAATTGTTAAAATGTGTACATTTAAATGTGAGCATTCACAATTAACGAAAACCTTGCCGGAGCCCGGGATCGGGAACGGAGAGTTGGCGAAGTTTCAACTTTGGCGTTCACGTTTCCGATCACAGCCCACTAGATTAATTCTATTGCCATCTAAAAGCTATTTTGTCGTCGTATATTTTGTAGCAAGAAGGCCGTGACATAACCTATGCATTATTTTGTTTTGTGCTGTGCATCATGGAGCAAGTTTTATTTGATGAGATTCTAATATTGAGTGTTGAGGAAAATCGTCATGTTTACGATAAGCGGCGCGCCTCGTATGAAGATGACGTGTCTTTCACCAGCTGCATCTTTCAACACCGATCGGAAGAGAATCATATTTTATTACTGTATTGGTTGTATTACACACTACATAATCATGCTTCAATTCAATAACTACTGTTGTGTTCATTTTTTGTTCTATTACAAATGTTTCTTCTCTAATTATTTTACGTTATGGTAGACTTAAAATAGGTTGTGATAATAAAGATGCATGGGCATATTTATAGTACCGTACCTAATGAAATGTTTCAGTTGAAATTTCGAAGTTGGTCAACCTGTGTTTATGTTGGCTGCTTTGTACGCATGAGGGAACGCCATTTGCCAGTTATACACAAATAACATCAGAATGCGTAATATCGACTTTACATATCGTTATTGACATACATATCGATATGCATAGTCGTCTATGTTCTCGTTTTATTGTGAATAAAAAATTTTCATATTCACGTCCTCTGCTTCTCGTTTTCATTCTGGTTCTCGTTCCCGGTTTATTGTGAACCGCCTTTAGTCATACTCGATGAAGTACCCATGTATCTCAGTGCAGAACTTATCATGTTATATGGTGAGGATCGATCACCGGCGTAGCCTGGAACTATATTTGTGGTATAAAATACAGCAAGACGAGAATATATACGGTTTAATGTCTTATATAACAACAAAGAAAACGTTTGTTATGTTCACGTTTCAGCAGTATTTTAATCAGAAAATTCACAGATTTCGAATTAACCGACTGAAGAAACATTAGAAACATTGATTGTCGGGTCACGTACAGAAGGTCTAAAAATCTGGCAGACAGTTTGCCTAGTACTCGCAACTGGTCAGTTGTTGTGATGGTTACATTATATTAGTGTGCAGTTGGACGTACAGCGATAGAGTTTAGTTTATTTCGAAACTAAGATATGCCAGAGTTCACAAATCGTCAGTACTTAGACATGATCGAGGCCGCGGAAGAAATTCGGAACAGTGAAGAACTACTGGCCAGAGTTCGTCATAATTGGAACAGAAGATGTGAAAGCTGCACGGATGCTGATGCTGGACATTTTGAACAGTACCTGTAAGATATGAGTGGAATGTGCTTTACAGAGTTTATTACTCTTTATTTCATTATAACGCCCAGAATTAGTGATTCGTATAACAACAAACTGTAATGTGAATTACATCTTGTTCACAAAGTTACATCAGTTTTATTTTTTCAATAATTGTAATTGAAACTTCAATGCTAAGTGTTTTTCAATAATCTGGACATAATTTCCTGATTTTCATGTCATTTCTTGTCATTTCTGTACGTATTTTTTGCTTACATTAAAATTATTACGCCATACTTAGTATTGAATTGTCAGTGTATTGCATTGTGAGTTGATAATTCTTCATTCATTGTTGAACTGCGCCCGGACACTATTTTGTTCATTCGGGTTATTAATTTACATTTTCTGATATTAAATTACACAAACTAAACGAATAACAGTTACGTTCCTATTCGGAGTTTCCTTAGGTCACTTTTGTGCGAAGATTTATCCCCAGATTAGCTCGCGAGGTATTGCACCGAAGCTCAGTACATTTGTTTGCTGCCGTCCTCTTCTCACCTGCAGCAAGATACACGGTGAAAGGTAGTTGAACTTAACCCACCCCCTTGAAGTCGCTGACCGTATGGGGTGAGGGGTACTACTTATGCGACGTTGAGACTTCTTGCAATTGCAGTCAGAGCTTTCGAAACACTTGTAATTATCTTACTATCCGTAAGTCCTATATTTTTTTTATTTGACAAAACTTACTCTAAATAATGAGTTCTATGGCTCCTGTCAATTAATGCACTACCTTACGTTCCACTCTGTATTTCTATACCATATTACAAAATCTCTTCATAAAATTTAATATTAAATTCGAAATCGTCATGTATTTTCTTTTAGTCAGGCGCTACGTGATGCTTTGAAGGGTCATTCGTGACTGGAAGGAGACGCAACGTTGCCTTCGGAATGACATATCCCCAAACCCGTCATTTCTCTAAGCATTAATACCGGTACGTTTGTCTACATGGAAGAGACTCGAAAAGCCGTAATACCTCTGCCTGATGTCCGAGCCACGTCTTCGCTGTGTGAATTGCGCTGCAGGGCACTGAGCTAGAGCTTCATTCTTCTATTATCTTGGTTTTAGAATAAGACAGTGTGGTCGGCACCACGTTACTACCGCTTTATACCCCCAGGAAGTATCCGATTTTCAATTTGATCGGAGGCTGAATGGACACTGGGGGAGTTCTGAACTTTCGGCAACAAGAAAATTCCCGTCACCACACGGAACCTCCCAGTCCGTATTGAATTGAGCTAAATTTAACGGACGGGGACACTATGGTCCAGCACTGCGACCTGTTAAGATCTATTACGCTGACCCTCCGATGACACATTCCCAAACCCACACCGGCTGAAAACACTATGGTTCTCTGTGTGCCCAAATTTCGAGTAGGCAACCCCACTCCTCCCTAGGCCAGCACCCTCCATGCGTTCGGGAAATGCTACGGAATGATATCGAAATGGAGAGTGATGTAAATGCCTAATTTGGGGAAAAAACGGGAGAACCCAGAAAAAAATTCCAGACCTGATCAGGAATCGAACCCCGGTCGCCTGGGTGACAGTCTGAAGGTCTGACCTTTCAGCCACCGCAGAGGTTCCCAGCCCATAGATAGTTTGTATACCAATTGAGCTACATGGGCACCCAGAAGCAGAATTAGAACGAAATCAGTTTAGTACGGGAAACTCGGCTAATTCTGTAGTACGGGTAATTCCATAGTAATGCATATATGATTTTACTGCGGCTTTACAATAGCGTGAACGTAAGTTCTGAGAGGCTGTCAACGGGAGGCATGTCCTCTGCAGTACTATAGAAAAAAAATCAAGGATATTGGTCAACACCTCTTTCAGCAACAGTGAAACATCGAAAGTTGGCTGCTTTTCGTGGTTTGCTACACAGTTGTGAAGAAATTGAGCATTGTTACATATAAATTGTTTCTTTTATGTTACTTTCATAATGTATTTCATAATTATTTACAACTGCAGAATTAGAAAGTCCTATTGCGGATTTATTCGTACTGTTGCGGAATTACCCGAGTTGTTCTTTTTCAACTTTAATGTATGTACAACTAAATATATTTGCATTTTAATAGGTCTCTTTATCACATTTGGTAATGAAAGATTTCGTCCATGTCTACATATCTTGATAATATTTTTCAATAAACATTCTGATAAAAATATTATACATTTACTTCTTAATATTGCGGAATTAGCCGAGTCTCCCCTATAGTATGTATACGTGGATAAAATGGCAGATATTTCAGTACCAAAACCCATAATGAACTGGGAAATGAATAAAGGATGCATGCAGTGCACCTCTGTGCAGTAACGGTTAGAATGCCTGACCGTCAAATGAACGGGCTCGCGTTGAAATCCTGGTTGCGATAAGTTACCCTCAACCCATTAAGAGCAAATAGTGGGCAACTTTTGGCGCTGGATCCTGTACACATTTTGCCAGGATTATCAACTTCAACTCACTAAGACGCCAGACAACCTTAGCAGTTGATAAAGCGTCGTAAAATAACCAATTAGAATACAGGTTTACTCTTTCACATCATAGGGTTTTGAAAAATAATTTTTCTGCGCCCTATGAGAGGACAACTGGAAAAAAATACTGTAGCACTCTGTGTGGTACGATGCAAGTGGCAGGCTGTGCAGGAGGATAAATATGTTGCATAAAATTCTACTGTTAGCAGAAATGAATCAGATTTTTTAGTTCTATTGGTTTAGCTTAATTTATATATCGCTGTACTATGGTAAATTATGTTGGTTTTATTTGTCAGAAAAAATATATATATCAGCCAGAGAAAAAAGAATAAAAAATCCTTCTACATAGGATAGGTATTCAAAATGGCAACATACGAAAGGTTGAAGTAAATCAAATTATATTTTAAAAATAAAAATGTCTGCGCCAAATTATGCTGTTAATTTAGGTAGAAAAGATGCATGATCACAACAGATTGCATAATCCTGAGCTCGTATAACCATCAACTAATGCCACATTGCAATGATTACTGAATATTTCAACATCACATTCGATAACGGGGGAAAATCCCCAGAGTGCTGAGGTTAGCACACGCAACTATCCTCAGCTCGTTTAAAATCGTGAACCGCATAAATCGTTATTAATACACAGATCATATTTTCCATTATATAACATTATGAGAGAGGTCAGACTCAATTCGCCGTAGATTTTCTGCGAGAGTTCCATACATGCTATTGTAACTAATGATTCGAACACTATGGAACAATATCTCATTAATAAATCCCTGCGAAGTAATTTCTTATTTTGTTCTTCAACTTTCAGTATACATTTAATTTTCCGTATATGTAATATGAAATGTAGCACCTGTTTACACTGTTTAACTTAAGGTTTTGCTTTGTTCATCGGTATGATGAACAGTTTTTGTAATGTACGGTATTCTGGGTAATACCGGGTAATTATTGGTTGTATAGTATTGATATGACCGAGGAAGAAAGAAATTGTATTGTTTAGAGTTAGTATTGGATAGTGAGTGTGTGACGATGTTGGAAGTGACGATAGTGTGCGTGTGTGCCGATGTTGCAAGTGACAATAGTGTGCATGTGTGTGTGCCGATGTTGGAACTGACGATAGTGAGTGTGTGCCGATGTTGGAACTGACGATAGTGTGTGCCGATGTTAGAAGTGACGATAGTGAGTGAGTGTGTGTGTGCCGATATTGGAAGTGACGATAGTGAGTGTGTGCCGATGTTAGAAGTGACGATAGTGAGTGTGTGTGTGTGTGCCGATGTTGGAAGTGACGATAGTGAGCGTGAGCCAATGTTGGAAGTGACGATAGTGTGTGTGTGCCGAAGTAGAAAGTGACCATAGTGTGTGTGTGTGCCGATGTTGGAAGTGACGATAGTGAGTGTGTGCCGATGTTAGAAGTGACGATAGTGAGTGTGTGTGTGCCGATGTTGGAAGTGACGATAGTGAGTATGAGTCAATGTTGGAAGTGACGATAGTGTGTGTGTGTGCTGATGTTGGAAGTGACGATAGTGTGTGTGTGTGCCGATGTTAGAAGTGACGGTAGTGAGTATGAACAAATGTTGGAAGTTACGATAGTGTCTGTGTGTGACGATGTTGGAAGTGACGATAGTGAGTATAAGCCAATGTTGGAAGTGACGATAGTGTGTGTGTGTGTTCTGATGTTGGAAGTGACGATAGTGTGTGTGTGCGCATGTTAGAAATGACGATAGTGAATGTGTGTGCCGATATTGGAAGTGACGATAGTTAGTATGAGCCAATGTTGGAAGTGACGTTAGTGTGTGTGTGTGTGTGTGTGTGCCGATGTTGGAAGTGACGATAGTGAGTATATGTGTGTGCCGATGTTGGAAGTGACGATAGTGTGTGTGTGCCGATGTTAGAAGCGACGGTAGTGAGTATGAGCCAGCGTTGGAAGTTACGATAGTGTCTGTGTGTGCCGATGTTGGAAATGACGATAGTGAGTATAAGCCAATGTTGGAAGTGACGATAATGTGTGTGTGCCGATGTTGGAAGTGACGATAGTGAGTGTGTGCCGATGTTGGAAGTGACGATAGTGAGCGTGTGCCGATGTTGGAAGTGACGATAGTGAGTGTGAGCCAATGTTGGAAGTAATGATAGTGTGTGTGTGTGTGTGTGTGTGCCGATGTTGGAAGTGACGATAGTGATTGTGTGCCGATGTTGGAATTGACGATAGTGATTGTGTGCCGATGTTGGAATTGACGATAATGAGTATGTGTGTGTGCCTATGTTGGAAGTGACGATAGTGAGTGTGTACCGATGTTGGAAGTGACGATAGTGATTGTGTGCCGATGTTGGAATTGACGATAGTGAGTATGTGTGTGTGCCTATGTTGGAAGTGACGATAGTGAGTGTGTACCGATGTTGGAAGTGACAATAGTGATTCTGTGCCGGCGTTGGAAGTGACGATAGTGTGTGTGTGTGCCGATGTTGGAAGTGACGATAGTGAGTGTGAGCCAATGTTGGAAGTGATGATAGTGTGTGTGTGTGTGCCGATGTTGGAAGTGACGATAGTGATTGTATGCCGATGTTGGAATTGACGATAGTGAGTATGTGTGTGTGCCTATGTTGGAAGTGACGATAGTGAGTGTGTACCGATGTTGGAAGTGACGATAGTGAGTGTGTGCCGATGTTGGAATTGACGATAGTGAGTATGTGTGTGTGCCTATGTTGGAAGTGACGATAGTGAGTGTGTACCGATGTTGGAAGTGACGATAGTGATTGTGTGCCGATGTTGGAAGTGACGATAGTGTATGTGTGTGTGCCGATGTTGGAAGTGACGATAGTGAGTGTGAGCCAATGTTGGAAGTGATGATAGTGTGTGTGTGTGTGTGTGCCGATGTTGTAAGTGACGATAGTGATTGTGTGCCGATGTTGGAATTGACGATAGTGAGTATGTGTGTGTGCCTATGTTGGAAGTGACGATAGTGAGTGTGTACCGATGTTGGAAGTGACGATAGTGAGTGTGTGCCGATGTTGGAATTGACGATAGTGAGTATGTGTGTGTGCCTATGTTGGAAGTGACGATAGTGAGTGTGTACCGATGTTGGAAGTGACGATAGTAATTGTGTGCCGATGTTGGAAGTGACGATAGTGTATGTGTGTGTGCCGATGTTGGAAGTGACGATAGTGAGTGTGAGCCAATGTTGGAAGTGATGATAGTGTGTGTGTGTGTGTGTGCCGATGTTGTAAGTGACGATAGTGATTGTGTGCCGATGTTGGAATTGACGATAGTGAGTATATGTGTGTGCCTATGTTGGAAGTGACGATAGTGAGTGTGTACCGATGTTGGAAGTGACGATAGTGAGTGTGTACCGATGTTGGAAGTGACGAATGTGTGTGTGTGCCGACGTTGGAAGTGATAATAGTGAGTGGACGATATCCATAAAATACTAAAACTTATAGTTTTACATTTATGTTAGCACTGGACTTTTAATGTAATACTGTGATTTTTTCTGATAAAGACTTATTTTATTTTTAAGTAGATTATTTTACGACGCTTTATCAACATTTTAGATTATTTAGCGTCTGAATGAGATGAAGGTGATAATGTGGGTAAAATGAGTCTGGTGTCCAGCACCCAAAGTTACCCAGCATCTATAAAGTCTTATTACTCGAAGTTAACATTCATACGTTTTTTTTGCATTGTCATATTACTAAAAAATGATGTTAAATTACTTTAAAAGGTTCGTAATAATCGTAAGTGTATAGCATTTCAGTAATAATTATAATATTTTTTTGTACTTTGGAGTAAAAAATTCTCAACGCGTGTGTTAACGCTATAAAATCATATGCGTGCGCTGAAGGGTTAATTCCAATTACATACTTAAAGGAAAAAACTTTCCCGAGTGTAAATTTTTAATTAAATGAACTAAAAGATATTGTGAAAGTAATACTATATAATTGTATGAGGAAATGTGTTACTTGCCCATAATATGTATCGCATAGTATTCTATAATCTATCTTCAGTCCCTTTGGTGAGAACTCCTGAGTTAGCTAGGATGTATCATAAACCAGACTCAACGCTTTAACGTGAATCAGCAGATACGCAACTCTTATAACGTTCTAGCACTAAAGCAAGATATGAAGATGGATGTAAGTTGCTAAGTCCCAAAACTCTGATGCCAACCAACCGGCCAAGACGAGGGGAAAACAAAAACACCAACAGGAGCCGTGAACATGGAGTTGGGATTTTTGCCAGAAAAGAAAAAAAAAACTTTTTTTTTCTCCTCGACTGAGAACTGTAATAATATATAAAAATACAGACAACGTACATGTTTTATTTGATTTCTCCTTCTCTTCCCTCCACCTCGAACCTCTCCCTTCTCTTTTTTTAAAGTAACGTAATGGATTTTATCTTTCCGAGATTCCACGAAACATCCATTGGGAATACCTCCGGTGCCAGATTCTATCAAGAGGAGATACGGAGTTAGTGATGGTAGTGGAGGGGACATGCGGGGGTGGGTTGATCTCAGGATGATACACCCTCTATACTCACAGTAACAAAAAGAAAACGAATTGCGGTGCCCGTCATCTCCAAGTCCACCAACAACTCTAAATCGTTTCTCGCTCAGACATTCCCAAATTTCTGAGAGTAGTAAACAAGAATTTTAAGAAAAGATTACAATGGAAACTACCACTTGAGGTCGAAACTCACCTCACAGCTAAATACTTCAAAGTTTTCAATTATTCACTGCGCTGAACGCTATTCGAACATCGCCTGCGATCGTCTCCATAGTTCCTATGTCAACTAACATCGATCATTGGCATATATTAATCTGCAGAATAGCGCTTACAACCGATTTAGATTCGACCGGTCAGAGAACACCCGTCAAGGTCGAGCATCTGACCGAATGTTCGAATTTCAGCCGGTTAGCCCTTATGTTCTGCAGGCTAAACAGAACACGAGGCACACTTCATCGTACATGACACTGACATTTTCTGATCACACAAACGGAGTAACAATTGAAGGAAATTTACTTTGTCGTAATAAAAATGTGTTTTCTTGATATAGGCAAACAATTAATTGGACTCTTTAATACAGTTATCTTCATAACTAATAAATAAATCATTAAATGCACAGGTAACAATGAAGGAAATAAATATAATGCATAATATGAAGTATGGTGAGTGAAGAAATATAAGAATAAAATAAATTACAATTAGGGGAGAGTTGGGTAGTATCGGACATCTGGTAAACCGGACTGTGATGTTTCTTTCATTTACCACCAAATGGTAGTACAGTGATGTTTCTTGCATCTACCACCAGAGGTAGTAAGCAGTGTTCAGATGTCGCATACAGAAACGTAAACATGTCACTTAGGTACTGTCATCTAGTGGTAGATGAAAGAAACATCACTGTCCGATATTAGCTACCCGATGCCCGATACTACCCGACTCTCCCTTACTTACTAAAGAGAAGAGAAAATAAGTAGAAACATTCTAGTGTAACATTTATACTTTGAACTCAAAATGCAGTCCTCTAAAACAGTAGTTGTTAATATATAATTCCTTTCAATTACTCTGAACAGCTGTATTATTATTTCATTAATGAACCATTTTTAAGACGATAGAGTGTTATTAACAAAAAGAAAAGTAGGGAAAACTCGGCTAATTCTGCAGTACGGGTAATTCCGCGATAGTGCATATATTATTTTACTGCGACTTTAAAATAGCGTGAACGTAAATTTAGAGAGGCAATCAACTAGAGGCATGTCCTATGCAGTACTATAGAAAAAATCAAGGATATTGGTCGACACCTCTGTCGGCAATACAGTGAAACATCGAAATTTGGCTGTTTTTCGTGTTTTGCTACACAGCTGTGAAGAAAGTGAGCATTGTTACATATAAATTGTTTCTTTTACGTTACTGTCATAATGTATTTCATGACTATTTACGACTACAGGATTAGCCAGGTCCTATTGCGGATTTATCCGCACTGTTGCGGAATGGAATTACCCGAGTTGTTTTTCAACTGTAATGTATGTACAACTAAATATAATTTCATTTTAATATTTAGGGTAAACATTGGTAATTTCGTGATAATTTCATGAAAAGTAATTTAAAATGCAAATGTGTAAATATATCCTTATTCCGGTTTTTTCATCTAAAATACAATAACTTGCTGTACAAATCTGGAGACATAAAAGCTTGGATACGTTCTTGAATATGTGCCAAAAATCACTTTTACAACTTAAGCTGAAAGGTTGGTTATTTCGTGATAACCTTGGTAATTTCGTGATACTGCATTGATAATTTCGTGAGAGGTAGAAGAATTGTGGAAAAATTCATTAAAGTCAAATGAAATTCTCATTTATTGTTACAAGACTTCAAACATAGTAATTCCGTCTAATATTCATAGCAAGAAAACATAGAAATACATATCAACACATAATAAGAATGAAATCAAAGTAAAAATTGAAATTGAAAAGGGATCTTCTTTGCCCTGAAAGGGTGAATACTTTTATTACGGACTTTACTATAGCCTATATTACTAGGGTAACTCCAAAAGTAATGCATAACGTTTGTTTAAATATTATATTTTTATCCTACAGCTTTGCTATTTTCACAGAATGTAGATGCATCCTTTAGGAACAAAATGTCACTTTGCCACATAATCCCCGTACCTTTAAACTCCCTTACGTAACCTAGGAACGAGGGCCTGTAGACCAGCACGGTAAAAGTCTGGACCAAAACGTCTGAACCACTCTTTAGAAGCGTGCACAAGGGAGTCATTTTCTAACCTCGTTCCGTGAAGGGATCCTTCAGTTTACCAAAGAGATGGTAATCGCACGGTGCCAGTTCAGGACTGTATGGCGGATTTTTCAGTGTTGTCTATCCGAATTTTCTGATCTGGTCTGTGGTCTTGTGACTGACATATGGCTGTGCGTTGTCGTGCAATAGCAGAACATCCTGCTTCTCCCGATGTCGTCGAACACGACTCAGTCGAACTTGAAGTTCCTAGAGAGTTGCAACATACCCGTCAGAATTAATGGTGGTTCCGTGTGGCATGATGTCCACAAGCAAGAGTCCTTCTGAATCGAAAAACACAGTAGCCATAACGTTTCCTGCCGAAGGTGTACTTTTGAATTTATATTTCTTTGGTGAATTTGCATGATGCCACTCCATTGTCTGCCTCTGTCTCCGGTCCAAAATGGTGGAGCCATGTTCCATCTTCTGTCACAATTCTTGCAAGTAAGTCATCTAGCACTTATCGTTGACACTTAGCATGATAACAAATCAAACAGAAGCTACACTGAACCCATTGCGTCTCCGTTTTCTTTTTTGTTATCACATCTTTTCTTCAGATTTCTAAAATTCCTTTTGTAATACATTTTATACTATTTTAAAAATTGTAACACTTAATGCTCAACAAAATTTCGCCTCAAACAGCTAAGATTTCTATCAGTAAAGCTAAGCCTATATGGCGACTACAGATGTCTCTAAAATTCCAAAAACATTTCCTAAAATTTCATGAAGATACAATAAATCTTTGTATCAAATATCATATGCTTACCTTTAGTAATAAGTCTGTAATGTAATTACAAACATCCACAAAATTTGTACGCCTGAGAAGTCGGCGCAAACTTGCTCTCTCCAAACATAAAAGCTCACTGAAGCAGCTACAATAGTCACACAAAGCTTAGCTGTATGTTTCTGGAAACTGGACAACATATGCAATCCCTTGGCGGAAATTTGGATCTCGTAACACCATTGGTTAGTTCACAAAAGAGCAAAGAAAAAGTATCACAAAATAACCACTGCCACGAAATTACCAATGTTTACCCTATGTACAACTAAATATATTTTCATTTTAATAGGTCTCTCTATCTCATTTGGTAATGAAAGATTTCGACCATGTCTACATACCTTCATAATATTTTTCAATAAACATTTTGATAAAAATATGATAGATTTACTTCTTAATATTGCGGTATTAGCCGAGTCTCCCCTACTCTGAAGCTCTAATGCTTGTACTTTCACGATGCATATTGTTGCGCTTGACTGTAATACCTGGATGAATGAATGAATCAACTAAAGCAGCGGTCATCGGCTCAGAAGACCCTCGGGCTAGCGTCTTTTAAGTCTTGGTTTTTCTGAACCGACACATGCGACGTGTGAGGTGCGAGGCGATCCTCGCACAAATCCGGACTACACGAGAGATAGTGAGTGGTTTCTGTAACAGCGACATGCGAGATCTGCGCACCTCGCAGCCATGGAAACCACTCACTATCTCTCGTGTAGTCCGGATTTGTGCGAGACAGGCCTCGCACCTCGCACGACGCATGCGTCGGTTCAGAAAAACCAAGGCTTTACCCGCACATAAGACATTGCACTGGCGTCCAACCGTGGCTGCTGGCGGGTATGCTGTCTCTCGCTTCTGCAAGACGGAGCATATTACGTTGCAATCGTTACACTCTACCCATTTCAGTGAGTGCTGAGGACCACTGAACTAAAGAATGAATTAATGAATCAATGAATCCATAGATGAATTAATCAATGAGTCGATGGATGAATGAATCAATGATTCGATGGATGAATGGATGATGGATAGACTAGAACGATGGAAGATTGATTGAATGTACTGAGAGGGGAAGAATTAGCAATTAAACAGTAGGCCTACACGAGGATAATCTCGTCCTTGCAAGGGCTCAATGTTATCTGCTTTTGAAAGAGAATTTTTTGTGTTAATATAGAAAGACTATGTTCCATGTTCTATTTGCCAAGGGCAAAACAGTTATATCATCAATCATTAGCATTAGTGATGACAGTGTTTCAGTAACCAATGAAAGTTTGGCCCTTTCTCATAAGCGAAAAATTGTAAATGTGAAAAGAGCATAATACGTTTTATAAACATTGTCATACTGGAAGAAATTACGAACACAATGTAAATTGTGTATAGTTTTGTATTTTTTACACATAGTTCTTTTTGTGTGTGTTAGTTTGGATAGTTTGAGTCCTCATTTAGTTGGTATAGTTCATGTATTTAGTTATAATTTTAAGTTTAATTGTATGGTTTTTTGTGTGTTTAGTTTGGATAGCTGTGTGTTTATACTGTATAATATACTGTATGTGTGCAGTTTGTATAGTTCTTCTGTGTTAAAACTACAATTTATGTGTTCGGTTTTTATAGGTTTTTGTGTGTTTAGTTTGTGTGTGAGTTAAGACAGTGTAATTGTAAAATTTGTTTGTGTTTAGTGAAGATAGTTGTGTGTTCAGATTGTACAGTTTTTTGTGTTTGTTAAGTTTGTATAATTTACGTATTTGTTCTGTATAGTTTTTCGTGTTTAGCTTATATAGTTTGTTTATATGTTTAGTTTGTAAGTATAGTGTAAGCTCTCTTGGACTGGCTCCCCAAGTGTAGTAGACTTTCAGCTCACCCTACACTCCTGTAGGAGGCCGTTGCCCTTACGGGATTTCAGGCTTTTCATATTCATATTTCATTCCATAATTCATTATAGATAAATATTTTGTAACTACAATGTACCTCAGATTTTTGTTTCAGGTTATATATGCGAATGGTTGTATTTTTCGCAAGTGAGTCGTTTTGTTGCTTTCAGTTAAAGATTACTTTTTACGAAGGAAGACGTCATACTGTACGTATTGCTTCTTGACGTAAGAAGTATTGCTTATTGTAAGATGTTCTAAGTTGTAACACAGAGTTTTGATGTGTGTGGTATATGCTATGTAATTAAGTTTAAGCATCCATCCAACATCTGCCTCGCGCAGTAAACTTGTGTCGCAATCCAAGTACTCATAAAAGACAAAATAATGTTTATAACGAAACTTGTAGATCATGACGATAGTAACACTTTATGGTTCTTACCATATGTCTCACAGTCTTACGTCTTGCGGCATCTGAAACTGACACTGCATCTAAAATAAAATCTTATTCGTTTTCTGAAATAAGTCTATGTATCCAAGAAACACTAAATATACTTCTCAAATTATTTAAAAAAAGAGACAGGATGATCTGAAAGACCTCCCAAGAGACTTTTGATAGTAAAGATAAAGTTCTGGCTTAGATCTGTGATGGAATTCAGTAGTTAAATGGCATAAGAGGCTGTATGCAATTAAAAAAATAAGTTGCTTATGAATCTCATCTTCAAACTTTATCAATAAAATAATACGAGTTGTTGGTCATCTGAAGGCACTCCAAGAAAACTGGATGTGGCACTAGAATACACACACACACACACACACACACACACACACACAAACATATACGCATAAAAACACTCACATAAAAACATATACACATAAAACATACGCATACAAACACATAAAAACATATACACATAAAAACACACACATTAAAACACACACACATAAAAATATATACACATAAAAACACACACGCACAAAACACACAAAAAGCACACACATAAAATATATACATATAAGAAACACACACACAAACATAAAAAACACACACACAAAATATACACATAGAAACACACACGCATAAAAACACATACATAAAAACATATACACATAAAAACACACACATTAAAACACACACATAAAAACATATACACATAAAAACACACACGCACAAAACACACAAAAAGCACACACATAAAATATATACACATAAGAAACACACACACAAACATAAAAAACACACACACAAAATATACACATAGAAACACACACACATAAAAAACATATACACATAATATTGGTAAATACTAGTCAGAGATAAAAAGGTTTCAACATTAACATAAAAGTAGGGATAACAGTAACGAAAGATGACAATGATAGTAGTAGAGATGGAGGATTAGATGCAGACGCGAATGTTACTATATAAGAGTAAGGTGCACAGTATTGCATAGTATTTGGAAATTAGACTGAGGGAAGAGAAAGAAGGTTAAGAGTTATAAATACTGTACGTCAGAAAGGATGGATGAAGAGATAGACAGAAGCAGGGTTAAACTTTAGACAATTGGCAGACTAGGGGAGACATCGATGAAAGGAGAAATATAAAGGATATATGATGGAATGTAAGCAAGGTAGTGGTGGACCATATGCAGAAATGTGAGGGAAACCACTACCTGAAAGACGTTTGATGACAATAAATATGAATATGAATATGAATATGAATATGAATATGAATATGAATATGAATATGAATATGAATATGAATATGAATATACACATAAAACACGCACATAAAAACACACAGATAAAAACATATAGATAAAAAACACACACACACAAAACACACACATAAAACATATACACATAAAAACACACACATAAAAACATACACACATAAAAAACATATACAGATAAAAAATACACACACACAAAACACACACACATAAAAAACATATAGGCCTACACATAAAAAACACACACATAAAAACATACAGATAAAAAATACACACACACAAAACACACACACATAAAAAACATATACACATAAAAAACACACACATAAAACACACAGATAAAAACATAGGGGAGAGTTGCCGAATTTGGACCGTTGCCTAAATTGGACCGCAGTTGTATTTCCATATATATAGAAGTAGAGTAAGTAATAACAATTTATATAATATACGTTACAAGTATTTTTCATTAGCTACTATCTGCGTGTTTTAAAACTGGTTTTTAATTTCATGTGTTTGTTTAGTGTCATCTGTTTGCATAAGTGAACAAGTTGCCTAGGTTGGACCTCTGCGAGTTGCCTGGATTGGACTGGTCCAATATAGGAAACTGTTAGTATTTTTTTTCAACATGAATATAAATCATTATATTATGGTCAACGTTAAGAAAAAGTAGTGTATTGGGGGATTCTGTGTCTTTATGTTTCTAAGATGTCAAAAAGAGGAACCTACCAGAAATGAAATGATATTTTGAAGATGGGAAATACTGTGTTCAATGTTGACGAATCTGGATTTACAATGGTGAAAAAGAAGCAACAGAAAGTTATAGCTCAGAAAGAGAAAGACCAAGTTGGAGCCGTAAGTGGTGAAAGAGGTGTAAACACCACAGTAGTCTGTGTTGTCAATGCGGCGGGGTTCTTTATACTGCCACTGGTAACTTTCAAACGCAAGAGGAAATCATGTCACCTTTTTATTTTTTATGTCTACGTTTCCTTATCCACAGGAGTTTCGTAGACAAACAGGGACTTTCCAATTCTATGTAACATTTTTGCATTTCTTTTTTTTACTTTTCTATGAGTTTTCCTGTAATTTTGAAATAGGCTATGTAACCGAGACAAGCAACTAACATAAAACTAATTCAGTGCCAAGATAAATATTCTGAGTGTCACAATCAGCTTGAATGCAATAGTGTTTCTGTAATTAATTTATCTTGTTTTTCTTTAATTTTTCGTCAGAGTTCAGAGAATTGTGTAACTTCTTTCACCAAATGTTAATACCTGATATATTTTTAACGTAAAATTTGGTGAATTAAAGATATTTATAATAAATACCCTTCTTATACTTATTTGTTTACTATTAGTAATGTCTTTTTGCGAGGTCCAAATTGGGACACTATGAGTCCAAATTAGGCAAACGGTTTCCCAATTTGGACCATTTCCATGATTTTGGTTTTACCTTTTTATATTTATTGGGAACTGTGTAATTTAAAATATAACACTATAGGATGAAAGTATATAGAATGTAGAATGTACTACAAGATATTTTGATTTAATTTAATTTAAAAAACTGAAAACTGGTCCAATATAGGCAACTTTCCCCTATACAGATAAAAACACACACACATAAAAACATATACACATAAAAACACACACATAAAAAACATATACAGATAAAAAATACACACACAAAACACACACACATAAAAACATATACACATAAAAACATATACACATAAAAACACACAGACAAAAACATATACAGATAAAAAACACACACACACAAAACACACACACATAAAAACATATACACATAAAAAACACACACATAAAAACACACAGACAAAACATATACACATAAAAACACACAGACAAAAACATATACAGATAAAAAACACACACACAAAACACACACACACATAAAAACATACACACATACAAAACACACACATAAAAACATATACAGATAAAAAATACAGACACACACAAAACACACACACATAAAAAACATATATACATATATATATATATATATATATATATATATAACACACGCATCACCGTGTTACAAGCTCAGCGGATCAGTAATGCCACGCGGCTACTGCAGGAGCAGCGTGCTGCAAATACTGTAATACTGTACGTGCTTTGCGCTGCAAGGACCTGGGAACCCTCGAGGGACGGAGTTCAATTAAACTTCTAAAACATTAAAAAATAAAATAAAACGAAAACGCGATTGCCTAAACCCCTCTTTACCCGTTTTCTATCGCCCTGTGTAGCAGGCCTGGTACTGTCTAAATACCCATTCCCTCCATTTGCCAGGGATCTTTTCTCCAACCCAATCCACGCATCCGTAAAAACAATTTGTGACTCGGAATTCTCTCACATTACCTATTTCTCTACTGTTGAGAGGAATGGGAGAGAGCGAGATAGAAAAAGGAAGAAAAAATATACAGAAACACTTTTAACCACAATCCCTGTTTCTACTTGGTATAATAATTTGTCCCCGACATAGTCAACTCTATAAATCCTCTCATTTTAGTTAAGAACAAAAAATAAGGAAGAAGAAATATCCAAATGCACCCTCTTCCTCTTCCGAGCCTGGTTTTTCGTAACATCATTTATCTCTCGTCTCCTCGGCTGGCTGGCTTCTTCCCTCACACCATACAAAACACCCACAAATCCTCGACAGGCGTAGTCGGTCGATATAAAAATAGCACCCCGATATTCATTAACCCGCTCGAAGCGGGGAATCCTAACAGCCGTGCCCGCACATACGTCGCACAATAGTCTCCGAATCTTCTTTTAATCGAAGTGATAAAGAAAGGAATCCACGGGATGGATACAATATATTCCTAAGCCATTGCAAGGAATTCTGATTAAAATTTGGAGCGAATTCTTGTACGTGTGTGAAACATAATAAGTTCCTTTTGCTTGAAAACTACTAGGCCCTACGACAGTGATGTCAAAGCAAGCGCATTTTTCTGACCTTGACGTCGTGCGCGGGCATCAAGCGCTAAGTTTGGAAAGAGGAAGGGTTGTGTATACGAATAAGCAGCCTGTTGGATTAAGAAAACAGTGGTGCACAAACTTCAAACGGAACGTGAAATTTTATGTCGTTATTTTTATATGGCCTCTTTCTGTTTGATATCTATATTGTCTGTAAAACAAAAGTACTAATTCTAATTTCTTAATATTGCAGTTGTGCTTTAAACGTTAATAACATAATAAAGAGTTAAGCAAAAATATTCACATAAATTCCATAGTAGTACAACTATACTATACTAAATTGATGAAATACATCAATCATAAAGGAAGTGATATCCCCCCCCCAAAAAGAGAGAGAGAGAGAGAGATTTAGTATGACATGATAAGTTGGGATTGATATTGATGGTACCTTTAGCCTCATAAAAGTAATCAATGAACTAATCAAAACAATATTGCAGTATACAAAGCAAAGTCACCTAGGTGTTGTATCTGTTTTAAGTGTAACTAATATTCCGTAACAAAACTCTTATTGTATTATGCTTTTAAGGTGATATTGGTTAGCAAATTCCTAATATCAGAATATTAAATTATTTTCTCGAAATATCCTGAAGCTATATAGCTTACATTTTTACAAAACATGGGCACATATCTTTTGCTTATGATGTAACAATAGTTGCTTTGTTAATTCATTTCCTTACAAACAATTTCCAAGCGAATATTTTTAAAATTTTCAATACACTATCTTCAGTAATACGTATTTACGTATATTAGATTTATGAAAACATTCTGTAAGGCTACTAAATAAATAGGCCTATATCTGAAATTTTCACTTTTCTATAAAAGAAGTTGAGAAAATATTTATTTTGAATAAAAAATTAAACTTGTGAAAAATGAGCATTAAAATTAAAACTTACATTATTATAATGCACTTACAGTTCTCAGATAAATCTAAAAATTAACATGGATACATTTTTAATAAGTTCTCTTCCCTTTATCTATCGAATCAGTGCTGGCCATCCCCGAATATAGCTCGACCAAGCGGCATATACTACCAATTTCGTCTGTCTCTTTCTTTTTCGCTGTAAAGCGCTCAGGCTCTCCTGAGCTCTTAAGCGCGCGCTTGCTCCTATGGGCATCAATTGACATCACCGCCCTACGATATCAAAATATATCCAACTATCTTAAGATAACGTAAACAAACATTTAAATAAATAACACTCGTCTCTGTGATGAAGGCTTTAAGGTTAAGGTTAGCCTATGTTTTATTTAACGACGTTCGCAACTGCCGAGGTTATATCAGCGTCGCCGGTGTGCCGGAATTTTGTCCCTCAGGAGTTCTTTTACATACCAGTAAATCTACTAACATGAGCCTGCTGCATTTAAGCACACTTAAATGCCTTCGACTTGGACCGGGATCGAACCCGCAAACTCGGGCATAGAAGGCCAGCGCTATACTAACTGTGCCAACAAGGCCGACTGAAGGCTTTATATATGGTCGTTTCTGTAATGAAGTTATTTTACTAAAAGGAAATTTGTTTTACAAATGATCTCAGGTAAGTTAAGCACAATGCTATAATGACTTGTTTCAAAATTAAACACTCTTGTCTCCTTCCGCCATTTAGTGTCACATTTCACTAAAAATTATAATATAGGCCTATTACTTATTAGTTCTCTACTAAAAATTATTTCACTGCTTTGATCTGAGTCTGAATTACTGTCATTCTAATTCACTACATTTCACCTGCCATTATTTTTATTATCGTTTCATCATTGTTATCATTTTTAACTTAATAATGAACTCAGCGCCATGTACATGAAGTCAGCGCCTCAATATTGGAAGGGTATCTACTTACTTACTTAATTACTGGCTTTTAAGGAAACCGGAGGTCCACTGCCGCCCTCACATAAGCCCACCATTCATTGGTCCCTATCCTGAGCAAGATTAATCCAGTCTCTAACATGATATTCCACCTCCCTCAAATCCATTTTAATATTATCTTCCCATCTACGTCTCGGCCTCCCCAAAGGTCTTTTTCCCTTCGGCCTCCCAACTAACACTCTATATGCATTTCTGGATTCACCTATACGTGCTACATGCCCTGCCCATCTCAAACGTCTGGATTTAATGTTCCTAATTATGTCAGGTGAAGAATACAATGCGCGCGGTTCTGTGTTGTGTAACTTTCTCCATTCTCCTGTAACTTCATCCCTCTTAGCCCCAAATATTTTCCTAAGCGCCTTATTCTCAAACACCCTTAACATATGCTCCTCTCTCAAAGTGAGAGTCCAAGCTTCACAACCATAAAGAACAACCGGTAATATAACTGTTTTATAAATTCTAACTTTCAGATTTTTTGACAGCAGACTGGATGATAAAAGCTTCTCAACCGAATAATAACAGGCTTTTCCCATATTTATACTGTGTTTAATTTCCTCCTGAGTATCATTTATATTTGTTATTGTTGCTCCCACGTATTTGAATTTTTCCACCTCTTCAAAAGATAAATTTCCAATTTTTATATTTCCATTTCGTACAATATTCTCGTCACGAGACATAATCATATAGGCCTACTTTGTCTTTTCGAGATTTACTTCCAAACCTATCTCTTGACTTGTTTCAAGTAAAATTACCGTGTTTTCCGGAATCGTTTGTGGATTTTCTCCTAATATATTCACGTCATCCGCATAGGGAAATTACCCACTGTAATATAAATATATTCCGTACCATTTGAAATATTCTCGGAATACTAGCTGAAATATTCTCAGTAATATTATATATATATATATATATCTTACCATTGGAAGTGTGTACCCTAATATTGAAAGTTGTCTACTGTGTACAGTATATTAAATATTCTCCGTACGATATTAAATAGTCTTCGTTATTCTCCGTACGAAATTAAATATTCTCTGTAAAAAAAATCCATGGCGCTACAGCCGTGAAGGGCCAAGACCGACCAGCCTGGCCTCAGTCCACATGCCGAAGCAGAGGTGGACGATCATCCTACCAGTATGGAGGTATCGTGTGGTTAGCACGATTATCTCCCCACAGCCGTTGTAGCTGGTTTGCGAAACCGGATTTTCGCTACCTATCGCAGCCCCAAGTGCATCACGATGCTGGGTGGGCACCAATCCCATACGCTGACCGAAATTTCATGAGAAAATTTATTTCTCCATGAGGACTCGAACCAGCGCGCATTCCGTAACGAGAGTCGTAGGCAGGATGCCTTAGACCTCAACGCCAAGGCGCGGGTCTCTGTACCAATTTAAATATTCTCTGTATCATTTGAAACATACTCCGTATCATAGGAAGGCTGCATCCTACCACTGAAAGCCTGCACTGTGCCGTACCACTGAAAGTCTTTCTATACTACGGGAAGTATGCACCGTACCGCTGAAAGTATGCACCGTACTGCTGAAAGTATGCACCGCAACATTGTAAGTATACACCGTACCATTGGAAGTATGCATCGCATCGCATCGCACCGCACCGCTGAAAGTATGCACCGTACCGTTAGAAGTCTGTACCGTACCGTTGGAAGTTTAAGCCTAGCCGTCCGCTAGAACCATGAACGGTCGTATGCGATCGTCTACCGGATGAACGGCAGAAAAGCCGATTGATCGTCCATTGAAACGGACGCGTCGGCTGTCAGTTACCGGTTGTATGTCCTCGTGATACATGCTGATGAATAATTTCAAGGGGAAAATTGTTTCTGAGCCGGATATCGAACCCGGGACCTTTGAAGGAGCATGCGAACGCTCTGCCGACTGACCTACCCAGGAACTATACCAGACCTCGAATAAATTTTTCCCTTATATCCACATACCTCAAGCAGATTGACAGTGAGATCCCAGCATTCAGTGCACACCAAGCTCTGTATGACTTAAATTGTGGTCTTCTGTTATCGAAACAGTAACGCGTATTATATAAGTCTGGCCTTTTCAAGTATAGCTCCATGTAAAGCTGACTTGAATAATTTCAAGGAAAACATTGTTCCAGGGCCGGGTATCGAACCCGGGATCTTTGGCTGAGCTCGCCACCGCTAACCAGGAACTACCATACACCTAGAGCACCCATTTCCTCAGCAACTCTTGCCCACAATTTCCTTTATCACGAATATCCACAAGGGAAAATGTTCTTGCACAGAACTAACTAGTTTTTCGGCGTCCATGACGAAATTTCTAGAAACTGTTACCGCGTGTTGAACATTTCCTCCGAATGAGACCGGAAAATCCCATCTCAATGAGATCGAACCTTCAGTCGGCCGTCTTCGGCTACAATCGGCCGAATAGGGCGTGTGTAATTGACGCGTGCCAATGCCTTCTTTTGTTGTGGGTTCAGTCGGCCGTGTTCGACCGTAGACGGACGAGTTGTTAGTCTGTCGATTTCGGTTCCAGTGGACGGCCGGTCTCAACTGTACCGCTGCAAGTCTGAACTGTACCGCCGAAAATCTGCACCGTATCGTTGGAAGGATGAACCATATCGTTGAAAATCTGTACCATAACAATGAAATTCTGTATCGTACCATAAAAGGTCTATTCTGTATTAATAGATACCTGCATCGGTACGATGTTGGTAGTTCTCCACTATAATATTTAAATTTTCGCTCTACTATTGGGACTCTGTGCTGCACTATTCCATGACTTTTTCTTATAATTTGAAGGCTGTACATTACCACTGAAAGTTTGCACGGTATCATTTGACGTTTTCTACTTTAACAGTAGAAAACTGTTCTGTACCATTGTAAGTCTATTCTGTACTACTAGTAGTTGTATCATACCAAATAAAGTTATCCACCGCAATCTGGGAGCCTGCACAGCTCCCTAACGTACTTCTCCTCTTCTTCTACATCATGGAATTAGGCAGAGCCTTCTTTAGTTACAAGCCGGGGCCATACGTCGGCAACACTGTAATTAACTGTCACCCGGAGGCTGACCGTACAGTACACGTGTTTGTGCTAATGCCGATTTCCAATGTAAATTAATGTCACAATATAAGTGTGTGTCGATGGAATTATGTTTGCGGTCGTACCAAACGTTAATTGTTGATGTGTTATAAACTAAATGCGTGTTGGTGATAAAAAAACAAGACAATAAATGAAAATAAAATTGTTGCAGTCTTTGGGAATTTGTACGGTTATGGATGACAAAGTAATTGACTATTCTATTAAATATTGTATAACCACATTTTTATATTCTTGTTTGTGATTTGTGTGCATCAGAATTCTAGTCAAATTGTTGGGTCTCGCCTGCTATATCAATAAAGTTACGCCGTTGGTTTTCAAAGTCATTGTAAACAGCTGTTTTGTGATCCCATAAATGTTGCAGTTTTGTTGAAGATTCGGAATGCCTGCTATACGTCAGAACTATCTATAATATGTACATGCATATAATCACTTTGTTGGTTTGGTCAATATTACTTATGTCCCGCCCACTATAGAGACATAGGCCAATTTTACACATATTTAATATAACTTGTTGCTTCTTTGACAGGTTAAGTTTAGTTAGTTTAGGTTTTTGTTATAGCCTACCTTGCATATACGATTATAGCGCAACATTGGCAGTGATAAAAGTGAAATATTCGTTCAGTGGGCGTTGGATACTCTACATTCACCCACTTGGTATTTACAGGATTTAAAGTCCACTGACTTTACGCTAATTGATACATACATGTACTTAATAGATAATGTTGCGTTTTGTTACGTATTATCTTGAAGGGATGTGTTTTCATTTTATCATAGATTGTTTTACTTGGCTTAACTGTATTTACATCCTCATACTTTTATTATAATAGGAATGTCAATAGTTTCTTCTGTTTACATTTTATTTTAGGCCTATTTGCATAATTCACATTCTTAGCTTGATTTCTGTAGTTATATTTATTTAAAATTATATTTTAAAAAGTTTATAACAAATAATTTAGGATAACAGTATTGTTATGGTGACTGGCCAGGTTCAAACTAAAACTGGCTTCCTGGACATCTGAAATATTTATAGAAAAGCACGACATAATCACATGAAATTAAAATGCATATGATATCCTACACCTTTCATGTCAGAGGTGAAACAACATTAAGCGGCAAAACATTGTCAATTTACTAGCCACATAATGGTTAATTGATTGGAATAGGATATTGCGAAAGTACGTCATTATTTTATTTATTTTTGGTACAAGTAACATTTCTTTAAGTATTTATTTATTTTCCCTTGTACCATCAATAAAAAAAACAAGTATGTTTTTTTTTATTTTTTTTTTTTTTTAAATTATAAGTGTAGTTGCTACGACACATAGGCACACAGCACTTTCAAGGCATCTGAAATACTTGTAGAAAAACACGATAGATAATCGCAGAAGATAATATTAAAATATATCCTAAACCTTTCACAGGTGAAACACCATTAGGTCGCAAAACATTGACAATTTGCTAGCCACAAATTTGTTAACTGAATGGAATTTAAGAATACTGCGTAGGAACTTACGTCTTTATTGCATTATTGATTTTATTATTTTCGGTGCAAGGAATATCTTTTTTATTTATTTATTTATCTACCTTCGTACTATCAATAAAAACATGTTTTTTTTTTGTAATTATTTTAAGTGGCAGCCTTTGTATGTAAGTAGCCTACTTACGCCATATTCTGAAGTATAGCTAATTTATTGCAATAAAACACTATTTTCGAACCCGTAATAATTTACATCACTACTCTGAATCTTGATCTTACCTTTGTGCATGAAGTAATATTAAAAAAAATACGCGTTACGCATAACGAAAGCAATGAGCAAATACAATATCACTCTAAAATCTCCCGCCTCCAGTCTGCGTTGCCAAACCTACCCATGCCCCGGCTTGTAACTAAAGAAGGCTCTGAATTAGGCTTTAGGCCTGTCTCCACATCAAGAGATCGAGTCTCTCCACCTTGTCATCGGACGCCCAACAACCTTCTACCTCTGGTTGGTAGTGGAGTAGAATCAGTGGAAGCCTGTAGGGTGGCATTCTTTCTATGTGCTGTAGCCAAGTAGATCTTAGACTTTGAATTCTTTCTGTCAGGTTAAAAATATTTAAATCTGTTCTGATCTCTTCATTATATTTCTTGTCTAATAATGTATAGCCTGCTATTGAACGTACGAACTTCATTTCAGATACCTCTATTCTTCTTTTATTTGATCTGTTGTGTCCAATTTTCGCAGGCGTATGTCAGCATTGGTACTGCCATTGTTTTATAAAATTTTAGCTGTGTGGATTTTAGTGTTTTATTTTTCAACGTTCTTCTTATTGTTCCGCACATGTTATAAAATCTATTTAATTTTATGTTTATATCGTTCTTTTGACAGTAAGATGCGTTGAATCCTAGATAGTTGAAGTTATTTACCTGCTCTATTAATTTGTTATTGATCAATATTTTGCATTTTTTATGATTTGTACCTTCGAAAGCCATTGCTTTGGTTTTCTTCTCACGTACTATTTGATATTTTCACATTATTACCACAGGATATATTAATTGCTACTTTACGCTGTATTTAACAGAATTTTTACTTTAAAGCTCATTACCCAATTTTGACTTACACCACTTTTGCTCTGAACGGCTCATATACACACATCTATACTAATAATAAATCTGTAGCCGAAATGTTTCTGGTAATTTTCGATTTTCCAAAAATAATTGGTCCTAACATATATAATTAACCACTCTGAAACCGAAAATCGCTTTTTTGAAATTTTTGTTTGTATGTCTGTCTGTCTGTATGTTTGTTACCTTTTCACGCGATAATGGCTGAACGGATTTCGATGAAAACTGGAATATAAATTAAGTTCGTTGTAACTTAGATTTTAGGTTATATGGCATTCAAAAGTACAAATCGAAATATCTCGCTTATTATTGATTTTTGTGAAAAATATTACATAACAAAAGTTTCTTTAAAAATAATTTGCGATAAGTTTTATACCTTGAAAAAGTTTGATAGGACTGATATTTAATGAGATAAATGAGTTTTAAAATTAAAATAACTGCCATCTAAGGCCGTGTAATGAATTAAAAAACAAATGACTTCGTCTATAAGGGGCCTTGGACAGCAACAATCGAAAGCTATTAAACATAGCCTACAGACAATGTTTCTGTGTTTGTATGAAGTAATATCAGAAGCTAAATTAACCGATTTGTATAATTAATTATTATTTCACCATTGGAAAGTGTAGTTTCTCTAGATGGACATAATGCTATAATGTTATTACAGTAATGTCTGAGTAAATCGAGGACAGGTAAGATTAAAATAGCTTCTTATGCACAGAAAATTTGATAGGCTATTTTGTACATTCGTTTTCTGTATTTCTTAAAATAATATTTAAGTACACTCATTTCAATCTCAGAGAATTAACGAACAACGAGAGTGTACTGATTTAGTATGCAGTAATAGTACGTTAGCTTAGCAATCCATTATTTTATAATTCAAATTTTAACTATGCTCAATTGAATCGTGTTAAAATACATAAAATATATGCAACAAATGCAATGCAAAACAAATTGGGTAATGAGCGAAGCAGATTACCTTGCGCTGTTGTAAAAGTTGTTCCCTGGATCAAACGTCCTATTTCAATTATGTAATTACTTCATATTTACTTCTAACAGGTGCAGCGGAGCGCACGGGTACAGCTAGTTATTAATAAAACTGTTTAAAACTGGCATGACATATAATTTGTTTTCAAATCATTTCTATGTAATAAAACATGTTATGCTCAACCATGCCGAAATGTAGTAATTATAAACCTGGTAGCAGTCCTTTAATGCATGTCATTAAAGTACACATACTCATTAAAGTACAGGTATTCAGCCAATGACAAGTCAGCTTTGTACCGTTATAAAACCGCAAGTATCAATTATTCTCGGATATGCAATCGAAAGAGAATTAGCGAAAAGTCACGGAGGCTGGAAATCCAATACTGTCGCAGAAGGTTATGCTCTGTTACTATAATAATTAGCGTTAATTGTAAATGATATTCAAATAAATTCAATTTGTCATCTTTTTTTTCAATGTCTAATTTAATTTCAATGTTATATCAAAGTTAATATTTAGTTTACTCTGTCGGTTCTTATAGGCTATCAAGGTCAATGTGGACATCTGTTCCTCGGAAAAAATCAATACTTTCGCGTCTGCGCACATCTCACAATTTACGAGGTATTGCTCAAGGTCAGTTAGATACAAATAAAATGAATAATTTCAAGTTAGAAATATGGTCGAGCATAAAAAGTCGTATGAAACTCGCCTATAATGGTAATTAAGAAGCTCGTATGAAAATTATGAAATTCGCTTGCGCTCGTTTCATAAACATCCATACTCGCTTCTTAATTACTATCATTATAGGCTCGTTGCATAATGTACTATTATAAAATTTCAAGCTAAAAGTCTTTCAAAATAATAAACATCTTATAACATCAAGAGATGCAAATAGTGTGTTTATCACTTTGAATGACTTTTAGCTTGAAATTTTATAAAATGTTTTATTATATAGAAATGATTTGGAAACAAATTTTATGTCATGTTGGTTTTAAACAGTTTTATTAATAATATATATATGTATGTATGTATGTATGTATGTATGTATGTATGTATTTCTGTATTTCACCTATGTTCAATTGGTCTATTTTGTATTTCCACCTGAAGATGATTTTTAAAAAATCGAAAATATTTGTGGATATATAATGATCTGAAACTTAAAACCAGAAAATTGTTTTCTGTGTTAATCGATAACTTGTTGACTGAAATTAAAAACAATTCTTTTATATTTTTACAAACTTTTATTTAATATAGTGAGTATTGTAACAGTTTCGAGATACGGTATGTAATAAGAAAGTATACTCTAATTAAAGCCCCCTGTTTGTGTCAGTACAAACATCTAAATAATGATATTTCCTTTTTTAAAATTGTTTAGTTCACTTTGATAGACTTAGGAAAAGTAGTAAATCTTCCACGACACACAATATTTTTAGTTTTGGAGCGTAATCCTGTAGACTGTGAAGTTTGAACCGAAACGATCCTGACTTATTTACAAGCTAATACCTTGACGCAAGCCCAGACGTTCGATATTTCATATTCCGCGGCTGTCAGGAATCAGGCTGAAGGATTGAATTTTCCCCCACAGAGCCATTGAGAAGCGTCTTATAAAAATTCCTTACCCACAAAAGCCGTTCTTCCGCAGAGACGCTGGGATATCTGTCAGCTGTAGCTCGCGAATGATGACAAATGGTTTGACAGATATTTGGAATGAACCAAGCCTTGTCTCTCCAGAAAAGATATGCAACTGTTCCTTCTGCTCTAATTGTACCACTTAAAATTTTTCAACGTTGGAATGAAAGGGGATTGGGGGAGAGGAAAAAGATTGTTTGTTTGTTTTTTTAGAAACGAACTCGGCGCTCAAGTTTAAAAAAAGGCATTTAAGTGTGGAAGAACAGATGCTAGAGGTGAAATTCTGAGTCTGAGTGATGAGGGAAAAAAAGTATTACTTTGCTTGATGGAAATAATTTAGTAGGTACAGTCAAGAACAGCTCAACCGACAGAACTTGAACCCATTTCGTTTTTATGTACAATAGCCTGCCTTGTTCTTAATTTTTCCACTCGGTTTAAAAGTAGCAAACAACATTATTGTAAACAATATGGATTACATCATTTGGCATGCTAGGTCTTCATATCGAAATAAGAACATCAGAGACTCATTGTGGAAAGCCATCTCGATTCTAAGAATGGTTTTCGTCTAGAAATGTGCTTCTGTCAATACCGATAATAATAACAATAATAATAATAATAGTAATAATAATAATAATAATACCGATAATAATAATAATACCGATAATAATAATAATAATAATAATAATAATAATAATAATAATAATGGTTTATTTTAACTGGCAGAGTTAAGGCCATTTGGCCTTCTCTTCCACTCAACCAATATGATAGAAAATTACTACAATGCTATGAATATAACATAATTAATACAATACAATACAATTCAAAGCAATACAATACTACAATACAAGACAATATAATACATAATTAATATAATACAATGACAATTCTTTTCATCTTCACAACACCAATAAAATAATTATGTAATAATAGAGTAGTAATAATAATAACAATAATAATAATAATAGTCATGCCTAAATTAAATTAAATTATTAAACTCGATCACAATTATAACTTCAATTTGACTGCGCCCGTAAGAAATCGTTTAGCCTTTTCTTGAAAGTGGTTATTGTCTGGCAGCCCCTAATCTTCTGAGGAAGAGAATTCCATTCACGGGGGACTGAGACAGTAAAAGAGGATGAATAGTGGGATGTTCTATGGGCAGGAATTGCTAGGATTTAGCTCTCCTGTGACCTGGAGTTTAGATTGTGATTGGAGGATAAGTAGTTAAACCGGGAACGAAGATAATTTGGAGTAGAAGTGTGGAGAACTCGAAACAGAAGAGAGAGCGAATGAAGTGTTCTACGGTTATTAAGTTGCAGCAAGGATAAAGATTTGAACGAGGGTGTAATGTGGTCAAATTTGTGAGCATTACTGATGAATCTGACAAACATATTGTGCACACGCTGCAGCTTGTTCGAAAGGTCAGTTGTCAAGTCTGTAAGTATTACGTCGCAATAGCCAAACAGTGGTAGTACGAGGGTTTGCACTAAAGTGTGTTTTAATCTGGCGGGAGGAAGTTTCTGAATGGGTTAAGAGAATGCATGGTATAGCACACTCTCTTGGATATTTCCTTTATTTGGCATAAGCCAATGGTAAACAGAAAAAAGACGTATACGAATGCGAAGTAATCCGCGTATCTCGTAGACATACGTAAGCAAGAGAGGGTGTGAAGATCGTTTGCAAAAGAATCAGTGCTAAACATGTTATTAATTGTTCTAGGAAAAAAAATGTGTTTCACAAAATGGGATGCTCTTTCTCATTAGCACAACGAATATTTTTTAAGTTTCTAACATTTCACTTCCTTTACCATGTTTGGAATTATATTACCGTTTATGTTTATTTTGTTGAAATATTGTTCAGAAAATATCCAGTTGTCACGAATGTTATATTTTTACTATTTTATGACTTTTGCCAACTATTATTATTAGAATCAATTTTGATGATCAGTATCATTTTACAAAAAAAATGTTGAATAAAATCTATTATTATTGCAGAAAATAAAGAAAAGATTGTCGTGATTGTTACAAGATTTGTGAACTCACTTCACACCTTATTAACAGAGTATAAAACTCAGGTCTCTGCCTCAAGCAAAAGAAATTCATTCATAGTGTCCATGTGAAAGTTATGCACATCTCATAACATCCAATTAGTTCACAAAAAATAATCGGTAAATATTTTATAGCTATTTCTTCCATGTCACGGATATTACACATATTTTTCACGCATATTACAGATGAGTTAATGTCCTTCACTTTACCAGTTTCAAAACAACTGTGATATTTCCAAGTCAAAATATTTAATTTAACTGTAAGATTAAAATTGTTATTAACCCAAATTACTGAAATTATATGGCAGAAAGAATAGAATACTGATTAAAATGTTCCTTGATCCTGAACGTCTGGAATTAACAGTGCAGACTCTCAAAATATTTCTTCAACAATGGCGTCTTGAAAAACATACATTAACTGCTGATCCTTCTATGAGTAAATGCTGCAAACGTTAGCGAAAAAGAACAGTACCTATAACCGTAGATCATAACCCAGAGTGCTCGGCCTAATAGGTTTTGACGGTAACAACTTTTGTCAGGTTTACTATGCTGCCATCTAGTTACACAAGGAGTTAGGTCATAACTCCCATTTAGCTGCATCAGCGACTGTACTGCCATCTCGTGTTCGTTTACGGCGGTCGGGTGGCAATCCTGTCGGTTTTTCTCTTCAAAGTATTACCGATTTTAACATAGGGATGATCTATCTATCTGATGATCTATATATATATATATATATATATATATATATATATATATATATATATGCTATTACCTAGTCAAGACCACTTAGATTCAATGTCCAGTTACTTGTAAAATAGTTTCGTTTTGTAAATAAAACATTACAATATTTAAATTTAGAGTCTTACCTATGTCTTACACTAATAATGGGCAAATATTTCTAAAAAAATTTCATCCGGAATGGCTGTTTTAAATATCTGACTGTAGGAAAAGTGTAATTTATAGATATTTCAGAAAATTATTCTCTTTATTTATTAATATTTGTTCACATAGAAGAATAATAGGCCTACTTATAATACATTTCATTTAAAACTTTTAAAGAGATTTAAACAGAAATAAAGCTATCTGCTGCATTGTAAATTGTAATACTACAATAAATTATATATTTATCAATTAATATTAATGAAACTATTGATCTGTAACATGCGCAAACAAAAGGTATATTCTAATTTATTTTAAAGACAGCGTTGCTATAATGGAATGAAAAAAAAAACAGTGCATATTTCATTTTCGATCTGATTAGTGAAAAATATGTACCGATATTTAAAGTGATTCAGCTCTCGTAAAAGAGTAAGTCAGAGAACGTGTTAGATACAATATTCTGTATGTGTGGTTAAAACTTCTAATATTCGCAATCCACATTAGGCGTACGCAATTCGTGATTATCTAATTATCTTCAAATTTTATTGAAAATAAAATTTCATTACAACAAAGTAGTTTCCTAATAAAAGCTGTAACATATTTGTATGAAAGTAATTAGCCTAATTATTATCATTCCGTTCTCATAAAATCACGTTTTCGTTTTTAATTCGATTATCCAATGACGTTTCAACAACGTCGATGTATATCGATGGAATTTGTGATAGCGAGATGGTAATATGGCTGCTGAGGCTATATTCATCGTGAAATTGCCTGACATTAGCCTTACAATTGGGAGAAACGTTGGAAGAAACCCCACCCCAAAGAAGATTTAAATCCTTCTAAATTTCGAGGCACGAGTCTTCCTTCCTAATCCCAAAAAACTAACTGGTGGCTCCACAAATATTTTCCATATCTATGTCATTATGATGTTGATGTTTAGTTTATTATTTAACGACGTTGTACCAACTAATAGGTTATTAAGTGTCGATGGGATTGGTGATAGTGAGATGAGGCCCAGGATTCGCCATAAATTACCCGACATTCGCCTTACAGTTGGCGAAACCCCTGGAAAAACCCAACCAGGTAATCAGCCCAAGAGAGAATCGAACCCACGACCGAACGCAACTCTGGATCGGCAGACAAACGCATCAGGCGACTGAGCTACGCCGGTGGCTGTGAAGATGATGATGATTATGATAATAATTATTATTATTATTATTATTATTATTATTAGTATTATTATTATTATTATTATAGTGCGTATCTTTGGCGACACTTCATCTTAATTGTAAATTCGTTACACTGCACAGAATAATTGAATCACTAAATACGAAAAGGGAATAAGTCACCTTCAGTTAGTTTTGAGAAAAACACAACTTCTGCACACAACGAAAGTATAAACAAATTGCATCGAAAATATTTCTATGTACCAATCATAACTACATAACATATTTATTAAAAAAAAACATGTAAAAGGCAAGAGTTAAAGATATCCCTGTCACAGGCCATGGAGGTACTTGGGGGGGCATGGAGGTACAGCCCCATGCTTTCCATGACCTCGGCATAGAATGAGGTGGTGTGGTCGGCACCACGCTCTGACCGCCTTTTATCTGCGGGAAAGACCCGGCACTAAATTTTTTTATAGGAGGCTGAGTGAACCTCGGGGCCGTTCTGGAAGTTTGACAACGAGAAAAATCCCGTCACCACTTGGGATTCAACCCCGGACCTTCCAGTCCTTAGCTAGCTGAGCTACCCGGCCGCCTAAAAAACATGTGTATCTCTCAATTTATCCTGGCCTATAGAAACAATTTTTGTGTGTGGACTTGTTGATACCTCACGAAATATATTGCAAAAAAATATTAAACAAAATGTATCATTATCTCTACTATGAAAAGCTTTATTGTATGCCAATCATGAACAATAGTAGATATAGCACATAGAAACAATGAAAACTGTCGGTTATTACATAAACACCTGACTTTAGCCATTTTTATTCAATTTTTCTTGTAGTGATGACTGTTTACAACACATTTCTTGCGTTTTGCAGGACTTGAAGAAACATTACTTTCATCGTTTGATGCCATTTTACTTTTATTATTTTTCCTCTAGATGACAGGAACAACAAACTTGAATTTATTGTGAGAAGAGAACAAGTCGTGGACTTAGCTCCTTTTCAAAGTGTATATGAAAATTAAAGGGTTGACATCTGGACTAAGGATGAAAGAGCATACCTAAATTAGTATGACTACAGTCTTCACTCATTTTTGCCAAAACTCGGACTATTCCCTTTTCAGGTTTAGTGATCTAATTCTGCAAAGGAAAACGAAATCAATGCTGGATACGTATGAAGTCTGATTCAATGGATTCCATTATATTTGTTGCTGAAGGGTACGTGAAAGATTAATTTTGATTGAATGGGCCGTCGTCGGATTACAACTAAAACAAGTACTGTCGTATAGCATTAAAAATTAAAACGTGTTTGCTGTAACCTAACCCGAACCTGCAATCGGCTTTCCAAGTTAAAAATTGTCAGAGTAATATTTATTGCAGCTAAAATCAAAAAGCAATTCCAAATTGTGGAATTAGATAAATATGCGATATAATTTTTATGCTAAAAGCATAGATGTGGACGAGCGCGTTATGTGACTAATCTGAAAGGTTCGGATTATTTGTGTTTTGTTTCCACGAAATATGTTAGCGCTTTTCAACAACACCCTCTGGCATTGTTGAAATTACGGTAATGTTCCGTTGACAATTGGCCCGGCCTGATCTCTACCGTAGGCAATGCTATCGGACAGCTCTAGCTTAACAGATGGAGAGTTTAGTAGTGACCTCAAAACATAAACCTCGCTGGAAGCGAAGGGACTATTTTTATATTGTCATCACGCGAAAGGAAAATATTGTGATTCTTCCAAATATCTACTCGTATTACAAGACGCACAGGAATACAATTTTTCAGCTTCCGCATTACTTAAATATGTTTTTTACTTGGTTATTTAACGACTCTGTATCAACTACGAGGTTATTTAGCGTCGATGGATTGGTGATAGCCAAATGATATTTGGCGAGATGAGGCCGAGGATTCGCCATAGATTACCTGACATTTGTCTTATGGTTGGGGAAAACCTCGGAAAAAATCCAACCAGGTAATCAGCCCAAGCGGGAATCGAACTTGCGTCCGAACGAAACTTCGGATCGGCAGGCAAGCGCCTTAGCCGACTGAGCTACGCCAGTGGTTCTTAAATATGGTTTTCGGCTTGTAGTTCCGCCTGTATGCAGTTGTTAGGCCTACAGCTCGGAAGGATTTTATCCATATTGACAAAATGCGGGTTAATTCGTTCGAGAATGTGGCACTTGAAACATAGTATTTATTTTTACTGCAAAACTAATGCGTCATTATCTAAAAGTAATTGAAACTGTCTTTTCATCCAAAATTTGGTCAGACGATAAGTAGTAACATGAGCTGCTGCCAGGAAATAAAAAGGAGGACAACAATGGCAAAGGAAACTTTTAATAGAAAAAGGAGAAAGGATGAAACTAGTGAAGTGCTTTATGTGAAGTGTAGCATTGTATTGATCAGAAACGAAGTGAAATGAAGCAACTAGAAGCATTTGAAATGTGGATATGGAGAAGGATGAGACATGTGAAATTGACAGACAGAATAAGAATTGAAGATGTGTGGGAAAGAGTGGGTGAAGAAAGAATGATACTGAAATTGATTAGAAAGAGAAAAAAGAATTGTTTAGTTGAGAAGAATCTGCCTACTGAAGGATGCATTGGAAGAAATGGTGAATGGGAGAAGAGTTTGGTCCAGAAGAAGATATGAGATGATAGATGGCATTAAGATATATGGATCATAAGCAAAGACTAAGAGGAACGCAGAAATAGGAAAGAATGGAGATTGCTGGGTTTGCTGTCCCCTTGGGCAGAACACTTGTATACAGTATATTAAATGTAAGGGTTTTAACTTTTTAAAATCAAATTCACTAAATTCAATTATGTAACTTTTTTAAACATGCAGCCCGTCTTTCAAGTGCAAATATATATCTTATAGGGTGGAAGTAAAAATCCTTGCAGACTGAAAGACTATAGAGTACACGTAAATGAATAGAAAACCTATAATTACATTCTGTGATTAAATGCACTGTTAATTAGAAAATTAAATTTCAAGTTTCAGCAGTCCGGCAACATCGTCACTGAAACACTTTACTCGTATACAGATGTAAGAGGTCAAAAACTCCGTGAGTCTCCGTACGTAAGCTGCCAAGACGTTGCCATGCATTCACTTCGTTTAATGGTTTGAATTTAGGGGGTTTTAAAATAAAATTTACACGAAAACCGTGCACGCTATTGAAATACGCCAGAGGGATAAATTATTTTTTATTAGATTGCCTATCGATATGAACAAAAATCACGATCCTACTCACAATAGTTACGAATAAGAGACTGTTAAACATTTGGTAAAAGAACTTTTTTCTGAAAAAAAAAAAACTATGAACTTTCCACCAATATATTATAATTTTTTGTTACATACATGAGCTATTCGCTCTGGAAATCTGCAAGGCTATTTTACTTCCACCCTGTGTGTATGTAAATGGTAAAGTAGCCATCAATGGACCACCAAACGATTTCTTATTTTATCGAAAAAAGGCAATGCCTTGAAAGTCCTTTCACAGCTTGAATATTACATTACTATTAAGGGATAATAAAATGAAGTTTCAGGACTATATCCTACTTATATCTGATTAAAGTTGAGCTTATTTAAAATTCGGCTATTGGTTCAATGAGGGCAACAGGGTTCTGTGAATGGAGCATCATGTTCCATGAATAGGCCAAAAGAAAAAAATTTAAAAATACCTCAAAATAATATGAACAAATGACAAATCATAACATTGAAGAAACATAGATTCGATTAATTGATGTTGAACTTACTTTTAATCCAATTTTAATCGTATTTTGAAATTGAAAATCATGAAAAACACAGTCCTTGTCATTTCAATATTGGAAATTGTTTTTTTTTTAATTAGCTAATTTAGTAGTTAAAATATTAGCATACAAATTTAAATTAAAGACAGCAACATAATTATGTGATTGTATATATATAAAATTATTTTCTGCAGTGTGAGATTATTCTGATACTTTAAATAAAACAGTCTTTCTTTTCAGGAGACACATGCCACACATAGTATTTCTTTTGACTCCGCCTAACATTTTGCACAAGCTTCATGTACCCATTTCCTGCAAGACATACCTCGAATCATATTTTCCTCGATGGTTTCTTTAGACATGAAACAAAACCAGGAATCTTGATTTTGATTGCTTCCTGAAGGGAATTGGTTTCCATGAATGATCCATTTTAAAATGCAGTCCATTCATGGGAACTCTAGCTGGTCCATCCATAGCAACTTCGCCATTTTCTAATCACACTTCAATAGCGCTGAAGAGGTTATATAAAATGTATGAATATACAACTAAAAAGGAAGCAGATAGAACACTGCTTCCAGCTATATATGTCATTTCAGTAATTAATATCATTAAGCCAATGAGCTCTGTACTTAAAGTTACTTTAAAATTACAGTAAAAATAACAAAAACCTATCTGAGCTTCTTGTTCAGCCCGCGTGTTTGCTGTTGCCACCAAAGACAACTCAGGAGCGGGAGGGAATCTTAAGGTGACGTTTCACGCATACGCAGTCAATATGACCAGAATATGGCAACGGTCCATTGAAAGCAACGGTTCATCGATGGCTACTCTCCCCTATACATACACACATTCTTTATAGACGACATTAAGAAATATGGATCATATTTGCGGAGACTAAGAGGGAGACAGAAAATAGAAAAGATTGGAGAATTCTGGATTTTCAGTGAAAGACTTGCTCCTGGGCAGAACACAATGAATGAATATATTCTTTAACCCCTAAAACTAAAGAAAAAAAATGTTTTACAAGCAACTTCAAATTAATGTAACTATGAAAATATTGAGAATAGGACCCATGTTTATGTGACTTTTTTGCTCAAAATGTCTTCGTAAATATGTTCCATAAGTGGCGGTATCTGCGAGTGAATCATCTTCTATATACTTCTAATTACTCTCAACATGTACGTTCCATACCTAACGTGGTTACCTTAACCCCACACCAACTTGCCAAAACTATAAAATCGAATTGCTAGAGAAACCCTGACGTGATTGGAATAGTACTGTTCGCCAGGGTGGTACACGTGCACAAAGTCAGATAAACGACAAAGAAGGTCTTGCTCTATAAATCTCAGAGTCCCGACCTGAAAGCACCAAATCGATCTATATACTTTATGCTACGCACAAAACTGGCAGGCAGTTCATGCTGACCTCAGTGTGTTTACGACGACACAGTACGAGCCAGGTTGTGCGAGATCCAATAGCGTTCACGTCACTGTAGTTGTAAGAAACCTGATAGTAAGCTCCTAGATCACATGCAGAATAGCCGGTAAGTGTTGTGCTATGCGGATACTCACACCAACCCTCCATATGTATGCCACCCGCAACACAACCCACAACTATAAAATAACGGCGTCCGCGGGAGTCGTAAATTGTGCGTACGGTAGAAGCACCGTATAGCTGCTACATCCACACTGAAATGATAAACCAGGCTGAGCCTCCTCCAATCATATCGTAACTCCTCTGTTCACGATAAAGTGACCTTTCCACAAAGCCAGACCTCGCCATATACCAGAATATATCGCGAAGTGAGAATACAGAGTCTATGTTTCTCGCAGTCAATTTTATCTCAAAAGAAACTCTCCTCATATTTTTACACTCATACAATAAGCTTTCTACCCATATTACCTAGCAACTGAGATGCTGGAAGACCTTATTTCCTACAAGGAAGCAAGACTTACAAAAAAACTTATAATCGAAATATTAATCCGACTCCCATTTCAGTAAAATATTTACCAGCTTTTATCTTGACTATTACAGGCTTCGAGACTTTGGACCCGATACAATAAGTTTATTGTGCTTGTACTATAAGTTGTTGACTCGCTGCAGGTAGTGAAAGGTAGAGATGTGTTGAGGTAACAACGTTGCTATTTAGAATAGAGTACGGTAGTATGGGGAAACACACACATATTATGTACATTCTGAAAGTAAATATACATTACACAATGACAATGTGAAGAGCATATGAAAAGCATTTATTCTCCTATCTTTTATAAGCATTTGTGCTTAATTATACACATTGTTAATGGTGGAAATAAACATGTATCAATTTTAATTTCTTCATTTATCCTATTGGTCATATTTAAGAAGTGTAGTTACAGTACCGAATTGCAATGTACTACAAGATACATTTTCAGTGTCTCAAACGTAAATCTTTTTCGGTTATCTGCCAAACACAGTTTGTACAGGGAAAACTGCGCTCTACGTCGCATGACGTGACAGGAGCAAAACGAAAAACATGACATCATTGCAGTCTCTAAGAGACAGTCCTTTATTCTCGGATGAATCTTTGTCCACTAATTTGCTGTTTATATTACACAATGTTCTATATACATTATTTTTACATAATATTGATTTCTACTTCTGTTATACACTTTCAGTAACCGATGTACTTGTTGTCTCCTTAATTCTTTGTATCATTTCCTCAATTAATGTTAGGGCTTCCGGCATCTCTTGCTCTGACTTTTCTAACCGTGTAATAGTTTCAGACACAGTTTGAAAATAGGTTTATATGAAAACTAAATTATTCGTCAGAACCTTCAAATCCAGAGCGTTTTCCTTTGCGTATTTGTTGACATTCATACTACAGCACCCCCACCCACTGTTCGTTTTACCACTATACTCAGTACGCCGTTATGCTGATTTCCTACTCAACAGCTCTATTGGGTCCGAAGTCTCGAAGCCTATTACACTTTTACTACGTACAATACTTTTGATCAATAAAACGGTACGAAACGACGTCTTTCAACCAATCATGGCTGCTTATCTCACAATTTTATCGCGTCCCTGGTATTTGTTTATTTTATCACAACCCTAGCATTTGTTTCTTTGTTTGCCAACATTTCAAACTGCACTGGTCTGGACGTCAAAAAACAGTAAAAATTACAAACCACTCCAGTCGATGCACAGCACTTTCAAATATGATTCGCATTGGCATTCAAGAACAAGAATTAATAAAGATCACTGGTCATATATGAAGAGCACTATTCGGAAATTCTGAATAAGTTGAGGGATACACCATGTACATCACCGAGTTCACTTCTTTTACGCACACGTCCAATATAACATCAACTGAACCAGCAACCACTAAAACATTCAAATTTGAAAATTGTACCTACTTTCTATAATTGTTTCTTTTAAAATTATTCATGTTTATTTTTTTATTTCATCATCGTTAATTAAAACGTTTCTTGTTTATTTCATCATCCCTAACTAAAACTTTTCTAACACTTGTTTATATTATTTAGGTTATGTTTGTTATAGCTTCTGCTATATGATATTATGGTTAGTCACGTATCAGAGATTGTTAAATACTAAGATTTATTGAAAATCATCTGTCAAGTGACGTTGATTACTGGGATCCGGATGATTGAAGTGGAATGCAAATGTTTTAATAAAAATGAAACTGAATCAACAAAGCCTTCTTGACTAGTAACCGTCCACAGAGTTCAATGAAGATTCCGTAGTTGGCAAAACTGATAACAAGAAAACATAATCATAAAACACTACTGCCATCTAGCGTAATGTTGAGATGGTACAATAATACATTATTAAAGACAGTTGTATTTTCGTAAGCCAATTAATATTTTATTGTATTGGAGTACTTTGTTACTTCTAATTTTCATATACTTTCTTCTAATCGTGTAATAGTTAATAAAATCCCACTCGAGTTTAGATTTTCTCTAGATAAATCAAAACCTCTAATGAGATTACTGTTGATAATCCATGTTGAATCTTTCGTACACTACTTTTAACAGTTACGACAGTTTCTGCATTGGACAGACAGGCAGATCATTCCAAACTCGATACAAAGTACACAATAAAGCAATAACCAGAGGACAAAATACATCTACATATGCCGAACACATAACTAATGCTAACCACACATACAATAACATAAATACAGACATGGAAATCCTACACATACAACCCAAAAACCAAAAACTCAACACACTAGAACAATATGAAATATACAGACACACTAAAACACACACTAATCAAATTCTCAACATACACATCAATTTAAGAACACACACACTATTTGACACAACTCTTCATCACATGAACGCACCCACACAACAGACATCGAAGTTGAGATAGCGCCGAGATCTAGTAGGCTCTGAGAATGGTGTCAAGTAACACCGAAACAGCTGTAGGCCACACATGCTTACATAATTAACACGAGTAAGATCGCCATTTAATCAATTATTTAGCTTTTATCTGTTATTTTGTAAGCAAATACACAGTGTCCCGCTTAGAGAGATCGAGAAATAAGTGCTAATTTCAAATATAAATAATGGTTTTGTAACATAACTTTTTGTACAACTTGATGTAAAAATTTTCCGGGTTTCGGAGAATGGTCAGTGCAACTCGATGTGTGTGCTTCGAGCTACCCTGAAGACATCCAACCTTCTGCCAAGTGTTCCATAACATTTGTGGAGTGATTGGCGCAACTGCATTTATAATGCGTTGTCTCAGTTTTTCCAAAGTGTCAACTGTACCACATTGGTACACAATATTCGTCATAAAGCGTCAGAAAGACGTCTAGGCCGTCAAGTCTGGTGACCTAGGTGGCCAGACAAGTGTTCTTGTTGCTCAAAAACCGATCCTGGGGGAGTTGATCAATAACAAAAGGTCTGAACATGTCCAGATACACATTCCCTTTGATTGTTACCTCGATGAAAGAGAATGGTCCAATGACGGAATGTTTTACTGAATGGCGCCAGGCTTGTTTCCACGATAAACATTAGGGCGCATGGACATGAACATGCAAATGTTTTTAAACAATTGGTGCATAAACTTGGACAGGTTCTGTACCTTGTCATGTGTAAATCAAGACAATATCTTCATCTGATTTTAAATGGTGAGCATTTATTTCTCGATCCCTATAAGGGTAACACGGTGTATAATAGTCTCGAAAAATCTTTTAAGATGTATATTCAAGGCACTACACATGATTTCAATAATGTAATTTTGATAATGAATTTCTAATGTTCCTGAAATAATAATACTTAATTATGGCTTTTAAGGAGCCCGCAGGTTCATTGCCGCCCTCACATAAGTCTGCCATCGGTCTTTATCCTGAGCAAGATTAATCCAGTCTCTATCATATCCCACGTCTCTCAAATCCATTTTTATATTATCCTTCCGTCTACATCTCGGCCCCCCAAAGGTCTTTTTCCCTCCGGTCTCCCAACTAACACTCTATATACATTACTGGATTCCCCATACGTGCTACATACATATCCTGCTCATATCAAACGTCTGGATTTAATGTTCCTAATTATGTCAGGTAAAGAATACAATGCTTGGAGTTCTGTGTTGTGTAACTTTCTCTATTCTCCTGTAACTTCATCACTCTGAGACCCAAATATTTTCCTAAGCACCTTATTCTTAAACATCCATAACTTTTGTTCCTATCTAAAAGTTGAGTCCAATTTTCACAACCATACAGAATAACCGGTAATATAACCGTTTTAAAAACTCTAACTCTTAGCTTTTTTGATACCAGATTAAATGACAAAAGCTTCTCAACCGAATAATAACAGGCATTTCCCATATTTATTCCGCGTTTAATTTCCTCTCGAGTGTCATTTATATTTGTTACTGTTGCTGTTGCTCCAAGATATTTCCAATTTTTATATTTCCATTTCGTACAGTAATGTGGTCACGAGACATAATCATACACTTTGTCTTTTCGGTATTTCATTTAAGCCTATCTCTTTACTTGCTTCAAGTAAAACTGAACTAGCACCACCACCACCACCAATAATAATAGTAATAGTAATAATAATAATAATAATAATAATAATAATAATAATAATAATAATAATAGTATGATGTCAAATAATAATGTCTAATTAAAATATTACTATTAATAATAATAATAATAATAATAATAATAATAATAATAATAATAAACTAATAATTTATTTGCCAGAGATTAATACATAGAACCTCAAAATGGCATTGTCAGTTATACATTGAAAAATAAGGAACATCAATCTCAAACTCAAAAAATTCATGAGTACTATAGGCCTAGAAACGCGTTACAGAATTAGCCATTCTTGTATAACCTGCTTAAAAATTCTGTGTGGTAGATCTCTTAATGATACAGGCAATTTATTAAAAAATGTAATTCAATTAATAAAACATGGGTAAATAATTTGTTTAATGTCAATATTTAGGGCACCTAATGTAATTTACAAACTGTATGATTTAAGTTAGTTTGCTTCTATATCATTTGCAGTTGATGATGATGATGACGATGTATTAGGATTCGATTAAAAATATCTATTGAAAAATCGTTACCATAAAGAACATAATTTCTCTGAAGAGGTTTTGGGTGATGATAATTTCAATCGTTCTTTTGTAATCCAATATTTATAACGAATATTGGAAATTTGAGTGAATGGTAAAAAGTGAAGAAAATTACTTTTATGGATAACTTCATTAAGATTACAGAAAAGGCACGTAGGATACTTTGCTATAGCAACTGTGTGTAAAAGTCTAAAAAAACAAGTGTTGCTGCGGGTGTGACAATTATCTACCAACATACGTGTCAGATAAAAATAGACAAATGTCCGGCAGCTTTCGCATTAATGCGTCTCACAAGACTACCACACGAAAAAGACCAAAACTGGGGCACATTTTGCCTTGTAACGCCAGTTCGAGTACTAAAATAAGCTTATCATATAATGACATGTTTACAATTGCCCACTCGAAAGATTAATAGAAAAGTAAAAACCGCACGGCCTATTAGCATACATCATGGAAAGATTATGATAATGATAATGATAATGATAATGATAATGATGATGATGATGATGACCAGGCTTTGATAAGGAAAGAATTTTTTTATCTATGGTCTTGTGATTACCTTTTTACCAGGGGTTTGCGGATGAAAACTCGGCTGAAAACGATGAGTTTATAAAGGTCCGGAAAAAATTATCTACTGTTTCTCACTCGCGTTGAATTTATAGATTGAATAACCTCTGTAGTTGATGGCGTCGTCAAATACACAACCACCACCACCACTGCTATGTTTAGAGAACTTCAAATAACAGAAAAAAAATCGTGTGTATGTTAATACAATATTTATTCGAAGAAAGATCCTGTAGAGAACAACCACTGTTTGGACTGACCTACATTTTAATTACTGCTACAAAATTAATTCAGGCTCATTATACACCGCATTACGAATAGAAGACTGAAGATTCGTTAACTCGTTAATTTAATTTATTGAAGTTAAACTTGTCACAAAGAGTTCAAAATTGAGTTAAAATTCTGCAAATGCACCTGAAATTCCCAGAGAGAGAAATTTCACTAATCTATCCTTTAAATTAAACTCTGCAGTGAATTGTGTTGTATCATCTCTGTAAAGATAGCAGCTTACAGCGCTTAAACTCTACTCCATCATCATCATCATCATCATCCCAAGGATTAAACTGTTTAATCCAACGTTTTACAAGTCTATCAATACCAACGTTTTAAAAGTCTTCTTGGTCTAAAACAGTCTTGGAGAACTGGGCGACAATTGTGGCATTGCGTCACTCGTCGGAATGCATCACTCACCCCTTCTTTCCATTCCTACGTCATTCACTTGATAAGGGAGGGGATTTGTATTCAGTGTCTGTCTTATATGATTGCGTACGGACCACAGATACGTCATTCAACGCCGGTGGACTGTGGATGGGGAACCAACGCTTTCTTCATGCTTTCCACCCCTCTCACGCCAGTTCTGTATTGCTGGCCTCAAAGATAGAATTCTTTGTGAAATACGGGAGTCATCCAATCTATTGATCTGTTCCAGCCAATTATTTTTTGTGGTGAGCTATTTTCCCCCATAATTGAGATATATTTAGTTCCTGTCTGTCTTCGTTCCTCCTTTTGCCCAATTCTGTGTCTTAGGCATTTCATTTCTGCAGCTTCAATTCTTGATTCTTGTTTCTTTTTTAATGTCTAAAATTGAGGCGTCCGAGATCAAAATGGGTTATGTTATCCAAAGAGAATTTTAAGAAAAGCGCAAAAATTTCCTACATCTGATTTATGTACTGATTTTTTCTATGCATTTTACACATCTAACATAAATCATTTTGAAACTAAACCTTTCAATGTGCAAAGTTTTCAACCCAAACTTACCAATGATGTCAATAACTCTTTTTCTTAAAAAAAAAGTCACATAGCCCGTTTTGATCTCTGGCGCCTGAATTCAGAATCATACAGAAATATCGGAACCGTCATTATTTTATAAAATTTCAATTGGATTTATTTTCTTGTTTTATTCAATTTCCTTCCAATTGTTCCACATAACTAAATTAATTTATTTTATTGTTAAAATCTTTATCATTTGCAAAAATAGATAATTGGAGCGTGTGAACCCAGAACGCGAGCAGGCCATTTTTATGAAAGGACTGGGCTAGTTTTTTTTTTATCTACCGTTCTAGAGACTAAGTTAGTTTTCAAGTGACATGCACAATAACACAAACTTTTAGACAAAGATTAGCGTTGTTTTGGAAGAAAGAAAGCTTAAAATATGACAGAGGTCTAAAAAATCATAATTATATACGTATAAGTCGTAAAAGTTTCCTAATAGACAGAGCGAGTTTTGGGATCACAATCTTCAATTTTATCCTAGACAACACTGTCCGTCAAATTTTCATATAAGGAATTGTTCTTATTTTTTATCCAGGGGCACGCTCACGCGTTTTCCAAACATACTTATGACTCATCCTGTATACATCGTTAATATGTTTATGTTATGCTCTGGATCTTCATGGTCACCCAGACTACCGGGCGGATGTACTTGTTTTGGAATTAATAAAAACAATTAATTTGAATAAGAGAATAACGATACAATATAAAGGGAGAACAGAAGCATAAATGAGTAACATATAGCACGTATCAAAACGTCACGTCAATCCTTAAGGTGGTGATTGAGGGCCTTATTTGCAACAAAAAAACCTAATATACTTTTTAATATCCATCCCCGTTTCCGAGTGACACGAATATCACGTACCGTATTTATCCCCATTTGATTCCACATCTAATGGACTTGTCTGCTTGAGAGAAAATAGGCTAATTGTCAGTTGTTTAGAGCAGATGCCCAAAATATCCCCCTCGCGCACGAACACACGCTTCGGCACGCCGTCTGACCTCTCGTTGCACATTATGCAATTCGTGCTGGTGTGTCTTCATTGCAGCCGTGTTAATCTTCGCAACTAGCTCTTTCTTACTTCATGCTTCCCCAGAGAAAGTAGTCCATGGTGTTAGATCTGGGGACCGGGATGGTCAGGCAACAGGATCACCCCTTCAAATCCATCTACCTGGAAAATGGTGATCTAACCATTGGCGTACTGGAAGCCTGAAATGTGTTGGAGCACCGTCTAGTTCATACCATAAATGTCGTCGTGACTGTAAAGGCATATCGTCTAACATCGGTGTAACCACATTTTTCCGAAATTCAGGTAATCTTCACCTCTCACTCTGACCTCAATGATGAATGGGACAATTATTGTATCACCCAGGATACTTGCTCAAACATTTACACGGAACCTGCGCTGGAATGAGGCGGAACGAGTTACAGACCCAACATCATTGGACTTCTTTCTCTGGGGCTTCTAAATGTTAAATGTTATGTTTTATTTAACGACACTTGCAACTGCAGAGGTTATATCAGCGTCGCCTTGGGCATGGAAGGCCAGCGCTATACCGACTCACCAACCAGGTCGACTCTGGGGCTGCATGAAGGAGAAATTGAACCAAATGGATTTAGCAAGCAGGGAAGATCTCGTTGGAAAGATTAACACGGTTGCAATGGAGATACACCAGCACGGATTGGATAATGTGCAGCGAGAGATCAGACGGCGTGCTGGCGTCCGAGAGGGGAACTTTTGAGCATCAGCTCTAGACAACTGGCAATTAGCCTACCTTCTCTCAAGAAGACAGGTCCATTAGGTGTGGAATCAAATGAGGATAGATACGGTACGTGATATTCATGTAACTCGGAAACGGAGAAGAATATTGAAAAAGTGTATAAGGATTTTTTGTTGAAAATAATGTCTTGAATCGTCTCCTTAAGGATTGACCTGACCTTTGATACACCTTGTATAGATATCGGTACACAGTTCATCTCATATTTACCTTAAATTTAATGATTTGTTCATTTAAATTCAAATATAGCAGTTGACAATATTGAAAACAGTCGATTGGTACCGTACTGATTGGTAAACTCGATGAAGACAGGGGTATGTGGGGCAAGCATTCTAGATATCTGGCTGAAATAAGAGACTTAACACGTGAAACGAGCGCTGGGTTGACACGAGAACGCGGCGTTGTAGTCTGCTAACTACGAATTCCGGAGTCACACAACAATTCCAAATGCAACATATTCGTCGTTATGCAAATGTCTGCGGGAGGTAACGTTTTGTATCAGGAGTCTGCGGTTCAGGAGAGGTAAACATTCCACAGCAGCAGCAGCCTCTCCCCGTCTTCATAAAAGCTATGTGCAACATATCGGTAACCTGACGTTGCTGGCACAAACGACCCGGCGGTACATTGCATGCGGCTTCACTTCATAGCCCGGCTTCGAAATAGCAGTTATTTCAGCACCGAGTGTTTTTAACGATATCAAAACATGGGTGCAAGTCATAATGTTTAACCTCTTCTTTTACAACCGAAACAGGCCAAAAGCATTCTTGCTACGTGTAACACGAGCTATTCCGAATATTGTTATAGGATTTAACTGCTTGTGGTGATGTGCACTTTTGTCGGCGATTGAAAAATAGAGTAGTCGGTTGAAATACAGACAGTGTAAACCAGAAGTTTGAGGAGGGAGACGGGTGAAATTTTGGTCATTTTCAGTCAAAAATAACTTTTCATTTTCTTGTGAAAACTGAATCAACAGTATGTCATTTATATGTTGAGCTAATTTCAATGCTCTACTGCGCTCGAAAGCATAAAAATTACGCAGTATGATGTGATGTGTGATGTGATATATGATATATATTTGAAGTCAACATTTACATCCCATGTAACGTGGATCTCAGAATTTTGTATTCGCAGCCTCAATTACATTCATTACAGATATACGTTTTGTAGACGCTCTTATAATTTAACTTTCGACCCCATTTAATTTGATCAGTATTCCTACCTTTAAAACTTAACTACTTAATTTAAATTATTCAAAATTGACACTTTTATAACTCTGTTTTTAATTTTCAGTTAACTTTTATCGAACACACACTGTATCTAATAATACTTGTTACTAAAATATGCTACACCATTGTCCAATATGTTGGTTATTATGTCTGTTTCATGTCTACATTCCATTTTCAGATCTCACTAATGTTCTACATATTATACTTGGCTATCCTAGCTAGCCTCCTCCACCATACTTCTCACCTACTATTTTAATTATCTCTATCATTTTACTTAACTTCCTATTACACTCCTCTAATTTATTCAAAATTGACACTTTTACCACCTCGTTCTTGATTTTCAGTTCACTTATATCGAACACACACTGTTTCTAATACTTTTTACTAAAATATACTACACTATTGTCCAATATGTTGGTTATTATGTCTGTTTCATATATACATTTCATTTTCAGATCTCCCTAATTTTCTACTTAGGCCTATTATACTTCGCTATCCTAGCTAGCGTCCCCCCATACTCCTCACCTATTTTCATGATCTCTATCGTCTTACTTAACTTCCCATTACACTCCTCTAATTCATATTTTATTTTACTTCCTATGTCCTTAGCAATCTCTTCCTTAGCCGTCTCTGGACCAGAAACATCAATTACGCAATATATAAATGGCTACACCCTTGAACTTCAATTCAATCTAAACTTTACAAGCTGATTTCTCATACCTTTTCAACACATTTCGTCAGGTTCGAGGTGTAATTCCAAAAATGCAAATTTTTTAAAATATTTTTGTTAATATCTCAGAAACTAATCGAGTCACAGAAATGAAACTTCACATCGTTACCTATCATACTGCGTTTATGTGTACAAAAAATCAAGGACGTTACTTGACAAATGTAGAAAATAGAAATTTCACCCATCATCTCTTAAAAAAAACTCTGATTTGACAATTTTCATCGCAACATTGCACTTTTATTTTGTGACTGTTATTTTCTAGTTACAAAAAGTACCTGGTGTGTCTAAAAATTGCATTTTCCAGTTTCCGAAAATACATGGTCTGTCTAAAGATTAATGGGCCTGAACAAATGGCTTGAAAACTGGCAACAATACAACCACGCTGCCGAGACCTACATTTTTTGCTTGAAGTTGCTAGTTTCACCTTTATAGCTGTAAAACGTCTAACATGACAACGAATTATGTAGTAGCAATACATTACGAAATTGAACAACAAAATCACAAGTAGCGTTGTGTGATTAATAGGGACCGAAATCTGGACACCAAAACATTCTCTAGAGATGACAACAGGTTTAAGGAACACTGACTGTAGGATGACGTCAATTGCTTACTTTACTGATTATCTTCAGGTTCGTATGAAAATAAGCATATATTTCACCAAGTACAAATATAGTACTACAAGCAATAGTTTTGTTTCCATATCTTATAAACTTTATAACTCTTTACCATTGCATATAAGAAACAAGTCACATTTTACTTTCAGAAGATTGGTGAGAAGGACATAGATGGCAAATCCACTCTACAGTGTCAATGAATTTAGCAATATTGCGTTTTAGATACTATTTTGTTTTAACCTCATGTAATAGACAAATCTGTACATTTTAACCTGATTTTATACCATTTCTAGTAACACTTTTAACCTGTTTTTGTGATTATCTGGTGATTGTATATTTATTTTTGATTTTATTTCTACATTTTATTCATATTGTAGTAGCCATGCATTTGATATATTTTCTACTCTGACGTTGTCTATGGCTATTAATTTGCTGAATGACATTAAATTCATCTATCTAATAAAAAAAAGAAAGATGTGTGTGAAGTAAGCTCTGTTCATTCGAAGTTTAATGGGTACGGGTTTATTTATTTATTTATTTATTTATGTATTTATTTATTTTTTGTATTTATTTATTTATTCATTTATTCATTCATTCATTTACTTCTTTATTTACTTCTTTATTTCTTTCTTTATTTGTATTTATTTATTTATTTGTATTTACTTATTTATTTATTTACTTATTTATTTTATTCTAGTGTAGTTAAGGCCATCAGGCCTTCTTTTCCACACCAACAGAAATACAAATAAAATAATAGAAATAAAAAAATTACAATATAAACAAAGTAAAGCCACACAAAAATATGCACAAGTTGCAGTCACACAAACTTTAGATGAGTGATTAAGTATCATAATTAATTATAGGGAAAAAGACCTTTAGGGAGGCTGAGACGTAGATGGGAAGATAATATTAAAATGGATTTGAGGAAGGTGGGATATGATGATAGAGAATGGATTAATCTTGCTCAGGATAGGGACCAATTGCGGGCTTATGTGAGGGCGACAATGAACCTCGGGGTTCCTTAAAAGCCAGTAAGGAAGTAAGTAAGTAAGTAAGTAAGTAAGTAAGTAAGTAATTATATCCTAACTAATTAACATAAACAAGAAACTTGCAATTTTAATCTAGAGTAAAAAACACAAGTCAACACTTCCAGCAATACTTAAAAAGCATTAAATAAGACAAAATTTTCCAAATTAATTTTGAATTGTGATAAAGTCCGGCAGTCCCGGACGTCATTAGGTAACGAATTCCAGAGGCGAGGTATTTGTACAGTGTAGAAGGATGGATATAACGACGCTCTGTGATGAGAGACCGCATTCCAATAGGTTGTTTCGACATAGTGTGATCTATTTTCTGTTTATAAAGTAAACCTTTTTATCAGGAGTTCAGTTGTCTTCTAGTAAATGTACTATGAAGGTGTACTAAAATGCCGCCAACAAAATCTGTAACTTTGCATGTGCTTGTAAAAGACTTCGGAAGTGACCAGCCTATTTTTCAGTCCAGACCGAGAATATATTGTTTTGTAAAGTATGTACTACCTGTTCCACTTCACGTTACCTCTCGGAGTGATGTCGCTACCCTCTCTGTTTACATCAGAACTACGGTGACTGCGGGCAGCGAGCGGAGTTGCGGGGGTAGGAAACATGGTACAGCACGTGTTGCAATGTTATAGACAGTATGTAGGTTCTCGCATACCATGCAACAGTAGAATGGAAGCTTTCATAGTATAACAGGATTCCTTGGTTTTGTAGTATCTGACAATGAACAGTATTATATTAGGTTAATATTATACAGATAATAATTATAATAGTTCATAAATTATTTAGGTTCGGCCTATATAAGGTACTGTATTATAAATTACAATATTGTTTTTGTGTCTATCGTATATGGTAACATTTAAAAAGAAAATTACTGTATTATTGATAATGCTGTAAAATCGCTTCCATCATTTATTCTGCTTCACTTGCCGTGTCTGTTGAACTCCCTGCTGTATCAGTGGTACTGCCACCTTCAGATTCATTGCATGAGTCCTCACAGTTATTATCATCGCTTGAGCTCAGATCTACATTAATTGTAATTTGCTCAATTTCTTGTTCCATTTAAGCATCACGTCGCCAATAATCCTCCTCAATCGTTTTGACTTTATCGCACGCCTTTTGCCAGTCCTCAACATCGATATTGTGAATGCACTCGCTAGTTAATTGTTTAAGTTTCGTTAGGGAACACGGTTTTACATTTTTCTGCTATTTTGTGTTTCATCACATTCCATTTTCATTCAATACACATTATATTAAAAGATATTACAACTAAATGAATCACTAATGCAGTATTAAAATGCTTCAGTAGAGTATAAATACGTACCGTTCGATTCAATGCACAGTATATTCAATGATAATACAACTAAATAATTCACTAATGCAGTATTAAAATGCTTCAAGGATTGTAGACACGTCCCTCACGCTGCTCTAGTCTAGACTGATAGACTAATATTCTCTCGCGACTGTACAGTGTATGACGTAACGGATGGTTCACGAAGACGCCGCGGGTAACGTGAGCTGAAACGGGTTGTAAGTTATACATAAAGCGTTACTATTCACAATAATATTGTGACTCTGTAAGATATATCGAACATCTGAAATTGCTTAGTGATTCCATTTCGAATTAGTCTACTTTTTATTATGACTTATGTATGTTGCTGTTATGTGCGAATATTCCGTTCCAAACTTGATAATCCACATTTTAAACAGTTCACTGGAAAGTATAAGTAAAGAAAATTGCCTACTCCAACAAACATGAGTACACAATACTTATTCTCCTGTTATGAAATAACTCTAAATTCTATACTATCAGCTGTTGGTAAAAATAAAATTGTTAAACTAAACCTGAAAAGTGTTCTTGAACAAGAAAAGCCAACTGCATTAATTCTAACTTTTTAAAGTGCATTTTTATTCATTAACTTGTGTCTCTATACAGATTATATGACATAGCTTCTTTCTAAAACTTAATGTTAAACCACAAGTACATCCATAAAAATTTTGAAGAAGAAGCCTTGTACTCAATATTATTCTGACGGCAAGTTACTGGAAATTTTAAGTCGGCTGAGTAATATATACATTTTATGAAGAAGAGTTATGATGTTTTCCTCTAAGAAGTGAAGGAAATTTACTACTACTAGACCAAGGATGCTCATAAAACAGCGGGAGTTTAAGGTCCCCAAATTTGTAGACAGTAAGGATGTCAGTCCTAAGCGCTTGCCCCTTTTAGCTCCAAGGAAAACTCCTTAGTACTCATTTCTCTTAGGCCACAGTGCAGCCTGAAGGGTTATTAGATCAACGGAATAAATCCATAACCTCTCCAAGAATAGAATCCGCGAATTCGGGCTTTGTAGCATAACTTCTTGATCACAATGCTATCGCGTATCTGGATGTGAGGATATTAGATACAAACGTCACCTTGTCCATGTTGAAAGATTTTCAACAATAATAAAAGAAGTCCTGAAATCTTAAATATTGGTCACTGAAAAATGAAAAAAAAAAAAAAATGATATTAGGTTAAATTATGTGACAGCATTAAACCTTTATTTTGTGAGCGAGAAAAATCCAAAAACATGAGCATAAATATAGCCTATTTGAATTTTGAGATGGGATCATTTCTGCTATTTAGTGATATGAGTAGGACAAATTTTGAAAAAAGTAAACTAATATATTTTAGTATGTTTATAAAACTTGATTCGCAATACTGTATACCAATATCAAACTACTGTGCATTATAATATACAGGGCTTTCATTTCAAAACTTCCCAGTCTAAATAATTAATTATTTAAACTGAATTCAATTTAAACACAAAACACGTAAATTTAGACTTTGAGGGGAAAGTCTGAAACCAGGCTTAATTGCATTTTAGATTTTCATTCCCACCCTCCAGCCTCCTCCACTTTTAAATTTCAAATGGCGCCCCTGTACGTTTAAATACGAAAGAGAATTCAGTTTGTTTATACACCTCGTTAATATTCGCATCTTTTGTTTTCTATCGTCGTCTGGCAACCTGGATTGTTGTTATTGTTGATTAGAGCTGAAGAGAATAAAGCTACAAAAACTTATCGAGCATTTCTTGTAATAGTTGTGTTTGTGTATTAAATTATTTTAAAATGGAGTATACCTTTCAAGAGAGAACATAAATCATCCTTATTGACTAAATTTAGGAAAATTACAAAAAATAAGCTGTGTTTTCAACCTACAATCAACTGATAATAACAAAAACACAAATTGCCAGGCGACGAAAATTAAAAGATGCGAAAACAAATGAATGAGGTGTGTAAACAATTCAATGCTCTTTCATATTTAAGTAAAAAAAATGTAGGGGTGCCATTTAAAATTTGAAAGTGGAGGAGGCTCGGGGTGGGGGGTGAAATCTGAAACGTAATTAAGCCTGGTTTTATACTTCCCCCTCAATATCTAAGTTGAGATGTTTTTTGTTTAAATTAAGTTCAATTCAAATAATTAGTTATTTAGAGTGGAAAGTTTTGAAGTGAAAGTCCTGTGTATTAATAATTAATTTATATATCTTGATTACACAACTTTTAACACTGTATCACTTCGGAATATGTATGGTAAGACTTTCCTGTGTTAAATTTCAACATACCTCGTTTACATGTTTCGACCTATTTATGGGTAATCTTCAGAACTGGTCGTTGTTGGTCTTGGCGCCACTTGTTCTGTTTCCTGTGAGGATGTGTTCCTGTGGTATAGTATAGAGTCAAAGAGTGTGTGTGTTTTAAAGTTGAGTTGTGTGTTGAGAATTTCGTTGGAGTGTGTTTTTGTGTGTCTGTATATTTCATATTGTTCTAGTGTGTTTAGTTTCTGGCTTTTTGGTTGAATGTGTAGTATTTCCTTGTCTGAGTTGATGTCTCTGTGGGTGTGGTTGACATTTGTGATTTGTTCTGCATATGTGGAGGTGTTTTGTAATTTTGTTATGGTTGTGATGTGTTCTTTGTAACGTGTTTGAAACGATCTGCCTGTCTATCCTATGTAGGAGTTGTTGCAGGTGTTACATTTGAATTTGTATACGCCTGTGTGGTTCTATTTGTTTGTTTGTGTTCTTTGTGTGTTGAGATGTTTTTGTAGAGTGTTTTTGTTCTGTATGCGATCAGAGACATCATCACAGACATGGAAATACTACACATCCAACAAAAAAGCCAGAAACTAAACACACTAGAACAATATGAAATACACAGACACACAAAAACACACCCCAACGAAATTCTCAACACACAACTCAACTTCAAAACACACACACTCTTTGGCTCTACATTATACCACAGGAACACACCCTCACAGGAAACAGAACAAGTGGCGCTAAGACCAGCAACGACCAGTTCTGAAGATGACTCATAAATAGGTCGAAACATGTAAACGAGGCACGTTGAAATTTAACACAGGAAAGTCTCATCATACATATTGCGAAATTAATTTATGTTTTGATTTTATTGTATAAAGTAATTTATACGTTGAGTTAACGCGAAAAACTTATCACAGCCTTCAATAACCCACTGGTTTAGGCAACTCCGCATGCCCCTGAACCAGCTTTCTCTGCACATCGCTCACCTATAATCAGATTACTTCTGATACATAAGATAACTGAATTGAGAGATGCTACCGGAATTGTATTGATGCTTGTACTGGGGAAAGATAAGAATCCTGAGAAAACCCCAACTGCGATTTGTTACTATGAATTTCCCAATGAAGTATTTGAAGTTTGACCAAGGCTGGAACACGGACAACTCTAATGGGGTGGCTATGCACCTCATATTGAAATAGAATGTCACATTTGATATCGTCCTTGCCACGCGCCAGTTTGGTCTGAAGCTGCGTTTTGTTTCGTTTTCATTTCAATTGTACTGGTAATTTAAATATCCAGGTTTCTATGTACATGACATGTCGTTAGGTGAAACCGAAAAAAAAGTGCTCTAACAGTTCGTGTATACGTATATGTTCATAGATCAAAGGCCTTACTTCGCCCTGTTCACTGTTTATCGAATTGAATTAGTGAGCAGATATTTTGAGCGACTGCGAATGGGAAGGGGGATTTTTTGAATTGAATTAATAAACAGGTGATACATCCACTGTGTGGTCGGAACAAGAAGTACGTCATGCGGAGCTTTGTGTATTTACTAGTCAATTTTTATTGTTTCCTCAACTTTATTTGGAGCTTTTATAGGATATGGAGAGAAATATCGTTTATTTCAAATAATGAAATCCTGAAAAGAGAAGAGACTGACAGTAAAACAATTCAAGCTTTTTCACTTCCTATTATATTAATATTCTGCGTTTTATCAGCTTGTTTTTTTAGAATGATAGGGTACGAAATAGCTTTTAGCACCGACCTGTTTTTTAGTTCATGTATGTTTTCGTATAAAAATAATTCGGCCGACCGATATTTTAAAGGTTTTTCCCTCGTTGCGAGGTAATGGGAGAGATTTTCGCCCCATCATTATAATGTGCTTGGAAACCCATCTTCCTTATGAAACAATAGCTAGATTATAGAGTACACACCAAGTACCTTTACTCTGTGTAGGTTTAGAAATTATCTTGCTGTTTGCTGTTGCAAAATGCTATACATTTGCCCTCATGGAAGAACGTAGCATATAAAAGCTGTTGCTATCGTTATGAATAAAATAATTACACCTACTTATCAGGTATGTAAACATTTATGAGCCATAGGTAATATGTACCTCGTCCAATGTGTAAATAAATACAAATAAAGAATATTGAAGCACCATTTACTGAATACGATAGCAACAAATGAATTATGGATACATCTTGTAGAGACACATTTTAGAAAAGTCAAAATAACAGTATAATTTTAATACAAGGTGATTCAAAAAAAGGTAACCGAAATGATTTCATAAGATTTACAAGGATCAATCAATAAATTTCCGGACTGTCCTAAATGTAGGCAACACACAGGACGTAGGAAACGGAGACGTTATCTAGAACCAGGGAAACGTCTGGAATATATAATAAGTGCATCACTTGAAAGGCAGAGAAGAATACTAGCTATAAGACGTATATGAAGAGATTCCAGGAAGAATCACAATTATGTCCTTGACATGTTTGCTCAAAATTATGTGTAGAATGTCAAAAGCAAATATTCTCATGGGGGGCTGATAAAAGTTATTTTTTTCTTCCATCATGTTAATAATACTTATACAAAGTTTGGCCACTCGAGAGCAATTGCAAGGGCCGTCCAGAAAGTAAGTTTACTGTACCTGGGGCACCTTACTTACTTACAAATGGCTTTTAAGGAACCCGCAGGTTCATTGCCGCCCTCACATAAGCCTACCATCGGTCCCGAGGCTGTGCAAGATTAATCCAGTCTCTATCAACATATCCCACCTCCCTCAAATCCATTGTAATATTATCTTCCAATCTACGTCTTGGCCTCCCCAAAAAGTCTTTTTCTCTCCAGTCTCCCAACTAACACTCTATATACATTTCTGGAGTCGCCCATATGTGATACATGCCCTGCCCATCTCAAACGTCTGGATTTAATGTTCCTAATCATATCAGGTGAAGAATACAGTGCGTGCAGTTATGCGTTGTGTAACTTTCTCCATTATCCTGTAACTTCAACCCTCCTAACCCCAAATATTTTCCTAAGAACCTTATTCTCAAACACTCTTAACCTCTCTTACTCTCCCAAAGTTAGAGTCCAAGTTTCACAACCATAATCTGGGGCATTTTACAGTTATTAAATAGAATTTCATGGAAAAATATATTGGAATAGATACAGCAATTGGTGCTCTATTTTTCAACATATTCTTCAATGTAATTGAGACATTTTGTCATACTGCGGGATCAATAGAGAAGTTCAGACGGCTATCACACACTAGTTTCGATCCCAGGCGGCAAACTTCTACGACCACGGATACAAAAGTTGATCCCATGGCATGACAGATGTCTCAATTCCGGTGGGGAATGTGTTGACAGTAGCTCAACAATTGCTGTAACTGTTCCAATAAATTTTTCCATGAAATTGTGTTTTTTTCTGTGAGCGGTCCCAGGGAAACTTGCTTTCTGGAAGGCCCTCGTAATTTCACTCGAGTGACCAAAATTTGTATAAGCACATGTTTTACATTATTAACATGGCGGAAAAAAATTAACTTTTTATCAGCCCGCCCCCCCCCATGAGAATATTTGCTTATCAGTTCCTAAAGACAATCAGATGCTCATTCGGTTTATTACAATTATTCGTTGTTAAGACAAAGTGGATAAATCTAACTGAATTGAGGATAATAGAAAAATAAAGATCAGTAATTTTTCCAGTATTACTTTTCATTATGAGTGAAAGCGAGGAAGAGGAAGCACATAAAAGACAGGTTTCTATTTGTTTATTCTTTCTTGAAGAAAATTATATTAAGAAGTAATGAAACGTGTATTTTTTTGTATACAGGGTGTTTCAAAAATACGGGGCATAATTTCAGGTATGTATTTCCCTCATGTAGACAATCAAAATAGTTCATTACAACATGTGTCCGGAAATGCTTTATTTCCGAGTTATGGTCTTCACAACATTGAAATTCACCGGAACGTTTTTCTTTCCGCAGGTCGTTCCCGTCAAAGGAGATATTAAGAGGACATTCTGACAGTTCATTCCGAAGAGAAGGTTACATTCAGTCTTGTGTAGGCGTTAGACTGTGCGACATGTATTCAAATCAAGAGTTGGCAGAGATACACTTCATGTACGGTAAGGCGGACGGCAATGCTGCGCTGGCTCGTCGTTTGTACCAGGAGAGGTACCCTCAGCGACAATGTCCAGATCGGAAGACATTTGTACGTCTCCATTACCGTCTGTGCGAGTATGGAAAATTTAACTCTCCTGGTTTGGGAAGGGGACGACCAAGATCTACAACTCCAGAAGTACAGGAGGAGATTCTGGAGGCTGTGAACATGACTCCTTCTATCAGCACACGAAGGGTAGCGTTGCAAGTCAATGTTCCTCATACGACTGTCTGGAGACTGTTGAAAGAGTATCAATTGTATCCTTATCATTTGCAACGTGTACCAGCAGATTACCCTGCACGAGTTAGGTTCTGTCAGTGGTTCTTGCAGCAGTGTGGTGTATTTCCTGCCTTAGTATTATTTACAGAGGAAGCACAGTTCACACGAGATGGCATAACAAATTTCCACAATCAGCATGTATGGGCGTATGAAAACCCACGTGCAACTGTTCCATCTCATCACCAGGTGCGGTTCTCCCTCAACATGTGGGCCGGTATCATTGGTGATCGATTAGTTGGACCCCATGTACTTGTAAACAGACTTACGGGGCAGGCGTGCACAAACTTCCTGGAAAACACCATACCTCCTCATGTTTTAGAAGACACTCCATTGATCAATCGTCAACACATTCACTTCTTGCATGATGGCGCTCCTGCACACTTCAGTCGTACGGCTCGCCGGTACTTGGATCGAAGGTTTCCTGATCGATGGATAGGTAGAGGTGGCCCAATTGCTTGGCCTCCACGCTCACCTGATCTGAACCCTCTCGATTTCTACGTGTGGGGCCATTTAAAATCATTGCTTTATTCGTCTCCGGTGCCTGATTTGGAATCCCTTCGGAATCGAATTGTGGCGTGTTCTGAGGACATACGCAATACTCCTGGAATTTGGGATCGTGTTCGCAGGTCAATGAGACATCGATGTGAGGTCTGTATTCAAGCAGGAGGTGGACATTTTGAACATCTTCTGTAATGACAACGACCTGCGGAAAGATAAACGTTCCGGTGAATTTCAATGTTGTGAAGGCCATAACTCGGAAATGAAGCATTTCCGGACACATGTTGTAATGAACTATTTTGATTGTCTACATGTGGGAAATACATACCTGAAATTATGCCCCGTATTTTTAAACACCTGTATGTAACTAAATATTTCGCACTATTTGCTATTTTACCTCCTGGCCGCTTATAACATTATGCACAGTAAATCAGTTAAGTCCATTAAACTGACAAGGAAGAAAAGGGATGTATAGGTTAGAAGCTGTGCAGCACCTGTAGAGCTCACTTCTTTTCCTCGTGCAAGTGCGTAGTATATCACCTATTGCAAAAACATTAGTACCGTAATGGAAACAATAAAGACATTGTAATTCATTTTATTGTGAGTGGAAGAGTAATTATGCACTTAAGATTAATCATTTGTAACTAACATAACGTCCCTTTCATCCTGTTTGCTGGGATTAAATCATCAATCTGTTGCAAATTTGCCTCCGTGACAAAATCCACAGCCCGAATGACTTTACGTTCGATACTTATAAACCTTTCAGAGAACTTCTGCGCCCAACTGTAGACAGATTGACGAGACAGCAATTACTTAAGGAACATGAACAGCACATTTTTATGAATATCCTTTGCTGTCAGGCTTCTTTCCTAGAAAAGTCGCACAATGGAGAGCTGCATGATAATGGTACGTTCACAGAGATGCTGGCATATTGCAACTACTGCTTCTTTGCCTCGCTTGTGTGAACATCGATTTCATAGACACCTAGATAACAATGCCACCTAGCGGTGATAGCTTTATACACCTCTTAAAAAACTTAAGAAAGTATATATATCCTACTTCGATTTTTAAGTTACTGACTCACCTGTGTATATACAAAAGGTTAATTTATGAAACAAAATATGAGTTGACTCAGAAGTTTTGATGAAGACAAACCTTTTGAGGTATTTGTTTCTAGATATGTCTCTTGGTGAAGGGATCAACACAAAGTCTCCTTCGCTCGTTATCCCTAATGATGGAGCTCATATACAGCTCTGAAATATTGGACGTTTTTGCAAACGATGCAAACAAACAAAACATATTTTACACTTAAAAGTTACAACATGTATGCTGGACGCGTCTGGCTTTGCTGACCGAAATTAGCTTATCTATAAGTCAGATCCTTAAAATAACAAAGATTACTTATGTTTATGTCTACATAGACTGGTAGCGTGTTCACACGGCAGAACTACACCCCTGTTAGTGTACAAAATAACAGTTCACAATTTTTCACTATTAAATTATCTGATAGGCTATTTCGGGCCCGAAATGGGGCGATACGCCCGGGAGCTCTGTGGGGAAATCTACATTAATATGGCAGGGGACGGGGAGGCGGCGGGGGCAGAGCTGTCGACTGCAGAGAGGAAGGAAGGAAATGGAAGAGGAAAGAGAAGATTGGAATTGGTTAACCATCTGAATGGGAACTGACAGTCCGAGAAATATGCAACCATCTCTCTTTCTCAGTCAGTCCCAGGTACAGGCTTTAGCAACCAGAGCAGATTCAAAGAGAAAGTTGCCATGGATACCAAGCGGAATATCACCTGACGAAGTGAGAACAATGTTGCTCGTTATGACATTGAATCACATGATGATGAAGTACAAGGAAGCAACATCAGCTATGCCTAAGCGTACAAAGGAAAACCATCAGTAAGAGAAGACTGCCTCTAATGCAATTGAGGTGACTTGAGAGAATTGTAACTTAAGAAGCTCTCGTAAAGTAATTTGTTTACATTACGATATTTTTTCGATTTTTGTAACTTAATATTACATCAGTATATTATGTATTATCGGTCTTACTAATAAAATCTCTATATATAGACGTTTAACTGTCTTATACAGTGAGTAGCTCTTTTATACGTCGTGTGTAAATTCCTTACTAATAATCACTACATACGTTGTGTATAACAGTATAACTGTGACACAGCTACGTCATAGTTTCGTCATTACTTCGTTACGAAAGGTAATAGAATCTGAGGTTCTTTATTGCATCCGGTAGAGCGCTCTAGTGTGGCGTGTTAAGTATCGATAGCACAATTGGCTCTAATCGTCTACCACACTATATTTTGGTCAAAGAGTATAAGCTATAGCAATATTATTTTAATTATTCTGTGGTCTTTGGTTTCTTCTTCTGTGGTTACAAGGCAACCATCATCATAAAATGAGAGTCGATACGAACAGCTGTTAGAGGGGCGGCCATTTTTTCCCTATATAAAACGCTTAAACAAGGGGTTTCGTGTATATAACTACTACAAAGCAATTCCCATTGTATAGTTACAGTCTGTTTATATATCCATTGCTTATGCATGGTTTATTAGTAAAGTTTTCTGTCTCAACTCTGCACAAGTCTCGTTTAAAATTATACAAAGTTTATTAGTAAGACTGTTAATATATAAGGCAAACTCGTCTAATTTCGCAGTATTAAGGTTTTCTCTCTATAGTTATATCCAAAAATGCTTTAAAAAACTTCCTTCATGCGGCAGTTACTCACTAGATATCAATTTATTGGTTGGTTTAAAAATTTTATTTTTAATTGTATCTCAACAGGGAAATATCTCCATCTAAAACATGAGATAATATGTGTGTGTTTCAGGAACTCGTGTAACTTCACAGTACTGCTCGGTAAATTTCGCAGTAATACTTGTGCAATTTTCAAGATTACTCTTTTTAGTTTAAAACATGTTTTAATGTAATCTAAACATCAGTACATGTTTACACACATGAATTGAACACACATTAACAAACTAGGCAATAAATGTAGAACAACTGGGCTTCAGTTATTAACACTAATAACAGGAAAAGACTTGGATAATAATTGTAAATTAATAAATAATAAATAATAAATAAATAATAAATAAATAATAATCTAACACACTGAATCTGCATTAAACATTATACCAAAGATAGAAAAATCATTATGAGAACTATTTAGGTTTAATCCGAATCCGCTTCAGCTAGCAAGACAATTGTTGTTCCTCCTTTCTCTACCGTTGTTTGAAGATGGACAGACTTTGCTCCTTTTGGGGACACAATTTTTCTAGGTTTGGTAACCAATGAAAATCCTGTTTCATTTAAATTCCAAATGAGATTAGGTTTGGTACTCGGTTCTGCTTTCTCATACACACTTCCTAGCACATCATAAAAAATCGTTCAAATTCGAGCGAGTTGAGGCTGCTGCTCTATGGTAGGACAGATTTTCTGGCTGGCGCATACTTAGCCCACAGCGCTTCTTAAAGGAAGTTAGAATCTGGGTGCCACTCTAATTGCTCTGCCGGCAACTAGCGGAAACTAGTTAAGAAATTGAGTACCGGGAAAACACATGTTACGAACAAACTATATCAGATAAAACAACAAGCAAGGGTTTAAATTAATCATAAGAATGTGGAGAATTCATTAATCATAGTGTGATATTTACAGTTCTGAATATTTCGACGATATAATTTCCAGAAACACAACACTGCAAATTCACTCACGATATATCAGCAAACACACACCTACTACAGCAGATAGTTTTGTAACTTTCGCCAGAATGCAATGCAATGGGATCTTCCTGGATGAAACATCCCCGACTGGTTCTGACATTTATCTGTAATTTTTGTAAGCTCAAACGAACACAAACAAGTCCGCAACTAATTAATATATGAGATACTGCGAAGTTAAGCATACTGCGAAATTACCCAAGTTTGCCTTATGCTCGGTTTCTGGTACATATCAGTTAACTCTCAGTTACTTAACTGCGTTTATAAATTTAACTGCTCTGATAACTTTCATGAGTTCCCGGAAAGTTAATGTAGATTTATCAGCGCTTGTAACTAACAATTGAAGTTACTTCAAGTTCAGTATGTATTGTCGTCCATAGATGTCTCATAGATTTTTTAGTTATTTATAGTTACTTTTGTTTGCAGAAGTTTTCAGTAGTAATATGGCTCATAGGTATACAGTAAGCTCTGTATACCTTATTTTATTTCAAGGAGTGCAGTTCGGTGTTCAAATAAGACACCCAACTGCACTCCTTGAAATAAAATAAGGTGTAGTACTATTAGGTGCAAGGCTTTTTAATTAAAGAACCATGTGATAAACCAACTCAATCGTAATATGATTAAAAAGCAATAACTGTTGGTATTTTGAGTGATCATCGAGGTAAATAATACTAGTGGAGAGAGAGCTAGATGTAACTTCTGCTTCAAAACTTTAACCGTATTCAGCTGTGATGGCTATGGCAACCATATTGAAAACATGTCACAATATTTTACATTCGTCCATATCTACACATGAATGCTTTCATGTATTCAAATGGACTTTTCAGAGCCCGAAATACCATTGGCATTGGTAGAACAACTTAATATTTGTTATTATAGCAACATACATACTAGGTTCAAAAAGTTCCCGGAATTTGCTAGTATCATAGAAACAACGTACCTTAAACACTATTCTTCAGCATTCCCTTCAAAATAGTTGCCTTCCGCAACAACACACTTTTGCCAATGCGTGTAGAGTTCCTGGAAGCAGGCCTGGAAGCCATTTTGTGAAACCCGTCTTAGTGCTCTCGTCGCGTTTGTGATAACCTCTTCAGCATTGAATCTCCGTCCTTTCAGATGACTTTTCAGACGGGGAAACAGAAAGTAATCAGGTGGTGAGAGATCAGGAGAGTATGGTGGATGATCCAAAGCAGTTATGTTGTGCCTGGCAAGAAAGTTCTTTAGAATAATCGCGCGATGAGCAGGTGCATTGTCATGCATAAGGAACCAGTTGTTTTCTACCCACTTTTCTAGACGTTTCCTTCTCACTGCGTCCCGGAGGCGACGGAGAATTTCTACGTACAATTCTTTCGTTACAGTATGACCTTCTGGAATGAACTCATGGTGGATGAGACCCTGAGAGTCGAAGAAAACTTCCAACATAACTTTGTCTTTGGAAGTTTCCCTAGGAAATTTTTTCTTCCGAGGAGATGTTTTCGATTTCCACTCAGATGGCTGTCGTTTAGGGACTGGGTCGTACAAGTAGCACCAAGTTTCATCACCAGCAATAATTTTGTTTAAGAAATCACCATCTTCATCAGCCATACTGATCATGTCCCCAGCAAGAGTCATTCTTGTTTCTTTCTGTTCTGCCGACAACATTTTCGGAACTAACTTCTGAGACACGTAATGCATGTTGAGATGCTTGTGAAGAACATTGTATACACTTCCGACTGATATTCCGACCTCTGCTGCTATCTCTTTTATGGTTTTACGTCGATCGTCCCTCACAACATTACGCACACGCTGAGCGATTGCTTCATTTGTTGCAGTTGTTGGTCGGCCGCTGCGTACGTCATCTTTGATGCTATCGCGGCCACCAGAAAATCTTTTATGCCAGGCATACACTTGAGTTTTTTTCATTGCTGCTTCGCCATATGCTTCTTCCAACATTCTTAATGTCTCTGCAGGAGTTTTGTGTAACAAAACACAGAACTTGATGTTTGTACGTTGCTCTGTGGACATAATTACAAAATGCGACGAACAAACAAAACACTATGATAAACAATTGCCTACAACTCAAAACCAACAATCGCCTTTACAAACAAACTTTAAGGAAATGACATCATGAATGTTACCAACAAAACAAATGTATAATATCCCTTGTTATATATTAACACGAAAAATGGTAGTAAAATTCCGGGAACTTTTTGAACCCAGTATGTCTCGCTGTAGTGTGAATACATAAGAATTCCTAGCTGTCTCCACACATATTGTATTACATAGTTCATAGTTCTCGGTGTAGTATGTAATGTAACGAAGTACTAAATAAAGTGCGAAATCGTATTTCCACACCTATATCTTCATCTTCTAATTCCATGTCCATTGTAGGCTATCTGAAGAAAATGACACTACTTCATTCAGATTTGATAACTGCATTTTCACCAACTCTTCATTTAATTAATGTATTAATCAGGTTACTTGTAATTATATTATAAAATGTTTAAATTATATTATGATTTCAGCAGATAATGAAGACGTATTTCTGTTATAATAATAAGAGATAAGTGTAGTACATGTAATTAACATTGTTAAACCTCTATTTCGTTTTTCCAAATTGGAATTACTCAATAACATCCGATTTCTTTACTGCAGTATTCGATACTCATTTATTTCAACTTCACAATGTCTGAATGGGTTAAGTATTCGTAAATATACGATTATTAACATTTTTGTGCGAATTTTAGGGATATATTATTTTTATTTTTATTTTATTCACGAAATATTCCTAATAAATGTCAATCGACGTCTGAGATTACTATAGATAAACCAAACCTCTAGTGAGATTACTGTAGATAATTATATTAATGTAAATAATAAATATATATTCTCAGGTCTCCATAAGCTTTACTCCTTCTCTAACTCCCTAAGCATGAAGCGACTTAGCCAAGCAGCAAGGTGAAGATCTCGCACAATATCTTAGTTCAAAATTTAATAGGCTAATGTTCAAATATATCTGCTTAAATTCTAGTTTGAAATACAGCATTGTAATGTAAAGTACGTACCGAAATGCTGATCGATAGAGTTTAATCGTTGTTATAATCATACCTGAAAAGAGAGAGAGGAATTTTAATAACACAATTAATAGTTTACGAATAATTTAATAATAATAATAATAATAATAATAATAATAATAATAATAATAATAATAATTGAATATGACACAGCTAATGCGAGCATTCCATCTCTTCCTTCCAGCCAGACTCTCAATGTCTCTACAATATAAACATTTAGGCGAAGAGCGTAACTATTGCTTTATCATGCAGAATTCATTGGTTAAAACTTCGAGTGAGTTCACATATAATGCAAAAGGGCATTATAAACCAGTGTATCTCATAGTATACACCCTTTTCCTCTCTCGAATTGTACCGATACTCTAATCACATCACGATCGCTTCACTGCGAGATACGCGAGCTTTTTTTTTTTTTTTTTTTTGAAGCGATGGACCGAAATATTCCTTAGAATCTATTGCATTTATTGTCTCCATAAAATATATAAGAAACACAGTGAATTTCTATAGGTGGGTACAACTCGAAAGACACCACGGAGTTGCAAAGCAAGGCCTTAACAGTTACCACTCATCAAGGTCCCTGATTCAGATTATTACAAAGGCTAGCCATCACCATTATTACGACCACACTGTACCATATTTTCTTTCAGTATTATGTAATGAGGCAAAAGTTAAGGAGAAATTATAGTGAAGATTGTGGTATTGGTGGTAGTTTATTTAAGGAAGCTACTTACGGTAGCTGTGTAAATGGCGATAACTTATAATATTAGAAAAATTATGGCGTCGTACCATACAATCATTGACTTTCATGAATGTGCATAATATGAAAAAAACATCCGGTGGGCAAGTAAATGGCGATAACTTATAATATTAGAAAAATTATGGCGTCGTACCATACAATCATTGACTTTCATGAATGTGCATAATATGAAAAAAACATCCGGTGGGCAAGTGAAGACGTAACTACAGGAAAGGTTCCATACCTTCATCAATCTTTAGCGAGTAACTGTGAATTAATACTAGTCCACAATAAACCGGGAACAGAAACGACAACGAGAACGGAAATATTAAAACAAATGTATTTTAATGTGAGCATTTACGATTAACGAGAAGCTTGCCGGAGCCCGGGAGCGGGAACGTGAAGGTTGGCCAAGTTTTAACTTGGTCGTTCTCATTTTCCTATCACAGCTTACTAGATTCATTGTTGCATCAAGATGTTATTTGGTCGTCGTGTATTTTGTAGCAAAGAGTCCGTGACAATTTCATCTTCATCCATTGCTTGTAATTAACCCAGAAATTCAGTAGAATCCATTTCAATACGTCCTACGTGTTTATGTGACCGGACTACCACGTAAATTGAATTCTTTAATATTCCGTATCCTTACAGATTTTAACATAGCCTATTACGACACTGGAAAAGATTAAAAACGGGCTCTCAAATGTAGTAATAATTCACCATTAAAATGGGACATATTCATGGACAGGAGAACGCGAATTCCATTATGCGCAATGTTCAAAACATACAGAGGTGAGCCTGCCTGGAAAGAAATAAAAAATAGGTTGCAACCGTCAAATTACTCTTCAAGGAACGACTACTTATAAATTGAGGGGAAGAAGACAGAGGACGGACACTGGAAAGTTTTCTTTTCTCAATCGTACTGTCAGCCAGAGCGGGTATCAGGGACTGGAATGCTTTACCTACAGACTTACTAAAGGCTTTACCAATAACCAAAAATGTATTTAAAAATAGGCTTAAATACTTTCTAATAAACGGTAGTATATTATACACACTATTTAAAGGGTGTAATTGATATTTTGTTATTTGAAGTGTTGTATCAGTGAAGAAGTGTGTCGTGTCAGGATAGAATTAGTGAAATGTGTCGTAGTTCCAGTGCAGTGAGTGAGTTGTCAGCGAAATAAGTGTAGTGCTGAAGGTACTTGTATGAACATATCGTACTCGTGGGGTTAGTTCGAATTTAGGGTTAAGATACAAATTAGATTTATTTTAAATGTTATTTTAAGTGATCGTGCTTCATTTAATTTAGGATGCACCCTATTATTATTATTATTATTATTATTATTATTACTATTATTATTATTAATTATTCGTATTATTATTAATTGTATTTTTTATTAATTGTGTTCATTACTATCATTATTGAGTGTAATTAGTTACCACTGCCACCGGGTATATATCCATTTGCAGTGTGAAAAAACACACACAAATTCATAAATTTTGAAGTTGGTTAATCTGTGTTCATGTTGGCTGGCTTGTGCTCATGAGAGAACGGTATTGGTCAATTATATACAAATTACATGTGAAAGCTTAATATCGACTTTACATATCGGTATGTGTAGCCGTTTCCGTTCTCGGTTTATTGTGTATATAAATCTTTACGTTCACGTCCTTTGCTTCCCGTTCTTATTCTGGCTCTCGTTCCCAGTTTATTGTGGACCAGTCTTCAGCTGGAAATTAATTCTCCATCTCAATTTTTTGTAGGTGCCATATGTATTCCAATGAAACGTTCCTCTTATATGTTGAATCACTCTGTATAATTATAAGTCCCCTTTAAAATATGCTTTAAAAATAAAAAAAGAGATGATACGACCCATTTTCATTGCTGTTGGAATAGGCCAAAAGGGATAAAATTTACTGCAGATGATGATTGTAATACAGGAACAGAAATAGTCAGTGAGCGAAAGTAAGAAAGTTTCGAAAAAGGAGTAGCAATGGTACAGTCGTATTTCGTTTTCTATTTTGGGATGTTCGTGTCTTTGTCAGGTTTATGAAACTTTATTTTCCGAATCAATATTCGATGCATGTGCCGCGGAATCACGAGCACTCATGATGTGATTTATCTCCGGAATTCTACATGGAATCCGGCACATGGCTCTGAAAATTTACTTATCGTATCAACATTTCTCTTTCGTGTGTGCTCAGTATTCAGATATGAAATAAGCCTAATATCTTTTCTCTATGTTTGCTGTGAGCCGAAAATAATGGACAGATATTACATGAACAATTTTTTCAGAATATAACAATTTTATTTATGTACTGGATAGTTCTAAAACAACGTAAGTTATGAACTAACAAGTGAAATAATTATTTATAAAAACATAAATGTAATAAGTTTACGTTAAAACAGTGCTTATCTAAGCTTGATACTTTTGTAAAAAGTGAATTGGCGGTAACAACAAGAAAATTTAGCTGAAGTCCCTTCATGTCTCCATTCCCAACTGGCAAAAACGTACAGAGCTGTAAATAGTCTATTATAAATGAATGGTGAATTTGTAAAACGACTTAAGTCCCTAGAAGTAGTTTTGAGAAAATTAAAGAAAACTGTTTTTAGCCTCGCTGAACCATACAGTGTTACAATATAATTTTTTATATGTAAGAGAAGTAGTTTTATTATAAAAATTCATACTTTTGTATTCTTCTTCAGGTCGTAAAAATTTAATTATCTTCAGGACTTAAGTTGTTCTGCAAATTAACTTCAATCCTGCATCATAATATTAGGTTACTGACACATAAACATGTTTAATTAAATGTATTTACACCAAACTCATAAAATAAACTTATTACAGTTGTTGAACAACATTATTTTGAACAATTTGTTAATCACAAGAGCACAAACAACTCTTAGGAGTGTTATAACGAGACCACAGCTTAGTTTCATCTTTCTATTCTTTGTTGTCTCCCATACTATAATGTTTTCGTTCTTCATCACGAATGTACTTAAGCATTTTACGAATATCTTGAATTTTGGTTTCATTGATCGCGGAAAAACCAGTGTGTTGAAAAGTGTGGAGAAAGAATGATGCTGAAAACGATAAAGAAGTAGAAAGGATGTGTGACTGGCTGAATAGAACTGCCTACTGAAGGAATCGTAAACGTGAGGTAAGTTAAGTCAGGACTAAAGTCGTTTTACGCCTTAACCAAATATTCTGCTGCCAATAAAAACTATACAAAAGTCGTGGATTAAAGTCGTTCTGCTACTAAACGATGCCCCTTGCACACAGTAACATAATCATGCTCTCAACTCAAAACCCCCAAAATGTGGACTTAAGTCGTTTTGAAAATTCACCATTCAAATATGTATTTTAGACAAAAAAATGGAAACTGTGTCGTCAGAGATTAAAAGCGGTATCGCCAGGAACTAAAACAAGTCGTGTAAAATTGGAAATCCTTACTTGACCTCTCGTCGTGTGATTGTTACTTGCGGGAAAGTTGAAGAGTAAAATATATCACAAAACTTCATGCATTTCAGAAGAACTGGGATACAAGATTAAAAAATTAATTTGTCTCATAAGCCTTCAAACATTTTGCCGTGTAACTCTGATCTTTTAAGTAGACACTAATGTGTCTAAATGAAGATATGAAATGGATAAATGATAAATGCTGTTAAGTGAACTAATTCATCATCTACTGTACCTTTCTACCATGCTATGTTTGCAAGTTTAGGAGTAGACTGATGGTGTTGTAGCCTGTTTGCAAGCTCTTACGTGAATTATAAACGAAACTATACATTGAAATTAACACAAAAGTGTACTACATGTGTTTTTAAAAATCTCTGTTACTCGTGTTTGAGTAATACAGATGTCTGTAACAGAAATTCAGTTTAACCCTAGAATGCTATCGTCATTGAGTAGTACTTTAATTCTATTGATACATAAAAATGACGTAATAGGCGAAAAAAATTGTTTTTGAACTCTGTAGTCGTTTAGGATTATAATTTTTATTTCTTTCTTAGTAGTTTTACTTGTTTAGGTCTCTTTTTAGTTTCTGATTTTTATTTCCATGAAAATAAACTTGTATGAAATATAAAATCATACAGACCTAACTGGAAGAAAATATTTCTGAATATAAGTTTTATTTATTTTGTTTAATTTTATTTGTTTCTAATTTCTACCTATACCAAAATAAATTTACAAGAAATAAAAACTCATATAAACCTAACAACAAGAAAATGTTTCATAATAGAATTTTATTGCTTTACTTTGCTTTATTTATTTGGTTTGTTTTTTATTTGGGTAATTTTTCTCTACATGAAAATCAACGGATTGTTATGAATATTGGTACTAGTGGCAGCTTTAGAATGCACCCATCTATCCTCAAACATGCTTCAATAACACATTGTCGTAAGCGTTATAGTATTACTATATCTAACTAATCAACTTCATTTCATTTTATGACAAATATACGCGAAAGCAGCACACTCAGGGAGAAAAACTTTCTCGCTTAAAACAAATATGGGATATACTGTATATCTTCAAAATTCGATTACAGATTTATTACTGGATTTTCAGCATAGAAAATATCTTTAGTTGAATTTCGTACTTTCTTTCCTTTGATAGCTGCATACGTGGTGAGTTTCCTACTTTCTTGCTTCTTTTTGTTCTACAGGGACATCATTTTATTTTTACTAACAATTTTAATATTAGCCTGGCTATACCTTTGGATCAACGCCGTTTGCTACCCCCCTTCCACGACTGGAGTTGATGATACTGGCGTAATGTACAAAAAATCACTTTACTAGGTATAGGAGGGAAGAAAAGTAGTTCATCCATTTACGTAAACTAGGAAATATCGCGTTTTGAGTTTGATTCTTTTCATTAGGTTTTGTTTAATCAAAATACAGTATAGTATTGACAATGAGTATTTTTACTCTCGAACTGAGCTGTCCATGTGGACATATTCATTATGCAGTGTATATTACTGTAAGTTATACTGTCTACAGCACATTAGCGTACATTATAGAGAATGAAGTTAAATTGAAAAATAATCATAATATGGATATTTAAACGCATTTTTTAAAATGGTGGCCGTTCATTTCGATTCAGGCTTCAGTTCTAATGTGCATATTATCGCACTATAGACTATTGTATCTAATTCTAATTACCAGTTTCGTCCTTCGTAACTAGTAACTCATGTTGAAATAATTCCGTACCTACTCTATAAAAGAGTGCCTTACGTACTGTAAATTCAATCTTCACTTCTGCCCGATCCGAAAAGATAAAATTACTCAGACATACTACCTACTGTCCGTCCAAGTGCTTATGTCGTAGGGTCGTAGAAAGGGAGGAAATCACGTGACAGTTAATTACTTAACGAGGCCCTTTTATTTAAGTTATTTTAAACAATTGTATGGCATAATATTACGTAGACTTCCAATTCCTAACAGAAATTAATGTTCTCAGAAAAGAGCGAAGACAGCCCAGCCACTAGCTTTAACAGAAAGGCGAATATAAGCAGGCAAATGGACGACAGTACCTGTGCGAAAATGATTCAATATTGAAAGCTCTTTCGTCACTGGATAACGCGAACATATTTTTGGAACGTACTGTTTACGCTGAACATAAAGCTACTATGACTGTATATGCGGTCTTGGATCTGCGTGGAGAACGGTTGAACTTCATTAGTAGAAGGGGTGGGAGTGAAGTACATTCCAAAACTCAGGTGCAATAAAAATTGAAGTAAAAATAAAATGATGTCCCTGTATTTCCATTCGCTTGTTCCCTTACAAATTATTCTCAATCTTTTCTGCTGTATCTTCCATTATTTTTTTCCCGTTGAGTTACAACTTCATCCCGGATTTCGCTACTTATCGTAGCTCCACAAATTCATCACGATACTGGGTGGGCACCGTTCCCATACATTGGCGAAATGTCATAATAAAATTTCTTCCTCCATAAGGACTTTAATAGTTAATACAGTACGCAATTAAAAGTTGTTACTTTAACAATTTTTAATTTAGGCCTATTATGGTATTTTATTAATAAAAATCTTTCAACGTCGTTCTCTATTCTAACCTCTCATTTACTATTTAACGGAATGATACTGCTGAAAACGTTTGTTCTAGTATTTCGAATTTATTATCTTACAAGCAAACATTCACACAGGGGCAGATAAAGTTATTTTTTTCCACCGTGTTAACAATTTCGAAACAAGTGCTTATACAAATTTTGGCCACTCGAGCCCAATTAAAAGGGCTCTCCAGGAAGTAAGTTTCTCTGGGGGCATTTATATAAAGAAAACACAATTTCATGGAAAGACTTATTGGAACTGATACAGAAATTATCTTAGAAAACATTGTGATAATATTCAGATCAGTCAAAATACAATGTAATATAATAGTATAAGAATATTTATTTTATATGTCCCGTCGAAATGCCTTATCAATACAGATTTAATGCTAACGTTTTCGCCTATTTGGCATCTTCAGGCATGCATTCGAAATATCTCATGTGGTAGGCTATATTAATTTTACTGTGATTGGAATAACCATAACTATATAGATAAACACTCGTAAAATAAACATATTAAAACATATATACAAATTAAATAACACAATAAATAACAGTTGAGTTTATTATTGTTTTAATTAATTTATGTGTGTGGTGGTTAAAACCAAATCAAAATTCATATCTACTTCAATTTATAACAATGATTAAAACAACTAAATTATGGACATTAAAAGCGATCCAAATTATCTAAATGTTACCCTGTGTTTAAGATTAATCACTTCTGAAAATATCTTATTATTGTATTATATGTGATCATTATATATTTTACAAATTAATAGTTTGTGTCGTTGTAGCCTACAACAATTGTTGAGCTATTTTTCAACATATTCCCCACCGAAATTGAGACAGTTGCCATACGGGGAATTAAATTTTGTGTTCTTGTATAGTAAAGTCTGCAGCCTGAAATCGGAACCAGTGTGTGACAGCAGTTTGTATCTCTCTGTTGATCTCACGGTATGACAAGCTTCTCAATTCCGGTGGGGAATATGTTGAAAAATAGTTCAATTACCGTATCTGCTCCAATAAATCTTTCCATAAAATTGTGTAAACGGTTACAGGCAAACTTACATTCTCGACAGTCTTCGTAATTGCGCTCGAGTAGCCAAAATTTGTATAAGGACTTGTTTTGACATTATTTACATAGTGGCAGAAAAAAATAGGCCTACTTTTATGCTCCCATGAGAATGTTTGCTTGTTAGTTCCTACTATATAGCTATTAAGTATAATTCATAAGGTTTATATTGCTACAACACAGTAATGGAAGGGTTTAGAGCCATAGTGGGCCAAGCGCCATTTATTAAAACTGAGAAAGCAAGAGTTAAAGTTAAGTGAAGACCATAGTTTAATGAAGATTGACATATCATTTAGTTTTAATATGCATACTTTATATTACTTGCTATATGTTTCACTTAATTATGATGACTATTACACTTTTACTACGTCATACTACTTTTGACCAATAAAACGGTACGAAAGGACGTATTTCAACCAATCATGGCTGCTTATCGCACAATTTTATCGCGTCCCTAGAATTTGTTTATTTTTATCACTACTCTAGTATTTGTTTCTTTGTTTGCCAACATTTCAAACTGTTCTGGTCTGGACGTCAAAAAACAGAAAATTACAAACCACTCCAGTCGATGCACAGAACTTTCAAATATGCCTCGCATTGGCATTCAAGAACAAGAATTAATAAAGATCCCTGGTCATAGCTATGCACCTTCCCTGAAACCCTGTTTACAAATAAATAAAGAGCACCATTCGGAAATCCTGAATAAGTTGAGGAATAAACCATGTACATCAACGAGTACCACTTCTTTTACTCACACGTCCAATATAACATCAATTGAACCACCAACCACTAAAACATTCAAATTTGAAAATTGTACTTTCAATAATTGTTACTTTTAAAATTATTCATGTCTATTTTTTATTTCATCATCGTTAATTAAAACGTTTCTTGTTTATTTCATCATCCCTAATTAAAACTTTTCTAACACATGTTTATATTATTTAGGTTATGTTATAGCTTCTGCTATATGATATTATGGATAGTCACGTATCAGAGATTATTTAATAATAAGATTTATTGAAAATCATCTATCAAGTGACGTTGATTACTGGGATTCGGATGATTGAAGTGGAATGCAAAAGTTTTAATAAAAACGAAACTGAATCAACAAAGCCTTCTTGACTAGTAACCGTCTACAAAGTTCAATGAAGATTCCATAGTTAGCACAACTGCCATCTAGAGTAATGGTGCAATAATACATTTGAAGACAGTTGTATTTTCGTAAGTCAATATTTTATTGTACTGGAGTACTTTGTTACTTCTAATCTTTATATACTTTCTTCTAATCGTGTAATAGTCAATTAAATCCCACTCGAGTTTTGATTTTCTCTAGATAAATCAAAACCTCTAGTGAGATTAGTTGATAAGTAAATTTTAAAATCCGTTTTCTTCGTATTTAACATATGGCGCTTGGCCCACTATGGCTCTGAACCCTTCAATTTTTGGAAATTGGATCCATATTGATGAAAACTTTCTTTGCGAAATTATATTTTGTCAAACTTCGTGAATAACTCTGTACACTTCCTATCACCTCGATGCTAGAATTTCAAATAAAACTATTTGATTTCCCACGTGAAAATGGCAGCAGCAGCTCTATAAATGACGGGACGCTCGACGCACATTACATCTCGTTAATAATGAACACCGTAGCTGATGAACTGCAGTATTATTTAAGCGTTGCAGTGAAATCTTTCAATCTTTCACCCGGGACTCCTCCGATTACATGAATGCGGTGTTGTGCCCCTCTCAGTGGTTATCCGAGGCCATTACACTGTGATTAGTGGTCCCGCGTGTATTGTAGGTGCAGCCAGACATGGCACCTGTTAGACCCGGATTAATCAGGCTACCATCACCTAATCGGGAGTTAACAACATGCACTGCGGCCTCCGATCCTCTCTGAAAGGGGATATACTGCATCTGCTTCATTCGGCCTTGTTTCCAGTCGTCACTCAGAACTTTCATGTCATTTAATGCGTCGGTGAACTATTAAATATTGCCAAGTCTCGCGCATCACTGATCAAGCATCGGCTTCATAAGTGGGGGACCCGGGTTGAAAATCCGGATCGTGTAACAAGGAAGTCTTCATAGCATCAGATATAAAGTCTCTTTAAGATTTAAACATCGATTTTTTTTTTCTATTTTACTAGGTTATTTTACGACGTTTTATCAACAGCTTAGGTTATTTAGCGTCTGAATGAGATGACGGTGATAATGCTGGTGAAATGATTCCGGGATCCAGCACCGAAAGTTACCCAGCATTTGCTCATATTGGGTTGCGGGAAAACCCCAGAAACAAACCTGAACCACGTAACTTGTCCCGACCGGGAATCAAACCCGGGCCACCTGGTTTCGCGGCCAGACGCGCTAATTAAACATCGATATTGTACAGTTAAATTTATTTAAAAATACACATTTCAGTACAAATTGTAACAACATGAGATAACTTTTAAATAGCATGAAATATTTACTAATATTTCAGTAACCTTCCTTTTTGTCACTAGAGAAGGCACACCTTGTGCTACGCTAGAAGTACAAACTAACTTTTATAAAATAATGAATCAGATTATTGTGATGTACTGAAGTACAGACCGATTATTTAGTCCTGACAGCTCAGTGACGCGAAAGAGAGGAAGTAATAGGAGTAGTGGGGAGAGTTCCGGAGTAGAGATAAGGGCGAGCGGTGTTATTCGTTAGTTATAAGTCATTACTTGTGTTATTATTTTAATTATTGTACTTGTTCCTTAATCACGTATGTAACTTGTAACCGTAAATCATTGCTTGTAATATCCCTTTATTACTCTTAACTGTTCCATTGTTCATGAATTAAGTATTAATTTGAAAGTGAAGTCAAACTTTGTTTTATTAATCTACTATTGACTATCTTTTAGGTCGTGCATTTACTCTGAAACGGTTAGACATTCTTGTATATCTTTTGCATTGATTATTTCTCAAACATCTCATTAATCTTTAACAGGATCCATTCTTTCATTAAGGTGTATTCTTATACATAATTCATGTGAAATGTAACTGTGACCAGTATTTTATATCATTATTTTACTATTGTATATTGGTTATAAAATATATATTTTGATGCCAACTATAACCCTAATATACCTCAGGGTGAAATAGGGTTTATTAAATTGGATAATAAAAAAACCCTAACACCCCTTGGCGTAACTAAATGGACTCGCCTGACCCAGGCGCACATCGCCGGCGACTGTCAGGATTAAATAATCGTACTGTACGTATATTTCCGAGTAGGAATTCTACATCATCATATGATGAAGAATGGGTGGAGCGGAGAAAAAGTCCCGGTGCCGGAGAGAATTTTTCTCCGCTCCACCCATCCTTCATCATATGATAATGCAGAATTCCTGCACGAAAATATCATACGTACTTCGATACATCCCAATAATATGACATGCGTAAATAATCACTTATTGACTTAAGACGGCGCTCATTCCGTCGGATCCTGGCCACTTAGTCATTCGTAATGAGTGCACCTCTGCACATAGTGTTGGAGATTGTGCCACTGTCACACATCTATGATACAGTGCATAAGGTTTGGCCGCTAAAGGGAAACTAAGAGGTGAAACTTAAATTGAGAGGATTCAATCCGGCATCGGAACTGGAATCCGGCGCGGCTTAGTGGATAAAGCGTCAGCACGTAGAGCTGGTGTCATGAGTTTCGAGTCCCGGTGCCGGAGAGAATTATTCTCCTCTCCACCCATCATTCATCACAATGAATCAGGGTTGTGGAGTAGGAATCGAAAGCTGTTTTGGAAGGAGTAGTAGCCGGTTTAAATGTACTGCCTCTGATAGAGATCACGATGTACGATTATTTATAGAAATATTTCTTTTAACACTTCCTTTCGTATGAGTCCAACGACCTCAAAATTAAATACAGTGATGATACTTTCAGCTATATAATGTAAAAATAACGCTTAGTATAGTCCGGTATTTAAGATCAATATCTGTTACCTATAGGCATAATATCATTAAAGTAATATTTAAACATATTCTAATTTCTGAATATCAAAGTTGCTGTATGATTCACACAGTGTTGATGAAATGTTTAATTAATATAACCGCTATTAATACACATTGAATCTTTATGAGGGATTTGGAAGTAGCCCACTGTTTACTAATGAAGAATTCCCCAATCTTATCCTTGTCCTTTTATAAGTTTGATCTAAAATCCCATTTTTGTTTTTCATCGTTTGAAATTATTTGAAGTTACCGTGCTGCTTTGAAGATGATCATATCGTTAACTAAAACCTAAAACAATACAGTAACTGAACACTTGGTGTTCACTACATAAGAGCGCAGATTCAGGCGTCATTTCATTTGATATTCAGTGTTATCGATTCGAAATAGTCATGAGACATTTTGAGAATGAAGCTGAATCATTTACAAAAGTTTTCGAGCTCTTTCACTGATAGTTTCTGTATATGGTGCTCTGCTGCTCTCAGATTCCATCCAACAGGAAATAAATTAAAGAAACGTTTAATTTCTATTGTACAAAGTTATGAATTGCTCACAGAGGACAAGGAATAAAACGACAGAATTTTTCTCTTTGAAGCCATAAAAGAACATAAATGGCAAAGAGTTAGGGCTCCATTTACTAACTGAGCTACCAATGAGCCTCGGATAAGGAATAGATATTATAGAGTGCCCAGAAATTAAGTATCGATTTTGTAAAGATAGGGCGTTTAGAGGTAAGATGTGTATGGTAATAAATTGCAAGTACACTGTGTTTCTAAACTGTGTAGTTGCCGATGGAGTCTATGCATTGGTTTTGTGACAACAGCTAAACATGTGTTCTGTCGTTACAAGTAACTGAATCTGCATGATCTTCAGCTTACCAGAAAAGGTTGCTATGGTGATGTGGAGACTAGAGGGGTCTTCGTATGGTGACATTCGGACAAAATTTCAACGCCGATTCCATAAAGCTGAACGCAACAGACAAAACACTTCACACACTGGCGATCAAGTTTAAGCGTACTCGGGCTGTCACAACGCAGCCCGTACGAGGACGTCCATCATCCTCTGAAGCGTCATCAGATTGATAACTTTTTATCTGTCTCCATTAGAATGTTTGCTTGTGAGAAATAAAAAGAATACTTGTCGTTGAAAACGTAGAAAATGCATTTTTTTTAGATAATTGAATTTAAAGTTTTGGTTACACATAAATCTTACATTAACACAATTCTACAAATTATATGAGAGTGTACTTATAATTAAGAAATTGAGTTAACAATTTAGTGAAACCTTAAATTTTTAGCCGCGAAAATAAATAAAAGTTGTCAAAATTCTACTATTTTCAGTAGCGTTTCGCCTTAAAAACAAATAACTTATCATACGCATATTTATATTTACATTACAAATAAAATAGGATTATATTTATAAATATAAACAGTTTTTCTGACAATGCAGGTTTGCATGTAAGGCAAATTATATCAAGATCGAAACGGGAAAAAAACATAACAATAAAATAGCCAACAATGAAAATATTAATTTATAGATTATCATACAAATGTTTCAGACAAGTCAATAAGTAATTAAATATAGACATTAACACATCTAACAAAATACACTGTTATTTATAAAAGATGTATCACATTTAGACTTGATTAAATATTTAGCAAAAAAGTTCAGATTTAAACTTTAGATTTTCAATAAACAACGGAAAAAAACAATGGAAGAGATCAGTGAAGTGTTTTGTATGTAATATGACACTTATATGCTCAGAAACATGGTCATTACAATGAAGTGAAGAGAAATGACTAAAAGGATTTGAAACGAGAATACGGAGAAAAATGGAATGAGTGAAATGGACAGACAGAATAGGAATGAAGTTGTATTGGAAAGAGTGGGTGAAGAAAGAATGATGTTGAAACTCATCAGGAATATAAAAAGTGACTGGCTGAGTCACTGCCTGAGAAGAATCTGCCTAGTGAAGGATACACTGAAAGGAATGGCGAATGGGAAAAATCTTTGGGACAGAAGAAGTTATCAGATTATAGACGATATTAAGATATATGGATAATTATGCGGATACAAGAAGGATGGCAGAAAATAGGAAAAACTGGAGAATGCTGGGGTTGCAGTGAAAGAGCTGAATTTGAATATAAAACTATGACTGAATAAATGATAATATGGCTCCGTAGAAGATTCCTTCACTGTAAAAAAGGCAATACACCTTAACTTTCAAATATCAATTTTATCTACATCAACTTAATTTATCTTGCCAAACTATAAGACAACCTCCTAACTACAATAGCAATGTAAAATAAATTTCTCTATGTGTATTTATTTTTAATTTCTAGCAATTTTTAATCAATTACATTTACAACCTATAATCCTATGTGACATTCTACCTGTTCGTGTTACATGTATCAATTGTTAACAAATAGGTCAATACTAGTAGACTTCCGCATCTACTCCTCGGATTCTGTCAACAGCTTTATGTGAACAATGCAGAATCTAACTCTCTGAATACACTCTGAAGTCTTGGTTTTTCTGAATCGACGTATGCGAGGTGCGATGCCCGCCTCGCAGAAATCCGGACTACACGAGAGACAGTGAGTGGTTTCTATAACTGCGAGATGCGAGGTCTGCGCACCTCGCAACTATAGAAACCACTCTTCTATCTCTCGTGTAGTCCGGATTTGTGCGAGGCGGGTTTCGCATGCATCGGTTCAGAGAAACCAAGACTTTAATCACACCGAGTGACTGATCACTAGGTTCATTTTTATATTACGATGTCGGGATTATTTAGTGCAGAAAAAGAAGAATACAAATTTTCGCTACAATATATTCGAGACCACTGTGCTCGATTTGTGAAAGATGTCGGCATTTTCAGTCAGAAGAAACTGCTTGAAAAGTGAATAGTCTACTGATCAATCATTATATTCGAAGTATCATGAAATAAACATTCCTATATCAATATGTCTTCATTTATTAAATACGCCATCAGTACAGAGTTTAAAAGAAATTTCAAAGCCACTTTATATGCTGAAGTAAAATCCGATAAAAACGCAGGGTTAAAATGTAATTTTAAGATGTAGCCTATCAATGAGCTGACACGTAAATGAATCAAGCAACATGTACTGATCATCGCCTGCGCAACATTGCTTCTGAATGCCGTGCTCTGTAGAAGGAGTCGACTGAGTGCATCCATATCTTACAGCATGTATAGCGTCTGTGCTAGTACGTGTGTGTTCCAGAATACCCACAGGAGCAGGGCAGAATTTGAATTTGAAATGTGGATCAATATACCGTATTTCAATAGCCTATTTCTCCACAGTCTCTTTTCTTTCTTTCTGTCTCTGCCCCACTCTCTTTTTTCCTTTAGTATCTTTTTCCTCTCGCCATCCATCACTTTTTTCTCTCTCATTCAACATCTTCCTTCTTCTTTTCGTCTTTCACAGTGTACATTTTATATAGCAACAGAGTTGTAACTTGTCTCGCTCTTAATGATCATAAAGGCTCTGCAGTAGATATTTTATAATTATTTTTTCTATATATTGATTAATCAAATGAATTTTATCATGATTACACACTTTTAACACTTTACATCACTTAGAATTATGGTTATAACAACAACGCCCATGTGTTAAAATAAAATTAAGTTGTAAATAACTTAGTTATGTTGACAAGAAGCACAACACATCTTTAATACACAACTAAATTTCAACAGTATATCATTTGCTGATGATATGGCGTTGTTCGCAGAGAGGAAATGATACTAAAAGATATGCTACAGTAGCTAAATGACAGTTGTGAGCAGTATGGGATGAAGATCAATACAATAAGACGAAGAACGTGGTTATAGGAAGAAAGATACAGAAGATAAACTTGCGAATTCTAAATGAGGAAGTAGAGCAAGTGGACAGCTTCAAATACTTAGTGTACTATAACCAATAACATGAGCTGCTGCCAGGAAGTCAAAAGGAGGATAGCAATAGCAAAGGAAGCTTTTAATAGAAAAAGAAGGAATTTCTGCGGATCTCTGAAAAAAGAACTAGGGTAGAGACTAGTGACGTGCTTTGTATGGAGTGTGGCATTGCATGCGACAAAAACCTGGACATTACGACGAAGTGAAGAGAAGCTAACAGCAGCATTTGAAACGTGGATATGGAGAAGAGTGAATCGTGTGAAGTGGACAGACAGAATAAGAAATGAAGCTGTGTTCGAAAGAGTGGGCGAAGAAAGAATGATGCTGAAACTGATCAGGAGGAGGAAAAGGAATTGGTTGGATCACTGGCTGAGAAGAAACTGCCTACTGAAGGATGTACTAGAAGGAATGGTGAACGGGAGAAGAGTTCGGGGTAGAAAAAGATATCAGATCATAGACGGCATTAAGAAATTTGGATCATATTAGGAAACGAAGAGGAAGGCAGAAAATTGGAAAGATTGGAAAAAGCTGGGTTTGCAGTGAAAGATCTGCTCTTGGGAAAAACACTAAATGAAATTATCCTCAATACAGAACTAAATTTCAGTACACGCACCCTATTTGACTCCACACTATAAAACCCAACCTCCCCCAACCATCAAAACAACTGAAGAAACCGAAAGAAGCAAGAAACTTTCAAGTTCTGAAGATGGCTGATACGAAATCAGCCAACTGTATAATTTACATATATATTATTATAATGTACCGAAGTACATATGATATATCCATGCAGATATTCTGCGTCATCATACGATGAAATAGTAATGGAACGGAGAAAAATTCTCTCCGGCGCCGGGATTTGAACCCGGGTTTTCAGCTCTACGTGCTGACGCTTTATCCACTAAGCCACACCGGATTCCACAACGGCGTCGGAAGAATCGTCTCAGTTTTAAGTTCCAACTCTTGGGTTCCCTCTAGTGGCCGCCCTCTGCACTACGTCACAACCTAGTTTTAATTTCAACACATCAAAATTGTTACTACAACCATATTTGGTACAGCGTAGTAATTTCTGTTGTAATTCATAATTTCTTGAATTATTTCAGTTTTCTGTTACTGTTGCTGTAACGCTTTTTCGGTTATAGGTCTACAAACAGCAAAGGATAAAATTAAAAACTTCTCTAAAATTTGGGACTTCAAAGTAAATGAAAAGAAGTCCAAAGTATTGATATGTAAAAAAGGGGACAATAGAAGCGTAAAAAGAGAAATGGTCTATAAATGCGATACCTATTAAATGCGTCTCCAGATTCATGTACAGTACCTAGCAGTAGTAATATATAATAGGGGAAATTGGAAATGGAAACAGTTAACAAAACCCATTGAATTTTCAGGCATTATTGGACGTAACACATTGAGACGAGTATTGAAATGTCCGTTACAATGGAGGCAGTACCGAAATAGTTAAGAAATTTAGTCGAATTTATATATCTACAAGCTGTTTGAAGGTGAAATAGGTTATAGTCTACTGGAACTCGTGCACCGTGAATACTTCAACTTTCATACATCTTCAATTTTTAATAACTATTCCACTATTTCTTTTTCTGCTAAGATCCAGTAGGAGCAAGTGGTTGTGGACAATAATAATGTCATATCACAAATATAATATGAGATCATATCATGTATCATATCATATACCATATAATATCAAATCATATCACGTATATCACATATATCATATCATATCATATCATATCATATCATATCATATCATATCATATCATATCATATCATATATCATATCATATCATATCATATCATATCATATCACATCACATCACATCACATCATATCATATCATATCATATCATATCATATCATATCATATCATATATATATATATATATCATATCATATCATATATCGTATCATATCATATATCATATTGTATACCATAATATAAGTTAGATTTAGTTTTGATTATGAGCATAGTTTTTATTTATAGTCCTAAGTGTGTTCCATTTATTTATTTATTTATTTATTTATTTATTTATAGAGTTAAATTTACGTATACTTTTTTATTGCTGTACTTATTGCAATTTTTTTACTGTAAATATTGCAATGTTATTATTGTATATTATCCAACACTGCCATCGGGTGTATACCCAATAATTGTAGTGTTAATAAATATGTACATATATACCATATCATATCATATCATATCATATCATATCATATCATATCATATCATATCATATCATATCATATCATATCATATCATATCATATCATATCATATATCATATCATATCATATCATATATCATATCATATCATTTTTTCTTTTATTCATTATGCTCCATTGCAGTAATGCAATACTACACACATGTTACTACACTATTTTTACGTTCTGTCTGAACTTTAAAAAACTAATAGTAAACTTTTTGTGACAATAGTAGTGCTTTGACTATTTACAATATTTACAAGGATGTAAAGTCAACTGACTGAATAGAGTTTATGAATTACTTCTAATTATTTCAACATAATTATCTGACTTGAATACTAATACTAGTAGTAATACTAACACTAATCTTAACCAGTGTAGTATTTTCACTATTTACAATAATTACATTGCTGTGAAGTCTAGTGACAAAAAATTTCATGAATTCCTTATGATTATTTTAACATGTCTGACTTGAATATTAACACTAATAGTAATAGTAACACTAATTTTAATTGTGAAGTCTATTGACTTAATAAAGTTTATGAATTGCTTATAATTGTTTTAAGATATCATATCATATGTCTCGTATCATATAATATGTCTCGTATCATATAATATCGTATCATATATATATATAATATCATATCATATCATGTCATATATCATATCATATCATATCATACATCATATATCATATCTCATATCATATCATAGCATATCATTTATCATATATTTCTTTTTGTAACAGGAGTCACGATATATGTTGGACCATTAGATAATCACAAATCGTTTGGTTTCTGTATTGCACAAACAACTGATATGTAGGTCACTAATATTTCCATACCAAGGGGGACGAAATGTAGCTACATTCAGATTTAACGGGGTAAATCCGATGCAGGACGCTGCTCCCAATAGCAAATCGATAACCGGCGGATCATAAATATTTTCCGTGAGTAAATCACTTTGTATTGCTCATCACTTACATAGAGTTTCAATATTCACATACAGCGATTTATGTCGGAAGTTTATGTGCACTATTACACTATTATTTTGAGAATAAGATATAGGCCTAGTGGAATGCTATTAAAATCTGACTTAAAATATAAAAATATTATCTATATAATATATAGGCTATTACATACACATAATTATATGTTCACACATAGCCTACTCTATATACATTAGGAATATACGTCAAGAAAAGAGGTGCATTGTAATTTAGAAAACTTGCGCTGCTTGTCGGAAAGCATCAAAGAGTTTCAAAATGGATCCCTACTTTGCCTTTGTTTTGAGAGGCGGAAGGAAGATTTTACATCCGCCGACTCCATGGCAGAACGATACCGTTCTCTCGGCCACGGAAGGCCAATTTAATGTAACCTGCTGTACAAGAAATCCGAGACGAAGCATTTTGCAAACGGTTACTGACTTCGATGTTGAACACGTGCTTTCAGTCGTAAGTAAACTATTTTATGAAAAGAACATTATTTGTTCAAATACAAATAGAACATCAAAAACATAGTTTTCATTTATATAAGTTTAATTTAATGACACTTTAGATTGCGAAGTTCAGATACATTGGTATTTAAAACCAAGATCTAGATTAAAATCCCTAAGATTCTAACAAGAGATAATTTCAGAATCATCTAGTCGATATGTGCGAGTAAGAAACCAAAAGAAAAGCTCAGATCTAAATATATTTGAAAATATCATCTAGATATAGTTTGGAACCAGCTCACATGTTTGACACGACTATCAAACATCAATTCATTTCCCATCAAAATCAAATACAAGTTGGAAGAAAACGAATTTAATTAATAAACAGGAGTTAATGATCATGTTATTAGGAGCAAATTTTGTCAAATAATGTTTTTCATAAGCAATAACCCATTAAGTTTTTCTCAATTATTATTCGAGAAAAAGATACCGGTATGCAACATGAAACAATGTTTCAACGTACTGTATCACTTTAAGACTTGTAGAGGAATGAATCTAACCCTAACAGAATTATTTTGCCTGCAGTTTTCGGCTTTCCACAGCCTCATTACTGCAGTTCATAAGCGAAATTTTCTATTTCTTTTAGGCGATTAATCGAAATATGTACATTTTATTACTTACTTATTAGTAAAATAGGCTATGATCTGGGTATTCATAGCTTATCCTAGACTGCGCTACAGAAACAACTTTTCTTGTTTTCTATACTTCTAAGGATATGAGAAGACCTGTAATACGTATCCCTATTATACTGTATAAACAGTTCATGATGATGATGATGATGATGAAGATGAAGATGGAAATTTTGCGTGATTCAGTTCTCTTCGAGCAGTGGTACAGAGAGTATCGTACGACTGTTACTCTCAGTCAAAATGTGTGCTCTAATTGGGAATCCCGCCAGCTGTAAGATACACTCAGCCATACGATTTCTTGTGGCTGAAAAGCGGTGAGCTGTGTGTCCGAACTGAAAAATGTCAACTGGGAAGTGTTCAGTTATCCTCCATACAGTCCTGATTTGGCTCCTAGTGATTACCATCTTTCCATGCATATGAAGAAGTGGTTAGCATCGCAGCGCTTTGACGATGACGAAGACTTACAGTCCAGCGTCGTAGAATGGCTTGAGTCACAGGAGGGAGACTTTTATTACTGCAGTATTCAAATTTCCGTTTAACCTATAAGCATCTCAATTTAGCCTAAAACTATGTAGAAAATAAATCAGAGTTTGTAGTTTCAAACTATTGTAAACAAATCCTGTAACCTCAGTGATTTTTACTACAATGTCATTTTTACTGCAATAAAACAGAACTTGCTAGATGAATCACAATAAATTTAAATTTGAACGTCATGAATACTGTAAGAAACATAACTACAGTTTCTTTCTAAATATCCCCCAAATGCCACACAACAGCTGTATTAAAATACAACAGAAATGTTGGACCCAGAATATATAATGCATTAATTAGAGCTTACCCTGAACTCAGTACACATAACACACATAGATTTAGGAAACAAATTAGATTAATTATGAATTATTTTGTGCTTCTTTTAAGCAAATTGAGTTAAAAATTGATACTCTAATATTAATGTACTTTTGTATTTTCTATTTGTATATATTATTACATGCTGTATGTATTTTATCATATATTAATGTTTTTGTGCTCAATGAACTCTTCATTTTGTGATGTATTTTGTCCCAGATCACATGGATTGCTCATTCCTATGCTAAAATCGGTTGCACTTTGAAGAGAACAACCTCCAGGATCGCCACCCGTCCTCCGTAAACGAACACGAGATGGCAGTACAGCCGCTAATGCAATTCTAATGGGAGTTATGACGTGACTCCTTTTGTAATAACTAGATGGCAGCATAGTAAACCTGACAAAAGTTGTTACCGTCAAAGCCAATAACACCGAGCAATCTGGGTATATATGATTTAGGATTTTGTATAACTGATCTGAACTGCTCCCAAGCATGAGCTTCTGCTCTTTCGGGCTGCAATGCCTATTGTAGCTCAAGTGTAATGTATTAAATAAATAAAATTGAATCTTGAATTTGAATACACTAAAAAAGATACATTATATATTTACATTAAAAAGATACAGTAAGAAACTATTATATACATAAAACAGAAATATAAATTAAGAAATTTACTCTCGTATGAGCAAACGCTTGTGGTCGGGTGTAAACTGATCTTCGTATCTTTGTTTACATAGAATAAACACGTATTTTATTGTATTGTGACAGAGGATAGAATAAACACGTATTTTATTGTATTGTGACAGAGGAACCAATAAAACTAGTAGTATACATTCAAATACATTGTAAGATTCTTTCATAAATAAAATATAAAAGATTATTCAATCAAACTAATAAATTAGTATTCTAAATCACATGTGCAAGGCGAATAATTTCTTAAAGCTTGCGAGTCTACACAAGTACTGTGAACGACAGATGTATGGAGAATGGTTGAAGGTACACTAAGTTGTATCTGTAATTTCATCAATAATGCATCTAAATCAACGTGAAGAAAAAGCCACTAATTTATAAATGAGAGAAATAGACATTCATTATTTTTGTGATGTCATACAAACTAACTTACGGGAAATCCTTTCGAATTTAGATTGTCAGGTAATTATTCAATTCAAGTATGTACAGTAATTCCCTTATTAAGATATTAAAAATATAGTGTTAAACGATGTTGTAATTCAATTTTCTAAATAGTAAAGGCAAGAGTTTTATGATTTTTTCTCCTAGACTACATCGTAAACTTCATTTTATTCCCTATAAAGGATCGTGTGTATATTAGCAGCGTAAATTAAATACATGAATTTCGTAACATCATTCAGACTACTGTCCCTAATTCTATGTTGTTTTTTTGCAGTCGCATTTTCAGTTTTTCTCATTCGCTTTCTTATTCCAATCCCCTCTCATCTCAAGTACTTCTGTGGATATGGAGAAAGAATATGTATGTATAGAATACCCGCACATCTTTTTTTGGAAAACACCATTCATTCATTCATTCTTCACATAACCCTCTACCGGAATTTCAACGGTGGTTTCGTTTTTCCTTCTATTCATATATACGTAGGATTGTGTGGAGAAAGAGAGAGGGAGCACAATGTATAAATCAACCTTTATACCAAGCCTGCATTCCAGATATACGAGGTGAAATTTATGAAGGCCCAGGCACCTTTTTTTCATATTGGTTGGTTAGAGGTTTACTGTAATTTGACGCCGTATCAAAAACACAATAAACTATCGTAACAGAAGAATCTTGCAGAAAATTCAAAGACTATAGAGGTCCAGCGGTAATAAAAGGAATGGAAAAAGAAATATATAGGCTTATCACACTCGGGTTGCTATTGTAAAAAAGGAATATTTATGAATGTTTGGTCGCCGGTTCTAACTTCAGAATGTTCACAGTTTAAGAAATATTTGTGCGATATGTTAGACTGGTTACGAACGCTTCCTGATGTGATAGTTTAGTCCTAACTGGATTCTTGCCAGACTGGTGATGTAATTCCATTCTTGTTAGGTACGAGACTACGCTGTGAATGGAAATAATTATCTATAGTAATGTCACGGGAGGTCTGAGATTTTCCGATAAATCGACGAGCGAAGCGAGTGGGTTTATCTGGGAAATCTCAGACCTCGAGTGACATTTATTGGGACTATTTCGTCAATAAAATAAAAACGTAAATAATTTATCCATAGAATTCGATCACAAAATGTTAATAATTATATATTAACGAATACTTAACCTATTCAGACATTGTGAAGTTGAAATACTCGTAGATGAATATCGATTACTGCAATAAAGAAATTCGATGTTATTATTCAGTAATGCCAATTGGGAAAAGCGAAATACAGGTTTAACAATGTTAATTACATGTACTGCACTTTTCACTTATTATTATAACATAAATACATTTTCATTATCTGCTGAAATCATAATTTAATTTAACAGTAATAGTGGGGACCCCTATATACCAATGCTTATGTATTCACAGCGAGACATGTTGCTACACAGTGAAGCCATCTCTTTATGGATAGGCCTAATTAAAACACGAATTTTATTACACCATACGTAAGGCAGTTTGATCAAAGACCTTATTATTGCCATGCAAGGTCTTTGGGTTTGGTATGCGATGATGTTACATAAATTTGAACGCCTGACTTTCTATTGATTGTTTCATTTCATTCACAAAATACAAATTTTATAGGCTTTATACGTTAAGTTACCTCTCGGAGCACGACCAATGTCAGCTGTGCCTTATTTCGACCGTTACAATCAGTGCTACACGAAAGCATTTTTTATAGCTCGACAAACGCATTCTCGCTGTAGTGTGTAACGGAACTAAAGCTGCATGTACACAGTTCAATATTCCAATCGCGTATGCGTGCAATCTAGGAAGAATATTGAAAGAATCAAGTTTAAAAAGGTACGTTCAATTAAGATGCATGAAGATTTTGTGTCTACATGGTGCGCCGTTTTGAACGTCGTCTTCACTGCGTAAATATATTAATTAATATTAAATATCAATCTTGCATTCATTGCTTTAAAGTTGAAAGAAAAGTTTAAACGTGTAGTTGCATCTTAATGGATCATCAATTTACGGGGAAACAGTTGGTGACAACGACTAAACAAAATAACAACGATGCCATAGATTGATAGCGATAAATCTAACTGCAAAATTTATCGCAAAGTGTGACTGTGTTTGGTTGGAATTCAAAATTTCATTACACTTCATTGGTTGAAAATGGAATGACGTCATGTAAACGAAATAGTCCACATAATATGTAAATAGAAGATAATAATGACTTGCAGAATTGACATTTTGAATTTTCCTGCAGGTTTCTCATTCATGAATAGGTCGTTCTATGGATGCCCACAACTATAATAATAATAATAATAATAATAATAATAATAATAATAATAATAATAATAATAATAATAGTCTAATAATAATAATAATAATAATAATAATAATAATAATAATAATAATAGTCTAATAATAATAATAATAATAATAATAGTCTAATAATAATAATAATAATAATAATAATAATAATAATAATAATAATAATAATAGTCTTTTGTTGACATCGTACAAAATTTTGCCCATTATTCTTTTGAGAAGGTTAACTCCATACGTAGACGAAATTATTGGGGATCATCAGTGCGGTTTTAGGCGTAATAGACCGACTACTGATCAGATTTTTGTATTCGACAGATATTGGAGAAAAAATGAGAGTATAAAGGTACAGTACATCAATTATTCATAGATTTCAAAGAGGCATATGACTCGGTTAAGAGAGAAGTTTTATTAATATTCTTATTGAATTTGGTATTCCCAAGAAACTAGTTCCATTACGGAATATGTATGATAAGAACTTTCTTGTGTTAAATTTTAACGTACCTTGTTAACATGTTTCGACCTATTTTCGGTCATCATCGGAACTGGTCGTTGTTGGTCTTGGCGCCTCTTGTTTCCTGTGTGGGTGCGTTCGTAGTGTAGAGTCAAAGAATGTATGTGTTTTGAAATTGAGTTGTGTGTTGAGAATATGGTTGGGCGCCAAGACCAACAACGACCAGTTCCGAAGATGACCGAAAATCGGTCGAAACATGTTAACAAGGTACGTTAAAATTTAACACAAGATGAAACTTACAGCAGAACCCGTATAGGCCAGTTTCTATCTAATGCTTCACTGTGCTTTTATTCACTGTGGGCTAAAGCAAGGAGATGTACTATTACCTTTATTTTTTAACTTTATTCTAGAATATGTCATTAAGAAAGTTCAGAACAGAGAGGGTTTGGAATTAAACGGGTAACATCAGCTTCTTGTCTATGCGGATGACGTGAATATGTTAGGAGAAAATCCACAAACGATTAGGGAAAACACGGGAATTTTACTTGAAGTAAGTAAAGAGATAGGTTTGGAAGTAAATCCCGAAAAGACGAAGTATATTATTATGTCTCGTGACTAGAATATTGTACGAAATGGACACATAGAAATTGGAGATTTATCCTTCGAAGAGGTGGAAAAATTAAAATATCTTGGAGCAACAGTAACAAATATAAATGACACACGGGAGGAAATTAAACGCAGAATAAATATGGGAAATGCCTGTTATTATTCGGTTGAGAAGCTCTTGTCATCTAGTCTGATGTCAAAAATTCTGAAAGTTAGAATTTATAAAACAGTTATATTACCGGTGGCTCTGTATGGTTGTGAAACTTGGACTCTCACTTTGAGAGAGGAACAGAGATTAAGGGTGTTTGAGAATAAGTTTCTTAGGAAAATATTTGGAGCTCAAAAGGAATAAAGTTACAGGAGAATGGAGAAAGTTACACAACGCAGAACTGCACGCATTGTTTTCTTCACCTGACATAATTAGGAACATTAAATACAGACGTTTGAAATGGGCAGGGCATGTAGCACGTATGGGCGAATTCAGAAATGCATATAGTGTTAGCTGGGAGACCAGAGGGAAAAAGACCTTTGGAGAGGCCGAGATGTAGATGGGAGAATGATATTAAAATGCATTTGAAGGAGATAGGATTATGATGATAGAGGGTGGATTAATCTTGCACAGGATAGGGACCGATGGTGGGCTTATGTGAGGGCGGCAATGAACCTGCGGGTTCCTTAAAAGCCATTTGTAAGTAATAGTAATAATAATAATAGCAATAATAATAATAATAATAATAATAATAATAATAATCATAATAACCATAATAATAATACTCATAATAATCATCATAATAATAATAATAATAATAATAATAATAATAATAATAATAATAAAAATGTTTGTCTTTGGCCAAATTATTCAATCTTTAATTTATTCTTCCAGCAGTTTGTAAATTTATCCCGCCATTGCTAATTACTGGCTTTTTCACCTCTAGGCCTGTACAATATTTTATGATGAAGGGTAAATATTTGATATTTCTTTATGTATTACAGAGTAATTTATTTATTCCTTAACAACTCTCGAAATAAAATCAGTCTTCTTCGTTTTTGTCTCAATTGTATATATCCTATTCATTTAAATGTTTTCTTACACGTCATACTTTCGATCATTTAGCCTCTGATTTCAGCGTATTTTGTAGGAAGAAGCTTTCCAACGCTATTTCACTCACTGATTTCGACTGTATAACTTCACAACGCTACACTAAAAACGCACAGCCTGGCAGCAACCTCACACTTATTTATTTATCAATTTGTGTGAATTGGTGGAGAACCGGAAACATCAAAAACTTCATTTACATGATAACATAGCAACGTATACAAACCTCTAGCAACAACACGCAAAACCCTCACAGTCTAAAGAAATTCACTCACACAAAATTGATGACGAAAGATCCCACTTCTACAAAACATTGAAATCAATAGGTCGTAATAAGCAAGGAACGTCCCTTACAATATGAAGTGAATAAGAATACTTTGAGTGTTAAGGCTGGTTCACAATAAACCGGGAACGGGAACGAGAACGAGAACGAAAATATTGTTAAAATAAGTGTTTTTAATTGATAGCATTCACAATTAAATATTGTGAACGCTTATATTTAAATACGTTTATTTTAACATTATTTCCATTCTCGTTGTCGTTTCCGTTCCCGGTTTATTGTGAACCAACCTTTAATTTTGAACAGTAAGAAGCCTCTAAAGTAAATTCGTCTATGATATGGTACGGAACATGCAAGCTAGTCTACTTCAGTCGCGTTCAACACCGCTTTTCTATGCACCAATGCTCTAAGTGCTTTACAGCTATGTCAATAGTTAGGAGGATCTTGAAACATACATCAAAGTAACTTCTCTCAACGCAGTGAAGTGATATTTCATTCACCCTACACTTCAGCTCTCTCTGTTAAACTGTCGACATACATGTCTTCACAGTTTTTTTCGGTTGAGTTCGCAAAAATATCGTACATGGCTTACTCTAAAAGAACATCAGAGATCTGTCTAAGTGTTAGAAAGAAGTACACTTAATATTAAATTTATAGAAGATATTATGTGTCATACGTAACAAAAATGTCAATTGCATTCTTTAAGTATTTCTATGTCATACTTCAGACTCAATTAGTTTTCTGTCTAGCTTCAGCTTGCTATCAATAAGTTATTTTCTTTGTTACCTATTTCATCATCACTATATCAGGTACTTCACAGTTATTTTATTAAATAAACCTTAGTTATTACGAAGATGAGCTTCTTTTTCGTAACTACAGAATTACATTCATCTTGAAAAGTAATTGAAACCATACAAAAATATGTACATGAATCAGACTATTTTTGTTACTTTTACTACTATTTTTTATTACTACTGCTGCTGCTATTGCTACTACTATTGTATTATTATTATTATTATTATTATTATTATTATTATTATTATTGTTATTGTTATTGTCTACGGTGATAGGCTATATCGGGGATCACGCTAGCCGTTGAATTCGAGGATGGCGGATTGAAACCAAGGGCTACGGATTTCAAACATCACAGAATATTGGGTAAAATTTGTAGGTAATTTCTGATCAGGGCTCAGTTTCGACAGTGAATAAACTCTCTAGTTGAAAGCATCGTTTAATAAAGTAGATTATAAACATTGTATTATTATTATTATTATTATTATTATTATTATTATTATTATTATTATTATTATTATTTGTTCATTCAATTACAGAGCAATAACAGTCTACCACTGACAAATAGTGTACCTTATTCCACATAATCTTAAGGATCGTAAAAATTATAGCATAGTTACGATCCAATCCTTTATAACATAATCCTGAAGCGAGACCTATTATATAAAAATAAATGTTTCTTTGATTGTTACAGTATGTTGAAATAATAAATTGGTTTAATTATCAAAAATTACTATTTCAAATTCATGAATTTCTTACACATTGTCACAAAAGTGGTCTACTTTTAATGTATTTGAATTCCGAAAGTTTGCAAAAAAAATTGCAGCTTTATAATACACTATCTACCAAAAAGTAATTGGGCACTGTTTTTGTCCCTTTATAACCTCGTGTTACCACCTCTTGTTGCTATAACAGCAGCCATCCTGTCAAGTATACTCTCCACTAGTTTGTGTAGGACATCCACTGGAATGCGTCGCCATTCCTTTTGCAACATGGCACTCAGTTGGACAATGGAAGTTGGTCCCATGTTTCGGCGGATAATATGCACTGGTATGCAGACAATAATGTTCACCGGTTGGACTGGCCTGCACGGAGTCCTGATCTCAATCCCAATGAGCAGCTTTGAGGCGAATTGGACCGGTGATTGAGGTCTCGGAAGATGCGGCCAACTACCATTTTTCAACTGAGTGCCATGTTGCACGAGGAATGGCGATGCATTCCAGTGGATATCCTACAAAATCTAGTGGAGAGCATGTCTGACAGGGTGGCTGCTGTTAGAGCAACATGAGGTGATACCACGAGGTTCTAAAGGGGCAAAGAAGTGCACAATTACTTTTTGGTAGATAGTGTAGTATTAATTTTGTTTTATGAGATGTATGCGCTATATTATACAAGTGTAAGAATATTTTTCCAATTTTTAATTATCTATTATAACGCTGTAAACATTACATCAATTTATACTTGTAAATTTTTGTTTTTTCTTTTTAGTTGGTTATTTAGCGACGCTGTATCAGCTACGAGGTTATTTAGCGTCGATGAGATTGGTGATAGCGAGATGGTATTTGGCGAGATGAGGCCGAGGATTCGCCATAGATTACCTTGCATTCACCTTACGGTTGGGGAAGACCTGGGAAAAAACCCAACCAGGTAATCAGCCCAAGCGGGGATCGAACCCGCGCACGAGCGCAACTTCAGATCGACAGGCAAGCGCCCTAACCGACTGAGCCACGCCGGTGGCCGCAAAATGTTGTGCATTTCAGTTTATGAATTATATAAATATACGAAGCGGGATTCCCAATCTTACGTCCCTCAGAAAGAAGTCATGGCAGTGATTTCATTACACTGATATCAATCCATTTTAGAATTTCAACAAAGGTCATCGGATGTCATGCAAAAATAATTCAGAATTAAATTAACAATACGTAACTACATAAAACTCTAAGTTAACATTTCCGGTGAACTAGGATTCAACATATCTTACTGCCAGTAAAATAAAAAGTTGTGACAAATTCGAATATATATGAAAGAAACTGAAAGACAATGAAACAGCAAATTATTAAAATGATACAGTTAAATTGTACCGAGTTTTTAGTCGTCGTGTGCCGTCCCGAAGTATCACAGTACTGGAACACGCAATGTTCCAATTTTTTCACGTAATTACGTCTTTCTTCGAAGTATAAATTGATTAGCAATGTCACACTTTTAGCTTAACACTAAGTTCAAGAAGTTTCCGCTATATGTTCTGCAAGCCAAAGTGTGTGCGTGGTATCACCTGTCAAGTATTTCGTAATCCACTTGCAATTCAATAATGCGGGGAGAGTTATGTAATAAATAATTTAATAGTACTGTATTATTAAAAATAAAACTAAAATACAATAAATATATTAAATAATAGAACTTATCACTAATGATGGAACTAACAATAAAATACAAAACAATAAAACACTGTATTCATTGACGAAAATTGAAATCAATAGAAAAAGGACCTGAAATACTACTTTACAAATGAATAACTCATCAAACGATACTATCATATTTCTAAAGATGAGTAGTAATAATACATAACACAAAAATAACAATCATAATAAGATAATGAACTTGAAACGTCGTTTCAAAGTAATTTTTCAACGGAAACATTCGTGTAGCCTTGGGTACCATACCTGGTATCACCTATACCTATTACTGATGAGAGTTACATTTTTCAAATGTAAACTCCACATTTCGTAGCATACATATGTCCATTTTGCAACATTTCTTACCTTCAATCCTGTCAGAAAACAACAATTTCTATGACTATCCTATGTTTCTTTGTACAGCTTTCCTTGAGTTATTGTTGCCGATATGGAAGCAAGTGTGTGTTATAAATCAATCATAAATCCGTATTGTCGTTAAAAGGCTTAAACAAAAGGATTCTCCACAGCCTTTGTACAGAACATTCTAGTGGAAGCCTAAATAATTACTCGTGTTTGTTGCACAAACACAAATATGTAATTTCATAACACGTGGAATTCATTCACAAGTAAATCTGGCGTAAATTGTGAATAACTGAGTGTGGCTTTGATCTTCGTATCAACCGCGAAATTTCTTAGAATACCTTTTAATAAAAAATGAATCAAGTACAATATTAGGATTAGACCATCATAAGAATAGGACTTATGCACGTGCTTTCAAACCTAAACTTCTCTATATTTCTCCGGAAGTGTCCTAGAAATATACAGATCTGACAGCTATCTATTAGTATAGTAGCCTGAAAAAGAGTTTACCTTTTGTACTAGCACCAGCATATCCATCTCCACATCCACACACCTGCCGGGAACAATGCAGGGAGACAATATTTTTCCCTTATTGTTCTCACTCCACATGAATGCTGACACGATTTTACGCAAAATGAGTAATGATTGCTCTCCATTTCCATCCAATGTATGACAAAAAAAAACACTAATTAACACACGAACAGAATAAACCTATTCTTTTGTAAACATGCGTCCTCTTCCTGCGATAGCGGGCAAAAATGGCCATGTCTGGCGATCAAAAAAACCTAAGTTTCACACTGTTGTTCCCGCAACATGTTGACGGGTAGGTAAACAGTTGACGTGACCACAGTTTCCGTTCCGTGCCCTATGATCATAGCGTATCCCTGTCGTCCAACATAGATAATACCGTCACATATTCGTTCAGCACCGATACCGTGGCAATTTTAGTCATCATTTTATGAAATCGAGAAATCATTTGATTTGAATTCGCTCTCTTTCTGCGACCTACCTGATCAAAGTCTTTCTCTTCGATTTATGAGCGATGAATGCCCAAGGACAGGTCTTTCACTGCAAACCCAACATTCTCCAGTCTTTCCTATTTTCTGCCATCCTCTTTGTCTCCTCATATGATCCACATATCTTAATGTCGTCTATCACCTATCTTCTTCTGCCACGAACTCTTCTTCCATTCACCATTCCTTCCAGTTTCAGCATCATTCTTTCTTCATCCAAAAAGTTAAGTGATTCTGAAGATCCGTATATTTTTTCCCTTTCTGATAACGATATATTATTATTATTTGTCTTGATATATTATTTCTTATGTCTATTGATATCAAATCCTTTTCTTTTTTTCCTTCCGAGACGGACCCGAAGGCTAGCGCATCAGCCTGATCCTTATTGTGCAACATCCTTATGTAGGGTCGTTCAAAAAGCGCGCCGGTTTTGATATATCACATTATGAACATTATTTTTTCAAAGTACTTTAAACTAGGACATAAACATTTTCAACTCACCTTCCCATTTCAGGTATGGAAAATGATGTCGGGCATATGACCCTCTCTACTGCGCTGGCATGCAAGAATTCTGTCCGTGAAATTCGCTATGACTGCCCGACAAAATTTCCACTTGGATTTCACCGACAACTCGTCGAATTTCCTCTTGTAACTCGCGGATGTTTCTGGGTTTATTGACATACACCAATGATTTAAGATTACCCCATAGAAAAAAATCGCATGGTGTTAAATCATATGACCTTGGTGGCTGTTTATGGTCATCATTACGCGAGTTGAGACGATCCGGGAACTGCTCAAGGAGCAGCTCAATTGTTTCGCGGGCATAGTGATTGGTGGCACAATGGTGGTAATGGAGATCATATCGGAGAATTCGCCGTACTGAAGAACATCCTATGCCTAATTCTTGGGATCGGCGAAGGACCGATTTCTTTGGACTAACAGTCACACTGTCACGAACCACACGTTGCGCAATAGTATACTGCTCCGTGGCTAGACACACAATGACAAAACGCGAGAAATTCAGATTGAAGCAACAATCGGAATGTTTATAGATATCGAGATGAAATAAAACCATGTCGAAAACCGAGAAACAAAAAAATACCAATTGAATCAAAACCGGCGCGCTTTTTGAACGACCCTTTATTATGGGACGATTGTTGAAATCCTTAGGACCGCATTCCTGTCAGTGTGTGATTCGCTGCTTGGCAACATCTTATCTATTCAGCTACAGCAGTGGTCAACACTCGCTGAATTGGGTAGAGTACAAAAAGTGCAAAAAAAATATGCTCCGTCGTGCAGAAGGAATAGGGAGACAGCATACCCGCCAGCAGCCAACGGTGCACAATGATGCTGTAAGAGACCTGCGGGTAAGAGACGCTAGCCCGAGAGTGCAGTATGCTGATGACCGCTGAGCTATAGCATCCAGTTCCGACAGAGTCCGCGTGAACAGGAACGTCCCTCCATCTCCCTGTTGATATTCTGCCGCCTTCTCAGGTCGATGGCATCTGTTCGGAAACCACGTACTACGTCCTGCTTCATTCTATATTGACCTGAAGAAAGCGGCATTGTACATATCGCGACTCCTCAAGGCGCCATCTGTCCGAGGGAGCTGCACTCCCTGATCTGTCGTAGATCGCTGTAAAAGCCCTGCCGGTTTGAAAGTTGGCCGCCAATGGGAAGAATGCTTCATGCCCAAGTAATAACGTACCTGAGATTATCTCAACACTACAGACAAATTTAAAATATGGTTTATTTAACGACGCTCACAACTGCAGAGGTTATAGCAGCATCGCCGGTGTGCCGGAATTTTGTCCCGCAGAAGTTCTTTTACATGCCAGTAAATCTACTGACATGAGCCTGTAGCATTTCAATACACTTAAATGCCAACGATCTGGGTCGGAATTGAACCCGCAATCTCTAGCATAGAACGCCAGCGCTATACCAACTACGCTACCGAGACCAACCAGTACAGACATGTTCCAAGATGAAGAGTCTTTAAATTTAACAGTCAACTTCTAAGTACAGGATAACAAATCGACAGTCCTACTGACCACATTACATTACACAATGAACCGCGCGCAGAATAATAAATACGCAACTAGCACCAAACTCAGGAACTCAACTGCGTTCAGGTCCGGTTATCAGGTAGCATGACTTGCGGCTGCGGACATTGACTACAATGGAAACACGTTTCGACCAATTTCGGCTGTTTCCCATCAACCTAACCGGCGGATACCCGATTGTAGGAGTATTTAAGTCTTCGATTGTAGTAAATATAGTAGTGCAGTAGCAGAATAATTATAATAATGTCAGTAGTTGTGGAAGACAAAGGAAAGAAGGTACAATCTTAGAAACAAAAAATGACTAATCTCCTGTAGTGTGAATTTCTGTATTGAGTCCACATCGGACAGTGCCTGGCTCACATGATTAGGAAACGAATATTCATTTTGCACCTAATTTACTCCTTGAATATGTCTTCATAGAATTTGACCTATAAACATACAAAAAAGGCAATAAACAAACAAAACAAAGGAAAAACAGAGTGGAGTAGTGCATAAGAAATTCTTTCACGTGTAAACCTAAGTTCTCACGAAATCGACTAAAGTCTTTACATTTTATTGTGACAAACATTTTGAATTTTTCTAGTTGAATGTTTTTAGCTATAAATTCTATAAATTCAAAGTTTACATATTTCAATTTTTGCTCTATATTGGAGTGAATCGGGGGAGATGACTATCGGAGAAAGATGCTTATTTCTTTGTAGTTTCACATTCTTCCAAGAGGAACGCTAAGCGCGTGTCTTCATGATCACTGAGACATTGAATGTCTGTAGAGTGGAAGCTAACTCATTTTGCCACGTGTTTTTGTTGTGAGAAGAAGAGAAGCAAGAAAACAGCTAATTTTTCTGCTATAAAATATTTGCAAAGGTATGTTAAAATTTTAATACAGCCTTGTCAAACCTTTGTGATGGATATTGTAGTAAAGATTCTAAAGTTTGTATTGTTGACAACCAACGACCTTGTTCTACCATCTTAGGTTGCGTCACAGCACTAGGCATCTTACCCCGATACTTGGGGAAGATGATCACTTTTTTGGGGGGTAAGATGACAACTTGTTGCAAGAGTTTTATTTTTTGTTTTATTGCAGGGAATGTGTAAACATTACGTAAGATCCACTGATAGAAATCAATAGATTTAGGACAGTCTTCAACTTCCGATGGAACAAGTTATAACAGAGGGTATGAACTGTTTTATAACATCGCAAGCATACGGGATTCCTTAGCGTATCCTTAAACGCCGCCTAAAAGGAATAATGACCAAAAATGTATTGGATTGAATTCATTGTGTGGAAGAAGTGATTTCAGGAGTCTTGCACACAGCAATATAATATGTGCAATGCCTGTGTTGCTAAGTAGTAATAAACGAGTAAAAAAGTGTTATATACATGCATAAAACCAAGTTCCGGTAAAATACATACAACAGTAAATGTCTTAATTGCATTTGCCATATTACCCGACTATCGGGGGAAGATGCCTAGTGTGCAGGCAAGAAGAAAACTTGTATCTATAAACAAGGTAATTAATGTTTTCTGTTTTGTACCAAAAATATAGTTTCAAAATATCTTCCAGACTTTCATATTTCAATATGAAATTCAAAACTAAAAGAACACTACCGGTACCTAAATTTTCAATAAAAGAAAAAGTCAGGCATCTTCCCCCGATCCATTCTATTACTATTATCATCATAATCATATTAAGCTCCCTTGTGAAAGTACCAAATTCCAAAGTCGGGATTGTAAGAACGATAAGATGTATTTTGTCCTAACGTGAAAACGTTGAGCATTCAGCATATGTTTTCTTCTCGAAGTTGAGCAATGCTTGCTTGAGGTCAGAGACGTCTATGCAAAATCAATGAAGAGGCATTGAACCCCATTCAGAGAAAAGTTATTTACAGAGATTTAGAATTATATAAGTGAAGTATTTTATTACCTTGCTGACAAACATGAAACCATGACGTATAAAGGCTGCGCATCAATCAATATCACTCACCTATAGCCCCCTAACATGCAGGAACAACATCTATATAATGCAATATATTCGGAGATATACTTGTAATTCACAATATTCAACATGCTATATAGTTTAACCAACTTCCATATAATAACGTCATTAATATTTTGTTCTTGTTTCTCAACATCACTGCCATAGCGTCTACGTCACCACCACCACCACCACCACCACCACCACCACCACCACCACCACCACAGATAAAAGTCACAATTTTTAACAGCAGACATAATTTTAATATGAATACATTAATGTAAAATAAACTCTAACGTTGGGTAAAAATTTCTCGATGTTATGGTGACAAAAGCATTAGTTTTTCCCTCCGTGATTTATCATTGCCGACATCATTTAAATACCAAATAAGTACATTGTTTTTACATAGATAGACGTTCCTAGATTTCGTCTTTCAGAATGTAATGTTGTTGTCTAGTTCAACTGTCCGAAGACAGGTGTGAACCTCAAAAGTGATACCAAGAAGGCACCACTTATGAGGCAACTAGGTACGGAGATAATGACGTAGGATGGCCAGTCTCTTCCCCCCCTCCATTGCATACATCGCCCACTAGCTACATATTTCACTAATCACACTTCAGCTGCATACAAACAATTCTTCTTCCTCTGACACATCGTCAAGTGAGATGTACTGCCTGATAATAGATGTACAGTGGACTCTCCTAAGTTCGACTGAACAGAATTGAAAGTTCAGTCCAATAAGAGTAGTGCGTTTGGCAGATGAAATGAATACAAATTCTTATTGGTTATCCATCAACGAATACAGTACTGTACTTGCATTTCCAGCCCGCTCCGAGACTTACGTATGCGCTTCTAGTACCACAGTGGGTTTCGAGAGTTTCGTCTCACAAACGACAGAATTCTCAAATAGAAAAATAAGAGTTAATTAGTTTAAAATCAGTAATTAAATATGGATGTACTACTCAATAAAATATTCTGTTTTCCTTTAACAAAATTATCACTACAAAACACAGAACCAATTCCCATTCAAATAGCAAACCCATTTCTTAGTGCCCGTATAGTGGCGTGTCTAATTCTCCTACGTAAGCAGTCGAACTATAGGATGTCGAACTTGTTTTTTCTGTCCAACTTAAGAGTTTCCACTATACATATCAGCCAGAAACTCAATCAGAGAATTCTTTTTAACCAAGTTGTATCGATTTAACCAAGTTATATTACTTTAACTAAATTGTACTCCCTTAACCAAGTTCTATACTTTTAACAAAGTTTTATTAATTGAATAGAATTTTATTCCTTCAACCAGGTTTTATTTATATGGCTGTTATATAATGTAAAATGTTTTACCAATAAGTTAATTGAGTAATTAACTCACTGCACTATGTCGTCTGTTTAAAGGGAAGAATAGAAAGATACGCGTTATTATTGATACAGCAACGTAATCAGGAATATCTGCTTCGTTTAGAGCCAAGACTGCAGGCTAGAATGGATAGAGACTCTCTCTCAGGTAGACGTGGTAGGTGACATTTTAATCGTTCCACACTACCGTCCAAACTGTACTGAATTCTGCTCTGTATAAACAACTGCAGCAAAAATTCAGGACCTCGCATCACACATTTCCAGTTATAATTCAAAACCAGTCCAGTCCAATGTGACTATAAAACAAACAGTCGGACCCTCTGCAGTACCTCAAATGAAAACAAAAAGCCGTCAAACGGCTCTTTCAACAATGACATCAATAACGTAACCAAATAACCCGCCCACCAAAGCACACGTCTGTCGGCTTGTTGAAAATCAAAGCCAGGGGCATGACAACCCCGTACTCAGTCTCGTGAGATCCGATCAACCCCCTAGCTGATAAATTACCCCTACTAGTATACCTCACCTTGTAATCATGCCATCACCAACACCGTGTTTAATTATAATAGCATGCAACTAGCTAACACAGCTCTGTGCAACTTGAAAACCATATACTTTCCAACCCCTTCCTTTCTTCAAACCCCTACCACTTCCATCCTCGTATTCACGTGCCTTAATGTGTCCATTAAGACACCTCCTATCCCCTTGCACCCTGCCACATTCTAATTTACAACCGGAAGTGCTCCGATGGGAGTTCAGCTAGTACTGCAGTCCTGCCAACATTGGTAATAAACAAGAGCGACCTTTAACCCAGATCTTTCTCTCCCTCTCTCTCGACCCCCGAGAACGCCGGGTGGTTTGAGTGCAGTGAAAGGGGTGGAATAGGGTAATTTTGCATGTCACTCCATTAGTTACCTACGCTTGTAGTAGGGGGTGTGCTTGCTGGATGTGTGTCAGTGTGGCCACCACCAGCACGGATTGATCGTGACTTCTGCCAGTTGTTTTCCAAATAGTGGCTCGTGTGTGAACTTGCTTGAAGTACGATGCTCATGAAATTTTCATACATTTAACGACCCCATAACTGTTAATTATTAATTTTGGCGTATGCCAAGCCTGTTCATTAAATTCTACACAACACTGTTGCTTTCGTCTGAAAAAAAAAAGAGAAACGGCCGTCGTTTTACATGAGGTATTATACAAAATGTATTGCTTTTTATCGCTGTTTCAAACAGGGACGGAAGCAATGCAATGGTGTATTATTCAAAAGGATTTGTTTTTTAATTATTCCACTGCTCGTGAAGTATAGCCTCCTGCGTCCTGGAGTATAGTATACTATACTTCATATATACACTTTCTTTGAAATTTACCACTAGATTGAATCGTTATCGATCATTTCTTTTCTATGCTTTTCAAGATAGTGACATCTCTTGCGATTTACCGGAAGCACATGAACATCGATTCAATCATTGCAGTGCATGTTTGAACTATTGTTGAATTAAAATGGTGACCAGTAACTCAACGCCAAGGTACCGTACGACATGCTTCCGAAGAAAGTACACAGAAAACGTTATATTTTAGGAGTAAAAATTGTGATATAAGATTTATGTGTAAAGACACGAAGTATAGCATAGTATACTTGTATTTGTGTCCTAACTGTAACTTGCAGAATTTTTTCAGTATTTTTCCTCATTTCAGAGACTTTCTTTGAAGTGTAGAATTATACTAAACTTTAAAAATAAAACAAAAAATGACTCAGAACTCAGAAGGATAGAAACCATGATGTTTCGAAGATTGGAGATATCTTGGTCTCCAGGTTTAATACTGTAGAAGAAGAACAAGTTGAAGAGAGATTATAATGTGAGAGAATCATTCACCTTACGAAAGCTATTAGTTAAGGAGTAACCAAATTAGTAACTTGTTAAACAGCTTAGTAAACAAGTTAAAAGATGAAATAGAATAATAATATTAAAAAATTTGGGAATGTTAAATATAGTGAGTTTATTATGATATTATACTATTATTACTTCATTTTATTATTCTATTATTACTCCATTTTATTATTCTATTATTACTCCATTTTATTATTATTATTATTATTATTATTATTATTATTATTTTATATGATTATTATTATTACTGCATTCGTGTTGTGTTGTATACTAGTATACAGTAGTATGGTAGATATACAATGTTAAATACAGGATGGCATACGAAATGTCATACCATTTATTTTACACAGAACACGTATTGATTTGTATTAAAGCTTTACAAAATTACACAGAATTAATAATTAGGATTTGGACTTTTATCTCTAACGCAGAACATGTTCCATATGATCGCCGTTTTGCCTCACAACCTCTTGCAAACGAACCCTTACATTCGTCACCACTTTTCGACACAAGTCTTCATATATCGCACGGCACAACTCCACTAGAAGTGCTCTGAGCTACAACAAATTTTCTGGCCTCCTTTGGTAGACTTTCTCTTTTAGGAATCCCCATAAAAAGAAATCGCACGGATTAATGACCGAGCTATGAGGCGGCCACATTTTGCGGCCCATACAGAAACTTTTTCCCCAAACATTTCTTTTTCATGCAGTGTGCGAGAAGGTTCCCTCGCCCAGAATCGAACGTTTTGTTTATTCACAACACCGTTCACACGAAAGTAGACCTCATCTGTAAACCATGTTGTGGAGCACAGCCTCTTCTTCCATTGCCCACAACGCAAATTGTAGCCTCCGCTCCTTATCTCTCTCTGTAAGTTTATGCAGAACGGTAATTTTGTAGGGATATAAGTGATGATCCTTTGCACTGTCCACACCTGTGGAGTAACGGTCAGCGCGTCTGGCCGCGAAAACAGGTGGCCCGGGTTCGAATCCCGGTCGGGGAAAGTTACCTGGTTGAGGTTTTTTCTGGGGTTTTCCTCTCAACCCAATACGAGCAAATGCTGGGTAACTTTCGGTGCTGGACCCCGGACTCATTTCACCGGCATTATCACCTTCATCTCATTCAGACGCTAAATAACCTAGATGTTGATACAGCGTCGTAAAATAACCCAATCCTTTGCACTGACCGACGACCGATTCCCAACTCGGCAGAAGCCCTCCTTGTTGATTTAGAGCAGGTATGCTCATTCTCTGACTCCCGATTACGTTCTGTAATCGCAACCTTCGAATGTAGAGCGTGCTGTTCCTCGTTCGAAGCTCGACTGATGACTGCGGAAGGCAGTTCAAGTACTTAGTAAACGTACGAACAGTGCGGGACAATGATACAGTCAAAACCTTTAGTCAGCAAACGATCATTCCGTACACTGTGGGAGGAACACTATTTTTGTTGTGAAAACGTAAAGTGTTTACTATGTTTTAAGGTATTGTCAGGAATACTACTGAGCAACATAAAACATTATACGCTCTGCCATCCAGAACATGCCGAAGTGACAGGGAAGCTGTTTTCTGTAATATGTATTCATATATCAACATTATTATTATTATTATTATTATTATTATTATTATTATTATTATTATTATTATTATTACTAGTACAATTATTATTATTATTGTGGTGATTTTATTCCAACAGAAATACATGTTATGATAAAATAATTTTTCAGGGGTGCAACGTGCACTACAGTTTCAAGAATTGAAAGCACTTAATGATACGCCAAACAATGAAGAGAGTCGAACAATTCAGAGTCTACGTTTAGGAGCAAGTTATGTAGTATGAGGGAATTAGCTAAGGCACTAAAAACCCTTGTGAACTTGTAAAGAAATCTATGGTGCCTGAACAAAATATAGTTAATTACATCTCACTACTGGAACAGCTCAAATGTGAATCCACAGAACATGGATTTAATGATTTTAGGCGCATGGAAAGTGATATTAATCTTTTTGTTAATCCTTTCATAGTAAATTGAGTACAATCCGTGAGAGTGCAGTTCCTGGACGAGTTAATTGATTTACAAAGTCACGTAGAATTCAGAACTAAATGCGGAGTGTATGACTTGCCAAGCATAGAAATATTCAAAAATGAACAAAACGCAATATCCCAAAATGAGCTTATTTGCTGTCACTCGAAATATGTGTGCAAACAATTATTTTCGAGAATGAAGGTTGCTAAATCCAAAAATCCAAACATAGATCCCGATTAACAGATGAGAATCTTTTGTGCATTGCAGTAAATTCGTTGGGAATAGGTTTCCAATTACTTGCAGAAAAGATTAGGCCTACACATGTTGAATGTGGAATGCGAAAATAACATTATCTGTGATATAATAGTATCATAACTGTATAAAATATAATAAATAATGTAATAACTGAATATTTCCTTTTTCAAATTCAGTTTATTATCCGTATTTGTAAGACAGTGAGAGAGATACCACTGGCGGTGCTGCAATGTAGTTGCGGAGCCCAGTCCGTACACTGTGTGTGTTATGCAGTGCAGCATCATCCGTGTAATCGAGCTTTTACAATTTTGAGCATACCTGATTTAGAGGGACTTCGAGTCAAAGCCACGTGAACTTCTTCGATATGTCCAGGCGTACGGACACTAGCGCGTCGCGGCCGCTTTTTTTCCAACACAGAACCGTTAGTTTGAAACTGTTGGGACAATCTGTAAATTGTTTGCTTGTTAGGAACCCATCTTGTATTAAAGTGAACACGAAAACGTCTCCGAGTCCTCACAACACTCTTCGTTTCGGCGAAAAACAGAAACAACTTTCACCTTGTGTTCAACAGTCAATTGCCCGTTGTTCACCATTTCACAAATTGATGTTTGTGCTCGTAGCTATGGTTACATCCGAATTGTGATACTAACTATAGGATTTTCCATTAATTTTGGCATCCACTAGCGCAGTTAGAAACATCGAAACTATAACATTAAAATTTTAATGAGATAATAAAATGGTATGACATTTCGTGTACCATCCTCTAGTACTATACTGTTATTAGCAGAACTAGTTTGTAATTTCATTATAAAGTCTTGGGTCGAAACTAGCACCATGTTTAAGAGCTGCATTTGTATGACATTTAGGCTCAATTACCCTGATGGGAAAGTAGACTTTTGTCTTCGAGTACGATATTCATGTCGATTAGATTTATGTTTTATTTGATTTCTGTGGCAGTAAGTTAGTAAACTATATTTATAAATTTCTTCAATAGTTAATACTTTAAAATCTGTATAAATTAAATTTGTTGGGTAATCCAAATATTAGGTTAGACAAATTTTTATTAATCTCCTGTACAATAAAATTAATGGATTAAATACAGATGATGCTACTCCACCCCAATTTATTATACCATATTGTATTAATGATTCTACTAAAGCTAAAAATATTATTCTCAATGCGTCCTTGGAAGTATTATGAATTTATATATTGTTTTTCTTATACTTTGTACACATAAAATCAATTCGTTTATCCTAAGGTAAATGCTGATCTATAATAATTCCTAAATATTTGATTTGTGTGGAAAGTGTTCATGAAATATTATGTATTACTAAGTGATAATATTATTCATAGGTGGAGGTAAATCTTTCGTTGTTAAAGAAAATGAAATATAGGTAATTTTATTAGTATTTAAGAACAGGAGATTAGAGTATAATATAATATAATAGCTTATACTCACTCTTCCGTGATTCTGGTATTACAATTTTTTTCCTGTAGCCATTATGAACACCCTGTATAACATTTATGCAAATTATTCAAGTGGTGTACAGCTCAATGCAGATTATTTGCAGTTGAATGCAGGTATTATTTATAGTTATTCTTACACTTATTAGCTGTAACAAAGCGCTTTGATTCGCTACCATAACGACACAATGATTTAATGCAAAATTATTATGTATGAGGTAGCTTAATTAACATTTCCTGACCAGAGAGCAGGACCTTGATAAACAAGTGTGATAACACATTGTCGGGGTGGAAGTGATAATACCGACACTGTTAACATCCGATTTGACATTCGCTAACAGAAATTAACGTCAAATTCCTAACAGGAAGTGACGCATGTAACCTAGTCATTCGTCACTAGTGGCGATGAAAATTAGGCCAATTTGATCTCGGTCCAGTGATTTGCGTTGTGCGACAGATAAGTGGATAAACACGGCATGCAAATATTTTTTTTCAGTGGAAGCCTTTTGTGAATGAACAAATTTGGACTCACCTTTTAAACAAAACACGCTCAAGGGTATGGTAGGAGAGCGACAGGAGTAGGGGAGGCTGGAGAGGAATTTGTAGCCATTGAGGCATTCATCCAATGCTACGGCAGACATTTCCCTCCCCCAATAATTCACACCGGATTCCATCAACTGAAGAGACGAACTGACAACGCTGCAAGAACAAAACTGATTTATGTAGCACAGTCGTAGCGCATAATTTTGTCCATTAAGCCCCATTAGAGATCCAGTGTGCCGGATAACCGGGGACAAACTATTTTGAGTGAACCTCTTCATGGAAACAACGTAGGTTATTTCGAACTGCGCACACACTTCCTGATTTTATTATAATCCTAATGACTGAGCTAGGACTTTTGTGTATGCCTAATCATACACAAGGAAACCGGGTAAACTTGGCGATATTTAAAATGTTACAAATGGCACGTACAGACGTGGACAAATTATTAGACTAAAACGTTTTTCTTGAAAACATAATATAATTCGTCATATCAACTATTAGTATAACTCACAGAGTCTCTATTGTTGTAAATATGATTGTTACATCTTCTGGTATATATTTACAATGATTACGTATAGGCCTATTTTGTCTGGGTGTGTTGATACAACCGGAAGTTTTAATTATATACTGCAGAAGATATTAAACATTCTGTTCTTCCATGGCCTGCAAGAAGACCGGACATGAACGAAATTGAATATCTGTGATCTATACTGAAGGAGAAAGTGAACAAGAAGAGGCTTACAAAAAAATATGGACTCATTTAAGCACTGTCTGATATCTGGCTAAATTATGCTGATATTCAAAGAAAGTGTCAAACTTTGGTTTCCAGCGTCCCCGACAACATCAACGTGTTAATAAAGAATAAGGGAATGTTCACAAAATATTAGTAACCTCAGACTCAATTTTCTGTTCATTATTTTTGTAAAAAATACATTTTCGTTCATTATTTCTGCTGATAAATACAGCTTTGTTGTACATATACAGTAATTTATATATAATAATTTGTCCACGTCTGCATAGTGATGTGGACCATAGCACTGTGCTATTAAGATGACATATAATTCCTCCTTAGTACACATTTTACATGTTTTGCAAATATTCAGATACTATTTTAATAAAGGGATAGGCCTACCGGGATAGAGGCACTCATTCTACCTCACTTCGATTACTGTGGCGTTTTATTCAGTGATATAAGAGTTGATTCCTCCCAAAAACTACAGCGTGTTCATAAAGAGTGCGTTCGCTTTATTCGTAATGTTCGATATTGTATCTCATCTTCTTTTGAGAACTTATCATGGTTTAGGTTACATGGGAAGAGAAATTTGCATTCGCTTTCTCTCTTATACCGAATTGTGCATACTTCAACCCCATCTTATTTTTACGCCCGTTTCCATACTCTCTCTCTCTCTCTCTCTCTCTCTCTCTCGCTATCATAATATTATTTCTTGATAACACGCTAGAAATTCCACTCCACACATCATCTCTGTATTCCTCATCCTTTATTGTTCCTACCCGTATTTTTGCCACCTGAAGTCAAGGGCTGCCGAACCGTGAAATCTTTTAAATATAATTTTAAAAAAGCCTTATCACGAGTTGCTGCTTGCCTTGTAACAAGTGTTGTATTGTTTGTTTCCACGTATTCTCTCCATAGATATTCAAGTAGTATATATTTTATTTGATCTGTTTCTTGTTTCATAATTTTTCCCTATAACGTTGTTGTACAGTAGTAGTAGTAGTAGTAGTAGTAGTAGTAGTAGTAGTAGTAGTAGTAGTAGTAGTAGTAGTAGTAGTAGTAGTAGTAGTAGTAGTGGGTGGTAGTGGTGGTGGTAGTGGTAGTGGTGGTAGTAGTGGTGGTGGTAGTGGTGGTGGTAGTGGTGGTGGTGGTAGTAGTGGTAGTACTAGTAGTACTAGTAGTGGTAGTGGTGGTGGTAGTGGTGGTGGTGGTAGTGGTGGTGGTGGTAGTGGTGGTGGTAGTGGTGGTGGTAGTGGTGGTGGTGGTAGTGGTGGTAGTGGTAGTAGTGGTAGTAGTAGGAGTAGCAGCAGCAGCAGCAGCAGCAGTAGTAGTATAGTTTCAAATTTCTACAATTTGTGTATGTCTCGCTTATTTTGCTTTGCTGCACACATTTTATTATATTTCTTTTCTATTTATTTACATGTTAAATATTTTGTCTAATTTCTACTGACTTATAGCTCACATATTATTTTGATTATCTCCTTTAATTTTTCGTGTACTATATTTTGTACACTATCTACCAGAAAGTAATTGGGCACTGTTTTCTTTGCCCCTTTAGAACCTCGCGATACCACCTCTTGTTGCTGTAACAGCAGCCACCCTGTCAGGCATCCTCTCCACTAGTTTTGTAGGATATTCACTGGAATGCGTCGCCATTCCTCTTGCAACATGGCACTCAGTTGGAAAATGGAAGTTGGCCGCATATTCCGAGACCTCAATCGCTGGTCCAATCTTCCCAAAGGTGCTCAATGGGGTTGAGATCAGGACTCTGTGCAGGCCAGTTCAACCGGTGAACATTATTGTCTGTATACAACTGCATAATAGCCGCCGAAACGTGGGGCCAACTTCCATTGTCCAACTGAGTGCCATGTTGCAAGAGGAATGGCGACGCATTCCAGTGGATATCCTACACAAACTAGTGGAGAGGATGTCTGACAGGGTGGCTGCTGTTATAGCAACAAGAGGTGGTACCACGAGGTTCTAAATGGGAAAAAACAGTGCCCAATTACTTTTTGGTAGATGCTGTGTATTTTAGTGTTTTGTGTATCTAAGTTTCATTCCTGATTGAGTGTTAAAGAAAACCGTATTGTCTTAACTCTTCCAGGTAAAATAAAACCATTATTATTATTATTATTATTATTATTATTATTATGAGAAGAAATGTCTTATGGAAATAAAATGGGGATAGGAGCACGACAAGGATACCCTTTATCATCTACCCTGTTGAACATCTGCTTGGAGAATTTAGTGAAGAACTGTTTTCAGAAAATGGGGGAAGTGACAGTAAGAGGAAGAAAAATAAAGTGCGTAGGCTGATAATGGCGTTGTTAGCAGAAGGGACGATACAACAGGATATGGTAGTGAAGCTAAATGACAGCTGTGAGCAGTTTGAAATAAAGGTAAATGCAAATAAGACAAAAACCATGGTAGTGTGAAGAAAAATAAAGAAGGAAAATGTGCAAATACTAAATCAGGCAGTAGAGCAAATGGTCAGCTTCAGGTACTTGGAATGTAATATAAGCAGTAATATAAGCTGCTTCCATGAAGTTAAAAGGGGGTAGCTTTTAATAGAAAAAGAGCCACCGGCGTGGCTCAGTCGGTTAAGGCGCTTGCCTACCGGTCTGAAGTTGCGTTCGGGCGCGGGTTCGATCCCCGCTTGGGCTGATTACCTAGTTGGGTTTTTTCCGAGGTTTTCCCCAACCGTCATGTGAATGCAAGGTAATCTATGGCGAATCCTCGGCCTCATCTCGCCAAATATCATCTCGCTATCACCAATCCCATCGACGCTAAATAACCTAGTAGTTGATACAGCGTCGTTAAATAACCAACTAAAACAATAATAATAATAGAAAAAGGAGCATCTTCTGCGGACTTCTGAAAAAAAGAAGTAACACAGAAACTAGTGAAGTGGACAGACAGAATAAGAAATGAAGTTGTGTTGGAAAGAGTGTGTGAAGAAAGTATAATATTGAAGCTGATCAGAAAGATAAAAAGGAATTGGCTGAGTCACTGCTGAAAAGAAACTACCTATTGAAGGATGCACTGAAAGAAATGGTGAACGGGAGAAGAATTCGGAGCAGAAGAAAATATCAGATGACAGACGACATTTACGTATGTGGATCATGTGTGGTTAAGAGGAAGGCAGAAAATAGGGATATTTGGAGAATGCTGGGTTTGCAGTGAAAGGCCTGTCACTTGCCAGAATATATGTATTATTATTATTATTATTATTATTATTATTATTATTATTATTATTGTATGATATGGAAGTGAAGCTTGGACTATACGTAAAAATAATGAACACGGAATCACTGAGAATGAGATTCAGCGAGTGTTCCAGATCATCATAAATAGCTGTACTATGTATACTGAACGTAATGGAGAATTTAGAGCTATTACTCTTAAATTCAGTCTTTAGTCCAGATCAGCTTATTTAATACCCTAAAGGTGAAACGTAACCATTTTTCTCCTATCACTACATATGCTAATGGATTTATATAAGTAGTGATTTTCTAAATGTCAGGTTGAATTTTATTTTACCAACTTCGTTTGAATTTCGAGTACTGACAAATATGGCAACTGGCAGTTATTTTCTAACTGTTATGTTGGCAGTAATAATTTTGGTTTGCTGTAAACACAACTAATGAAATGGAAGTAACTAGCTTGCGAAATCTGAACGTAATAAATAACTAATTACTAATACCTTTATTAATATTAATATCAATATATAATTCAGTTGTGTTGTGTTGCGTTGCGTTGTGATTCCAATTCAACACTATATTCAGGTAACTGTAATTAAATAATATATAATTTATACACCTATTTGGTATGAACCATGCACATAACTAATGGACATAAATGTATTTATTAGTGTTCAGATTTTTATTAAAATGTCCAAAAGAGGAAATAGCATGGTAGCGACATTCATTCATTCATTCATTCATTCATTCATTCATAGTGTTCTGCCAAAGGGCAAGTCTTTCACTGAAAATCCAGCTTTCTCCAATCTTTACCAATTTTTGCCTTCCTCTTTGTCTCCGCAAACGGTGCATACAGGGTGTTCTGAAAAAAGGTTTCTACATTTAGAGAGGAAGAAGTATGCATAAAAAGAAGAAAAAAGTTCTATAAAACGTGGTCTTGTAAGAAATGAGCACCACTGTAAGAGCAACATATCGTCGTTGTTCCTGCAATAACTCGTAAGTGACATATTTATCGATTTTCAGATTTTTGCTCTATTAAATAACTTAAATATCGATACAGCAAATAATAAAATCAACTATAAGTAATTATATTTCTTTCTTCCGAAAATGTAAAAATTTACAGTCTCTTATGTACGGCTGCCATAGGATGAATATATGTGTTTTTTCTTCTTAAAGAAAAATTTTATATTTTGCACATAGGAGTTATTGCAGGAACAACGACGATATCTTCCACTGTGATTAAATGTGTTAATCTGCGTCTGTCCATTAATGAATGTATTGAGTCCAATTACGACGTAAGGGACTTTTTTTGGTTGCTCTAATTGCGGCACCGCACCTTAAGGGTTATTGTGGTAGACCCACAACTCTACTGAATACACGTAGGCCTACACACTGCAGGACTCCACCGTTTACTGGGTCGGCGTACCCGGGGGCCACTGCGAGACATCACATACACTTGAACAATAGACAACCAGTCCCCGTAAAGATGTCCGAATTAAATTTCCTTTGACTTCACAACCGGGAATCGAACCCGGGCCACCTTGATCAGGAGTCTAGCACGCTACCTCGAGACCAAGGAGGCGGACCAAGGGACGGTTACTTCTGCCGTTTCTCGCCATTACAGTCTAGCAAACAGATCGTCAGCTCTTTCAGATAACGTTCTTGCCGTCTCACTATGCTACAGTGTGGCAAGTGATCTTTCGCGTAACGAATTATTTAAGGAATTGGAGAGAATATATAGTGAGGATTACGGCAACGCTGATATAACCTCGACAGTTGCGAGCGTAGTTAAATAAACCATAATTTAAAAAAAAAATAAACGACGGTAATTTTTAATTCTGTTCAAACTTGGGTTGACTTTGATTCTGATAAAATTTATTGAGTTGTTTTGTAGTGTTGAAGCGCATATTGTGTAGTTTTTTTTTTAATGTCATCTCTGTGTCCTTATCGTGTATTTATCTTGTTCTATTATTGCTCCAATATCAGATACGCGTACACATAAAAGTGTAGGTATAGCCAATGTTTTTTTTTTTTTTAAATATGGTTGTTTCTAAATTCGGGTGTTTTTATAATCGTTTTGATGATATGCGATATTAGGAAAAACTTTGTAATGATTCTGTCTATATGATATCTTTGAAATCTTATATCCACGGTAGTTAAATCAACGACACAGAACCTACAGCCTAAAAGACTATATTTTTCTTTAAGACATACACTACCGTGTTTAGTGCGTGAATTTTTTTCTTCCAAAAGGGTGACAATTCGATCGGCCACTTTCTCTTTTAATAATATAGGCTATGTTTCTGCATAGCATTAAAATTGAAATTCTAAAACATTATGTTTAAAAACTAGAACGCAAGAGTATAGTGACTTCACTTTTATCTTTTATATTAGACGTATTATGATACTGAAAAAAAAAATATTCATAATATAGAGTGGAAGTGATGTAACAGTGCAGATTGAAGGGAGCCATGGAATGCCTTTTGTAATTAAGTTTATGATTTATTAGGAAAAAAATACATATACATAGTCAAGGGAGCAATGGAATACATTAAAATAAATAAAAAGCTTTCATGCATTTTGTAATTAATTGAATAGAGTATTTACAGTTAATGTATATCATGTTTACTATTATGTTCTATAATATACATTGTATACAACAGTATACAATACATATTATAGAACGTAACAGTAAACATGATACGCATTAACTGTAAATACTCTATATATAATATATTCAATTAATTAATTAATTTAACGAAATCAACTCCGTTACAGTGAACAAAAACATATATATTCATTGATTATGAAATTCATATGTTTTACTATAACTGCCAGTAAAAATTTAAGTCAAGAAAATGTTCTTCCTACGTCACATGACGTTAAAGGGACAAAATAATAACAAAAATCAATATACAAATTATCAATATTTATATTTTACACAATGTATACACAAATAATTCGTTTATCAAAACCTATCCCGTTGCAGTGAACGAAATAGTAATATACGTTACAAGAGCGGTATGTTGACGTTTCCATGTTCGAGGAAAAGATTGAAAAAGCGAAACGTTGTTGAGCTTTTTTAATTTCCGAGAACATGAAAACAAACATACCCTCGTGTATCGTACATTATTTTGTGCGAAGATCGTTTATTACATACCTGAAAGACCAATTTCTAATTAGTTGCAATGAAATCTCCATCTTGGTTTCTGTTTAATGGCGGCAACTTTAGAAAACAAAAATATCTATACTCCAGCAGGCCGTGATATACGTCAATCTTTCCCCCCCCCCCCAGTCTATAAATGCGAACTTAAAACAAACGGTAAGGTTATGTAATGATTAATTTTTTCATTTTAATATTTTAACAATATTATTTATATAACATATTGCAGTAATAACATCGGCATCTGGAGTCTTGTTGATTTTTTCACGGCTTCCTTAATGTTACTTGTATCAGGAATACAATAGCTTTCGTGGAGTAGTAGACTTTACTTAATTTTTGCAAATATTTAAAAACAATAATTAACAGTGCAATTTAGGTGAAATTGCAGTGGTAAGTTTCCAATTTATAATTATTACTATGTTAAACGTCTCTAAAAATAATATGTTAAAAGCCTAAAGCAGTAAAATGAATGTCGCGCTTAAGCGGTAAGAAGAGGGAAATTGTTATGTGTGTTACGTTGGGAATACTGACTGTGGTATTTCACACTTACCGCGTATTGGTTCTGTGCGGAAAACAAGCAAATACGCACGATCTCGCACAAACATATTTGCTGAAGTTATGAAATGCAAATCTTTTACGAACATCACACAAAATTTGTTTAAACTAAGAGAATGTTCTTTCTACGTCATATGACGTTACAGGAGCATATTTATAGTAAATTACATCATAATTATTCAAAGACCCCCATGCGTACCTGCTTGCAATTCAACCTTGCTTATGCATCCACGTGACGTAATAGATGCAGCTACCAGAAGAAACTACTCGATCCGCTGTACGTTTGGAAACGAAAATGAGCTGCCTGATTTACAAAAAGCATAGCCTAATAGGTTTTATTTATTTTGTTGTATTCCATTCCTCCCTTCAATTTGCACAATTGTATCTCTTCCACCCTGTACTGACAAAATTAAATGTGATGTTGCATATTTCCGTGCAAAAAGTAAAAACAATAATGTGTTACTTTACAGAAAAACATGTATACTTAGGCTCATTGTTACATAGACTGCACCACTATCAAATACCTTACTATAATAATACCGGACAGCTAGCAGTTCTGCACGCGAACGTCGCTAGTGCTGCTACCTAGGCGGCCTGTGTGAGGATACTCGCGAAACAAGCTGTAATCAACTGCAATGTAAATTGTTGCTGGGCTAGTTAATAGTTTTACGGTCTTACTAATAAAAACTCTATATACAGACGTTTAACTGTCTTATACTTATACAATGAGTAGCTCGTTTATAAGTCGTGTGTAAATTGCTTACTAATAATCACTACATAAGTCGTGTGTAACAGTATAACTGTTACACAGCTACGTCATAGTTTCGTCATTACTTCATTACGAAAGGCAATAGAATATCTGAGGTTCTCTACTGGATCCGGTAGAGCGCTCTAGTTTGGCGTGTTAAATATCGATAGTACAACTGGCTCTAATCGATTACCACACTACATTTTGATCAAAGAGTACATGCTACAGCAATATTATTCTAATAATTCTATGATCTTTGGTTTATTCTTCTGTGGTTACAAGGTAAACATTATCATAAAATGACAGTCGATACGAACAGCTGTTAAAGGGGCGGCCATTTTTTCCCTATATACAACGCTTAAACAAGGGGTTTCGTGTATATAACTACTGCAAAGCAATTCCCATTGTATAGTTACAGCCTGTTTATACGTTCATAGCTTATTCACGGTTTATTAGTAACGTTTTCTGTCTCAACTCTGCATAAGTCTCGTATAAAAACTATACACGGTTTATTAGTAAGACTGTTATTAATTAGTACTGTGTTAAAATGTCAGGATGTGTATGTGCTGTTTATAATTGCTACAGTTACAGCATCACAACTTGCTCCTAATCGTACTTTCGATTTCCGAGGGATCATAAAACGTGAGTCAACAAAATTCTTTAGTGGGCCTAATGCCTTCGTCTTTGTGTTGACAGACAAATTAGGTTTTTTATTTAGGCCTAATAAATGGATAGAAGTTAAAATGTATTGGAAATTTTAAGGTTTTATCAAATTACGTTTTATTGTTGTCCACATGTATTTACTAATTATTACAAGCATAAGATTACTACCAATTTTATCTTTGCAGTTGTCAGCAATTCGTATATAAAGCAATATTTCTCATAATATGGAGTTTTGATATAAAATAATGTTACATTGAATACTATAAAGGCCCATTCGCAATGAAAATTAAACATAACCGTAACATAAACACAGAAGTTTGCGACCAGGTTACCAAATGGGATCATTCACAATGATTCACATAAACACTGACATTAACATTGCCGTTAGACGTTAACAAGAAAGTTTGTAAACTCCAAGCTTTCATGCTTATGCTTACGTGATTTGCAAACAGTACACAATCGTGGAGCGCTGAAGTATACAACAGAATATGAGGAAATGACGTCGCTGTTATGTTTCCATGGTTACCAGATATCTTTGCGGTTATGTTTATATTCCCATCGTGAATGTTCTTGATTTTACCGTGTCGTTTTTTATTTTTAAGATAACGCTTATGTTATGTTTAAATTTCAATGTGAATGGGCCTTAACATTTCTTAAGTGTCACATATATTATTCCACATTAGTGCCTCACGTTTTAAACGACAGTCCGATTCCCGCTATGTTAATATTTGTATTTTGGACGTAATTCCACGCCGCTCCGCTACATGTCAGGTCCGCGAAATTTCTCATTCACGTCAATGCTGCTAGTATACAGCTATACGGTATTATTATAGTAAGGTATTTGCCACCACTGAAAGTATTCTTTGTGATACTATTTAATTCTTTGAAATAATTATTATTCATCTTCAAGCATGAGAAAAAAAATATATGAAAGCGGACATTTAAAGCATGAATTTGCGAAATTAGTTTCAATTATACTTTTAATGAATTAATTGGCGTTCAGCAAGATTTTGTAACTGCAATAACGAAAAAGGTTCTAGTTTTGGGACTTAGTCCGATATTGCACCTAGAAACAACGTAACTCATTAAAAGCCCAACGAAACTTTAGGGGCTGCTGAGTGTAAAATCTCAAGCTGCCGTGACAATAATTATCATGTAGCGAGCAAACTCAATTATTTCACGCGGGCGACAAAATACTGCTGACGTCTCGCCTAGGAACATCAACCGCCCTCTAATCATGGCAACCTCGCAGACGTACATATGTTCACCCATCCTACCTAACGCTCCTAAAAATGATGGCAAAGTACGATTTTATTTTACGTTTCTTCCATTTACTCACAATAAAATTAGAATAAAGTTAGTACGAGTTCAAAGTAGGGATAAGTAACAGCGACTAATGTCGTAAGACAACGGTTCTTAAATTAATTACTCTCTTTAATATAATAAGATAATTATATAGATATTGAGACACCCACATATACATCCTTTAGTTAACGACTGTCGATAAATAAGTTTTCCTTTTTATCTTAGTTTAAACCCTAAGGACCGTAGACCATATTCGCTACTATCGTCCTCTAATAATGCTCTGATTACTCTCCATAATTTTCTTGATCTTTCCAGTGTTCTTTTTTCTGTTTACAGTAACTGGTCACATCAATAAAAACACAACTTTTTAAATACCTACTTCGATTACCGTGATATTCTGCTTACTGACCTAAGCGTTACTTCGGCGCAGGGACTACAACGAGTTCATAATATGTGCGTCCGTTTCGTCTGCAATATTCGTCGGGCTGATTACGTAACACCATCCCTCGAAATGTTGTCCTGGCTCGGTTTAGAAGTTCATAGGAAAATCCACTGTCTTTCTCTCCTCTTTCACACATTGCATTTCTCCACACCTGTCTATCTTACGTCTCGTTTTCAAAATTTATCCACCCATCATAACCTAGACACACGATCACAACACTCCTCAATATTATCCATTCCCTCCCACCGAACATCCTCATATTCATCTTCTTTCACTGTGATTGTTCCTCGACTTTGGAATTCCCTACAGAGTAAAGTCAGGGACTGTCAGACATCAAACCAATTTAAGAATAGACTAACAAAATATTTTTCTACCAATTCTTGTTAACAATAATAGCTGTTTCAGGTTTCTCAATGTTTAATGGTTACATAGGTCCTATATATATCACAAAATAAATATTTAAATTATGACATTAGTATTATTATTATTATTATTATTATTATTATTTCTTACCAATGTTTATTATTGTCTCACTAACATTATCCAACTTTCATTATTTACTTTCACGTTGTTTTATGGTCTAGATATTAATGTAATAACTATGTAACCAATATTGTATTCAATTAAAATTAGAATCTGGCTGGGCGGAAGAGAAGGTCTGAGTTCTGCCAGATTAAATAAATGAATGAATAAATAAATAAATAAATAAATAAATAAATAAATAAATAAATAAATAAATAAATAAATAAATAAATAATTATTCTTACATTTTAATTGTACATTAACTGTAATTTTATATTTAAAAATAACTATAGGCTATTATCTCTACTTTTCCAATTCACTGCGGGCTTAAGCAGGCAGATGCATTATCACCTTTACTTTTTAACTTCGCTTTAGAATATGCCATTAGGAAAGTTCAGGATAACAGGCAGGGTTTGGAATTGAACGGGTTACATCAGCTTCTTGTCTATGCGGATGACGTGAATATGTTAGGAGAAAATACAGAAACGGTTAGGGAAAACACGGAAATTTTACTTGAAGCAAGTAAAGCGATCGATTTGGAAGTAAATCCCGAAAAGATAAAGTATATGATTATGTCTCGTGACCAGAATATTGTACGAAATGGAAATATAAAAATTGGAAATTTATCCTTCTATTCAAATATCTTGGAGCAACAGTAACAAATATAAATGACACTCGGGAGGAAATTAAACGCAGAATAAATATGGGAAATGCGTGTTATTATTCGGTTGAGAAGCTCTTATCATCCAGTCAGCTGTCCAAAAATCTGAAAGTTAGAATTTATAAAACAGTTATATTACCGTTCTTCTGTATGGTTGTGAAACTTGGACTCTCACTCTGAGAGAGGAACATAGGTTAAGGGTGTTTGAGAATAAGGTGCTTAGGAAAATATTTGGGGCTAAGCGGGATGAAGTTACAGGAGAATGGAGAAAGTTACATAACGCAGAACTGCACGCATTGTATTCTTCACCTGACATAATTAGGAACATTAAATCCAGACGTTTGAGATGGGCAGGGCATGTAGCACGTATGGGCGAATCCAGAAATGCATATAGAGTGTTAGTTGGGAGACCGGAGGGAAAAATACCTTTAGGGAGGCCGAGACGTAGATGGGAGGATATTATTAAAATGGATTTGAGGGAGGTGGGATATGATGATAGAGACTGGATTAATCTTTTTTTTTTTACAATTCATTTTATATATCAATATGCCTGGTAAATTATTATATACTTATTTAATGGATTAATCTTGCACAGGATAGGGACCGATGGCGGGCTTATGTGAGGGCGGCAATGAACCTTCGGATTCCTTAAAAGCCATTTGTAAGTAAGTAAGTATATATTCAGAACAAATATTTATATTTAGAGATTACAAAATTACAATAATGCAATACGGGGCAACCTGTCACATTGTGAAAAGAGTGAAAACCTTTTTTACAGAAAAACATCCCACTTTTGCCTTGGTCCGAAATTTCTTTGGATTTGAACCCAATCGAGAAATTGTGGATTTGATAAAAAGGAAATGTCAAAACAGGTTATTATACCCAAAGTAATTTAAGGTTAGCCACGCAGAGTTGAGGATGTTATTAAGTAAAAAGGGGACCCATAAATTTTAAGAACTTCAAACAGTATTCAGTTGTTCTGTAATATGAAATTTTAAATATTTTTTCAATATTTTTTCTAGAAATGTAGACTGCACGGTAGACTGTGCAAGTACTATTTCGCATTGTCTTTAATGAGGCGATAGTAGCGATTCTAGTGGTTAGAATCTATCTATGGATGCATATTTATTACATATTGAGCTTCGTGACTAGATACTAGAATGTGTTAATATCTTGATCATCTTCTTCATATATATATCTGAACGCTATCCCATATTTTGGGTTTATGCTGTCATGGAGAATTACTTCGCATTAATCGCCGCTCTTAGATTGCTGGTTCATTATGTCTTAATTCTAAATATGAAATCTACGAAGAAGTTGGCTGTCTATCAACTGATGGTTCCTGACGTCGAGTACTGAACGCCAGAAAGATTTAGGTTAATTCTCTATCCCATATTACGCTTCGAAACTGAACGAACAGCAGCCTAGCGAATTCTGCCGTGAGAAGCAAAAAATTTATGATCCTTGCAGTTAACATTTGTGTACCGAGTACAACATTACCACCTGGAAGGTATTGACCTTATGTTTGGAGCACGAGGATATGTTCCAAGAGAAACTCTTGTGGTTCACAACAAACGAAGTCTGCGATACGACTATTGGTGATTATGCATCATCAATCTTGAAATCATCACTTGCTATCCTTAGTTATCATTTATATTCTGCGTAACCATTTTCAATTATTTCTGGTATACTTTTTTCAAATTTTATTTTTAAAGTTGTTCTGGAACTTCTATTTAGTACAGTTATATTCTATTTCTTATCAAACATTTTAAAAATGTAATGAATGATAAACAGTACATGTTTGTGTAAGATGGAGCATAGTATCAATCCATAGGTATAAGTCCTCTGATATTGAAATTCTGTGATTGGGAGAGAAAAAGGTTCTTAAGTCAATTTTTTGTGAAAATGATATTTTTATATATTCTGAAAGCGGAAAAAATTCTGTACAATCCAGTAAAACGGTTAAAGTCAAATAAGACTCCTGACTAGATTTACAGAGCGTTACCAAATGTCCTAAGTACTTTTTGAATCGAGCACACATAGAATAAAGGACTTAAGAATATTTAATATTTTATTCCTTACAAACATCACATATTTACTTTCCATGCTTCCCCATTAAAAAGGTCTAAGTTGTATTTTAGCGATTTTATCACATACTGATGCCCTTTCCTTTTAAAACTTTAAGCAGCAGGTAAACAGTCCTATATTGTTTAAGACCTATTTTGCATTCCTAATAATTTATATTTCCCATTTATTTTGACATGAAAGAGGTCTTATGTTTACATAGTCCTTTCTTCTCAGTTTGGGGTCTAGTCTTAAAAGGGCTTAAGTGCGGCTATTTTTGGAAATAATCAAGAAAATTGTTAAATGAGCAACATTACCCATTTTAGAAGAAATGTAAACAAATAATATCCAGGAAAAATTTCTTAATTAAAATATCTCTATAATTGACACCAATTTCAATCTTTCTACTGCTCTCCTGAAAAGTATAAAATTTTTACTTAAGATCCTTTTCTTCCCGGCCATAGAATTACTGTGACTAGGTACAATAAACACATACCAGTGTTATAATATACATTGTGTCCACACTAAAAGTATACAGAAATAACAGTATATATCGTAACTTGGATAAGATTTTTTAAATAAATTTCTTCTGCATTGTATAGAATAATTTAACGAGTTTTTATTTCCACTAATACACTTCAACATGAGCACCATTTATAGCTGACAGGTACCAGAACGATATTCAGCCTCTCGCCAGGTGTTCACCAACATATCAGGTGTTATAAGATCAACTGCTTGAATGATACGCTGTCTCAAGTTAATCAAATTACGAACTTTTCTGCTATACACAGAATTTTTAATAAATCCCCGCCATAAAAATCCAAAGGAGTTAAATCCGGGGATCCAGACGGCCATGGAGTTGGCCCACCCCTACCAATCTAATTTCTTCGGAATGTTACATCCAAAAACGTTTTAACATTTCGATTGAAGTGTGGTGGAGCACCATCCTGCTGAAGTGTTGCACACAACAATGGTCATAGAAAAGGTATGAAACGAAATCTTGGGGAGTTTTTCTATTGATTGAGCTTTATCTTAAGGAATTATAAATATGGTTATGAAATTATAAGTTATTATTTCTGTCTACTCTTAGTGTGGATATGGTGTACATAATAACTATTCTTTTACAAATTTTGTTTGCTCTATAAGATGAAGCAGTATAATATTCCACAGAATGTATACAAGAGATACGAATTATTTTACATATCTCCAACCTTCCTGCAAAGCGTGAGAGCTTGCTATTGCTGTGCGAACAGCATTACACCCCAGCTCTGTAATTCAAAATGACCAAATGTTAAAAATAGTGCTCAGTTTTGTTACACCAGCACAAGTTTCTTGTCAGACGGTGAGGAGTGAAACCACCAATGGCGTTACGTTCATTCCTCCAGAAATAACAGTTATCAAATCTTTGCCTTGATCACAAGAAGGGTAGGCAGCGAGTTGCCGGCTTCGTAATTGATTTAGAACACTTGACCTGCCGGAACAGGCTACATAGCGGGCAAGACAGGCTCAAAGGGCACTGCAAGACTTGATTCGTACGTCTGAAGAAATGAAGTAAATTTCACTGACGGTAATATGATTCCAAGCTTCACAACCTAACAAGATTAGAAAATAAACATACATGTCATATTCTATACGAAGTTTAAGCAAAATTTAAATATGTTTAACTATGAATTCCTGGTTCCATTTCCTATTATTTTTTACTTTCTCATTAAACGAAACATAGAGAGATAAATCATTACGATTATAACAAAAATATTTAACACAAAATTTTAGCGAAATATAATTATGTATCGGTAATTTCTCACATCAAGAAATTACTTCTCAAGATACCGTCTAACCATTTTCAATAGCGATTTTTACTAATTATCGCTGGTCAACAGTGATTTTGTTAAATGTAAAATTTATGCTGTTTAAGTAATTTCATCTGCTGATTCCAAAATTGAAGTCAGAATTTTTCTACCATCCACCATTTTTTTTTTTGTAATTTTAGAAAAATTGATTTATTTTTATTGCTATAGGCCTAAACAGTGCTTAATATGTTAATGGAAAGAAAATATTTCAAATATATCATTTTATTGCTTTGTTGCCTGTAAAGTCAAAATTCATAAAAATAAATTTAATTCCTCATAAGTCTGGGAGAGTTGGTTTTAATTCTCAGTTAAGTTGGAACTTACAACTTACATTCATGAAACAAATTTCATCACCAGTGTTTTCTTTGTCCTAATTTTAACATGGTATAAGTATCTTATAAAGTGAAACATACTTCGAAATATTGTGTAAATCACTTAAAAACAATTTTTGTTACGTTTGTGGTTAGTTAACTCTGAAAGCATACCGGCGAATTTTTACTACACTAGTTAAAAGAGCTTACGAGTGTTATTTTCAGGACAGGAACTGGGTCCCTGAAATCTGTTGTGCTCCATGTAATTATATTATAACACCTCCGTTCTTATTAAAAAAAATGACTTTCAATTTTTTACAGCAGGTGTGTATTTTACATTTAGCTCTGAAATAGTGATGTTTTTGCATTGCAGATCGCATAGTGAGTAATGGCTCTTAGTTTTTTATTTCTACTGGAATGATAACGTGTTCAGTTTATTTAGTTAAAAAAAGTGTGTATATTTTTTATACTTTGCTGAACTGGAGAATTTTAAAGGATATAATGATGAAAGTTACATAAAGTATTATCTGTCATGGCTTAGAATATTTGATTCTAAATTAAACAATTCATTAGAAGTGCCGAAATAGCAGATATACAATTGTAAGAGCTACCGATAGGCTACTTCTAGATGTAGATTCACAAAACGAACATGAAATCGAAATATAAGTAATATTCTTATCGTTAAAGAAAAATATTAAGACGGCATGATGTGGTTGGGAAAATGATAACCTAATAATCTAAACACCTAAAGACAACAGAAGACATGTGATACCTATAAAAATGCAATCTAAACTATGGAAGATAATCGTGACAAAAATGACGATGATGTAACATTGTAACTCTGGGGATGACACTCACTAGCTACGAATATTATTATTATTATTATTATTATTATTATTATTATTATTATTATTATTATTAATTTTATTATATGTCTATACTGTTATTTTTATTATATTGTTATTTCTAGGTTTCAGTTTGAAACTAAATATTATGGGGCACAAAATTGGTCTCTTAACGGTTTTATATACTATCATTTTGCTCTCCATATACACTAATTTCTTCTTCTTCTTCTTCTTCTTCTTCTTCTTCTTCTTCTTCTTCTTCTTCTTCTTCTTCAATTCAAGGGATAAGCATATGCCTATTCCGGCTTCATAGTGTATCCGTCCAACGCTTCCTAGGTCTTCCCGGATGTCTTGAGCCGAGCTCGAAGCGTCAGTCATCCAGCTAGTACATCATCTCGCACGACAGAGTTCACTCCGACAGCATATTATAGATAGCGCCACTTATCTTTTCATTTTCGTAACTAATTTCCCATTGGCCGGTTGGTTTTGTTAAACAAAAGAGAGAGAAAGGCGAGGTTTCTTGGCTACGCTCAGTTATATTCGACTTCACTCAAGAACACCCGTCCGACTAGTAAACTAGACTCAGGAACAAGAGCTCGTACAGATAACTACATTCAGGAACCGGCGATTGATTAGCAAACTACACTCAGGAAGCAGGGCTCCAATAGTAAACTACACTTTGGAACTTAAGTTCAATGTGTAAGATTGTTCCAAGAATTGTGCCTTATTAACTTCACTTAGGAATCTACGGGCAACATGAAAGCTTGTTTGGAATCTATGTTGGGATTCAGCGCTGTGCTATAAGGTCATATTAGATTTATCATTCGAGTAGTTAAATTAAGGTTGTGAAATTATTTTGATATTTGGTTGTATGTGTTTGCGATATATTGGTGGATCGTGTATGGAAATCATTCGCTGATGATAGGTCTTGGTTTATGTGTCTGGGATTGTGCGAGGATATGTAGTTGTCATGAGTGACGTTGAATTGAAATTCCAAGACTGTTTGGTGACATCGCGGTGATTACGAATTCTTTTGCTTACATCGTAATAGGCGGTGTAATGAAACTAGAATAGTATGGGTCTCGTAATTATTCTAGTACTTGCTACTCCAAATTGGTTATCATAACTTTCCCTGCGGTGGTATTTAGGAATCCGAGTGTATTGAGTTTCAGTTGGTATTTAAACGAGTACAAGTATTTGAAGCCATCGTCGGTCATATATTATTTACCGTTTCTCTCTCTCTCTCTCTTTTGGGTATTAGGTTGATTGTAATGGTACAGATTATTACTATGTGTAGAGTTTATGTAAGATTAATGTTTAATTAGTTATGTGTACGTGTACATTGATCAGCCGTGTGACAGTTTTATATTGGGTTATTTCTATATGATATTCTGAGTCAATATATATATATATATATATATATATATATATATATATATTGAATTTGTTAGTTGCATTTTCATGGTTATTGTAATCTAATGGGGGACGTGTTACGAGTTATGATACTGCCTGGGCATTAATGTTAAAGTCTCATATGTTGTTGGATATATATTCTGAGAATGTTCCAGCGCGCAAATGTTCTAATAGGTCAGGAACCTGCTACTTGGAATTGGTTAAATAGATTGCATCATTACTTGTAGGTATATTGGCCCAGCTTCCTTAAAGTCTCGACGGTTGAGTGATCTGTTCATTGTATATTTGAGATTAATTTGCAATATCTTTCCTATTCATTTAACTTCATACTTGGATGTTACATTCATTCAATCATTCATGTATTTGTTATCCATTATTTGTTAATTATATTTGTTACAAAAATTCACACTATTTATTTTTAAGTCTTCCACTGCGCTCATCCCAATTATCCGATACACCATCCATCTGGCGAATAACAACCCGGTAGAGATGATCGTCCGTTCGTCCCCCTCTCAGTCTTCTCCCTCTAGGTTTATAATTCATCATTCTTCTTGGGATTCTTTCTGGTGTCATTCTATTGACATGTTCTGCCCACTGATTTCTATAATTCTTAATTTTTTCTTCTAGGGAAAAGATCATCAATTCTTCTCTTATTTTATCACTAGCCGTACCCGTGCGCTCCGCTGCACCTGTTAGAAATAAATGTAAAGTAATTACATAATTAAAATAGGACGTTTGATCCAGGGAACATTCGTGTTTGTTAGAAGGATAAATCGTTTAATATGTTACTGAATTGAAATTGTATTTAAATAATTAAATTGCGATCATTTTGGTTCAGAGATCACTCATTTGGTGCAATGACAATTCCTTTAACATGTTTCTTATTTGTTATTACACGCAATAGTTTAATGAAGATTGACATATCATTTAGTTTTAATGTGTAAACTTTATATTACTTGCTATATGGTTCCATTGAATTATGGTAATAACTTTTAATGTTAACCCTTGTTTTCTACGTCTTCAGTAAATTGCGCTTGGCCCACTATGGTTCTGAAACCTTCAAATAACTTAAATAGTGATACAGCATAAACAGTGATATGTAATTATATTTCTTTCTTTCGAAAATGTAAGAATTCACGATCTCTTATGTACCATTGCCATGGAATGAATAAGTGTGTTTTTTCTTCCTACTCAAAAATTTTTTTTAATATTTTGCACATGGGAATTACTGCAGGAACAACAACGCTACAATCTGAGGCGGCGGTGAAAACGTATTGTACTGTTATTTTAGAAGTCTATCAGACCTACCAAATTTTGCATAGAATAAAACTTATCGGAAATCATTTTTAAAGAAACTTTTGTTATGTAACATTTTTCACAAAAAGCAATAATAAGCGAGATATTTCGATTTAATTCAGATCCCGTTAAATGAAGTATTATGAATGCCATATAGCCTAAAATCTAAATTACAACGAACTTAATTTATATTTCAATTTTCATCGAAATGCGTTCAGCCATTATCGCGTGAAAAGGTAACAAACATCCAGACAGACAGACATATAAACAAAAATGTCAAAAAAGCGATTTTCGGTCTCAGGATGAATAATTATACATGTTAACACCAATTATTTTGGAAAAGCGAAAATTACCAGAAAATTTTCGGCTACATATTTATTATTAGTATATATTATATATTATATTATATTATATAAAAAGTGCGTTGATAACGAATGTACTCCGATAAGAAAGTTTTTAATTTGTTGTGGGGGCTCTTGAATCTCAGAAGCAACAACTTTTACAACAGCGCAACATAATCTGCTTGGCTCATTACCCAATTTTTTTTTATTGCATTTATTGCATATATAGTCTATTTTATGTATTTTAACACGATTCGATTGAGCATAGTTAAAATTTGAATTATAAAATAATGGATTGCTAAGCTAACGTACTATTACTGCATACTAAATCAATACACTCTTGTTGTTCGTTAATTCTCTGAGATTAAAATGAGTGTGTACATAAATATTATTTTAATAAATACAGAAAACGAATGTACAAAAAAGCCTATCAAATTTTCTGTGCATAGGAAGCTATTTTAATCTTACCTGTCCTCGATTTACTAAGAAGTTACTGTAATAACATTATAGCAGTATGTCCATCTAGAGAAACTACACTTTCCAATGGTGAAATAATAATTAATTATACAAATCGGTTAATTTAGCTTCCGATAATACTTCATACAAACACAGAAACATTGTCTGTAGGCTAAGTTTAATAGCTTTCGATTGTTGCTGTCCAAGGCCCCTTTTTGGATTGTTGTTGTCCAATGCCCCTTATAGACGAAGTCATTTGTTATGTCATTGCACCGTCTTAGATGGCGTTATTTTAATTTTAAAACTCATTTATCTCATTAAATATCAGTCCTGTCAAAATTGTGTAAAGAATAAAACTTATCGGAAATCGTTTTGAAAGAAACTTTTGTTATGTAACATTTTTCACAAAAATCAATAATAAGCGAGATATTTCGATTTATTTAATTCAGGCCCCCTTATAACCCCCCTTTTAAATAAAGTATTTTGAATGTCATATAGCCTAAAATCTAAGTTACAACGAACTTAATTTATATTCCAATTTTCATATAAATCAGTTCAGCCATTATCCCGTAAAAAGGTAACAAACACACAGACAGACATACAAACAAAAATTTCAAAAGTGCGATTTTCGGTTTCAGGGCGGTTAATTATATATGTTAGGACCAATTATTTTTGGAAAATCGAAAATTACCAAAAAATTTAGACTACAGATTTATTATTAGTATAGATTTCTAATTTTATCCGATATAGTACACCGCTTGACTCACCTTAGAAACTTATACACTAATTTTCTCGATCAAATTACAGTCCTTAACCCTTAAATTGGAAGGTCTGTCTCCCACACTCTTTTTCTTAAACTGTGTCGGACTGTAAAGAAAACGACTAATGCAATGTCCATACTAGTCTATATTTGTTTTACTACTAAGATTTATTTCAAATTCGTCCTCAAGTGAGGTTGACCACTGGGATCCGGAATTAACAAACATAGAAGATAAAGGGAAATGAAACGAGCAAAATAATGTTTCAATTTATGTTTTCTACCAATTTATTTTCTGTAATTTTATTAGAATTATAGCATAAATTAAAATGTTGTATCATATAGGATATTTTGTCAATTTAAGGATTAAGTATTCGATGATTAAGATTTTAGTCTCTTTCAAATTTATCATGCTAAGCCGAGGTGTGAAGCCTCGAATTCCCGGTTTAAGAGTTATAATATTTTAATTTCATCAAGGTAATTTTTTTATGTTGCATGACTACAGATGTCCAACATTATCAACGTAAATGGAGAAACCACCTTCTCAAGATGTCTGAAAATCGTTTACCAAACATACTGTTGTATTACCATCCACAAAGACGAAGAGATTTAAGCAGACCTCACCGATGTTGGACGGACCAATTCCATTTGTAGTTCACAGACGGGAAACAACCCAAAACTGTGTATTGGCATTAGAAGGAGAATTAAAATGACTCTCCATAAAGCAAGCTATTTAATGAGTTGACGAACTGTGCTGGAAGACCAAGATTTCCTTTATTACAGTTTCTTCATAATGTATATTAGATTATATTAGTGAAATAGTGCGAACTTCACAGACAGAATTCAAATCGTATATACAATATCTAACATAACAGTGATTGGAACTATTTCATTGTCTAGTGAACAGAATAATTTTTTGAACTTAAAAAGTGAACTGCAATCAGTGTTCTGAGCGTTAAAATATAAAAATAACAGTTATATCAAATTTACTATCTTCAGATAAAGCTCGCATTTAAAGATGTCCAATAAAATCCAAGCGTCAACTCAGAATGAGTAAGAGAATTCTTGTGTTTAACTAATCTCTCATTATAGTGTCACAACTTGAAAATAATGATATCTGTAACAAAATAAATAACTTAAATCTTATCCCATATATGCAACAATTGCAAAACTCTGAACAGAAAAGTAAATAGAACGATTCCCGTAATTTTTTTCCAATACACTTTTTCAGAATGGTTGTAATCCTACTTTCAAGATTCCGAAAGTAATTCTTCAAAAACTCATTAATTCGAATAGCGGAACTGTTAGATTACAAATTATATATAGGGTCTATATTTTTGTGTATAATATCGTGGGGCTAAACTTTAATGCGCCATCTACAAGCCACTAGAAATTTTTCATTCAACGTTTTCTTTTCTGCCAATCATAATTGCCTGGTAAACGTTAATATATTCTGCCCCTAAAAATAAGTCAGGTAGGCCCATAGAAATCGGATAGATGTCGGATTTGGGGGTTGTTCACAACTTCTAACCCTTCGAATTGTTTCTTTCAATTTTACAGTTCTAGTAAAAAAATTATGACTTACTTTCAAACACAGGCCCACAAATGACTTTTAAGAAACCCGGAGGTTCATTGCTGCCCTCACAAAAGCCCGCCATCGATCCTTATCTGAGCAAAATTAATCCAGTTGCTACCATCATATCCCACCTCTCTCAAATCTATGTTTATATTATTCTCCATCTACACCTTAGCCTCTCCAAAGATCTTTTCCCCTCAGGTCTTCCAACTAACACTCTATATGCATTTATAGTTTCACCCATACGTGCTAATACCCAGTCCATATCAAACGTCTGGATTTAATATTCCTAATTAGCCTATGTTATGTGAAGAATACAATGCGTGCAGTTCTACGTTGTGTAACTTTCTCCATTCACCTGTAATTTCATCAATCTTAGCCCCAAATATTTTCCTGAACTTCGTATTCTCGAACACCCTTGACAAAAACATCATGACATCGAAATAAATCTGTTGTACCGTAATTCCTTACGCCATATTTGTGATGGAAGAAATTTGGAAGGCTGTTGGCTGTCAAATTATAATACAATGTAAGAATAACTCAGCAACGACAGATTATTATTATTATTATTATTATTATTATTATTATTATTATTATTATTATAACATTTTATGAATAAAATTCTCATGCGAAAATAATGGTTAACTGAAAAATTTTCTTTCGGAAAAATGTAGGCCTACTTAGGAACAACTGTTTCCAAAAGTTGGTTTCGGAAAAGAAGATTCGAAAAAAAAAGTGCAATTCGGAAAAACAGACCTTAAAAATGAAGGTTCCGGAAAACCCGTTTCGAAAAAAATGATCCGGAACGAAGGAAATACTGATTTGAAGTTAAATAAAGATGGCAGTTCACTTGATTATGAATCAGAGGCTATGGATATCCAGAGTATCGCAATCCTTTGCGCTGGAAATGCCGAAAAATCAGCCATTGTTATGTCAGCACGCGGTATTTGCTTTATACAGTTATATAGGGAATGAATGTAGCCTAAATTAGAGACAAATATTTTGTAAAATTGTTCTAATTAAAATGTTCTTATCCCAAGAGTATTGAAATGGAATAACAATGGCGGCTGACTAGCTGATTGCATTACTCTGGGTATCCACGGACTCTGTTATGAATCACTCTGAATTCCATAAAATAAATAAAAAGAGCATGAACCAAAAAGTCGAGACGGAAAAAATTGAGTTATTAAAAAAATTCCAGGACACACAAAATTATGAAAGAAGATGTCAGAATCTGTTTCTAAATATATCAACTAATGGACAAAAATAAGGCAGTGCAGACATGATTAACTGCGGCATGTCAATAATATGACAGTTCGTGAGATACAAGTAATATAAAAAGTGATAGGTAAAAGATCGTTCTATCTGGGGAAGGAAGAAATGATTGATTACTCAGAAGAGATATAGATTTAATTTTTCCATTGTGATGGCCATTTGTGAAAAAGATGATCATGTAATATGAAAACTCGATTTTATTTTATTTTAGATAAAATTTTCCATTGTCTAACTTATCAGTAGTTCCAATATTTTTTACGTCAGGAACGTTTTCTTCGTTATGAGAGTATCATCAGGTCATACACGAGTAGCACTTAGATGAATTAAGTTACATGAATACTATATCAACCAGTTTATGCAATATGCAATATACATTAGTACATTATGCAACGAGCCTATAATGAAGGTAATTAAGAAGCGAGTATGGATATTTATGAAACGAGCGCAAGCGAGTTTCATAATTTTCATACGAGCTTCTTAATTACCATTATAGGCGAGTTTCATACGACTTTTTATGCTCGACCATATTTCTAACTTGATATTATGAATTTTCTTTGTATCTGACCTTGACCAATGTCCCGTATGTTGTGAGATGTTGGCAGACGCGAAAGTATTGATTTTTTCCGAGGTCGAGGCTAGGCCATAAGAACCTACAGAGATAACATTGAAATTAAATTAGACATTGAAAAACGAGATGACAAATTGAATTTATTTGAATATTATTTACAATTAACGCTAATTATTATAGTGACAGAACATAACCTTCTGCGACAGTATTGGATTTCCAGCCTCCGTGACTTTTCGCTAATTCTCTTTCGATTGCATATCAGAGAATAATCGATACTTGCGGTTTTATAACGGTAGAAAGCTGACCTGTCATTGGCTAAACAGTTGTAACCTGAGTCGTCATTGGCTGAAAGACCTGACCTTTAATGAGTAAGTGTACTTTAATGACATGCATTAAAGGTCTGCTACCAGGTGTATAATTACTACATTTCGGCATGGTCGAGCATAAAAATTATTAAAATATTATGGTTACAAATCTAGCAGAGATACACTTCTTCTACGTGCTTTTAAAACTGCAGACTCGCATCCAACGGCCAACATAGTAGGCAATAAACCACCGAGAACGACGAGAATGATGACGAAAACTAGCAGCTGGAGTAGAGTCCCTTCTGTGTTCAAAAATGGGGGTAAAAACTATTAGCCAATCAAAGGTCATTTAATATATTTCTAAAAAATACGTACTGTGTACATTATTGGTCTTATGTGTCCGCCTCTACCTCGGCGATGCAACCAATCCCGAGCAATGAACATAGCGACTCGTATACAGAGGATGGGAAGTAAGCAACAGGGTGTGTATAAACACTATTTACTGTTTTGATACTACGTATTTCTACGTCTTTGCTGAGACCACGCAACAGATTTCCTATATGTTTCAACTTATTTTTTGTCCGAGTAAATGTATTATTTTGAAATGGTATCAGTCTAAATTAATTAAAAATGAATCGCACTTTTTAGAAAGGAACTAAGTCAAAATTTGCCATTTTTGTTTTTATTAGCCAAATTATTACTACTTCCAAGACACATTGATTTGAGAAGAAAGGAACTTAGACTCTTCCATGTGTCTCTAACATCACCGTGATGTTTATACTACGGTAAAGAAAAGAACTAGTAAGTCAGGAAGTTAGTGCGTTTCTTCACCGTTTGGACATCGAAAACATGTGTTTATACAGACAACAATGAATGTTTGTATAGGTAAATGTAAAGTACCGGTAATAAGTTGTTTAGATAATCATTGTTATTTTATTCTTAAAGTATTTTTATAACAGAGAAAGTTGTGTGCGTCAATACATGAGCTAGTAATTTCACTAAGATGACCCCTTAAATTCAAAGACATGATGAACGTTGTCAGCATAATATTATAAACCTGCCCTTCCCCCAATTCCCAGTTCAAAGAAGTCTTCTATATGAGGCAATTATAGGTTAATATATGTTGCATTCATGATCTTCAATCCAACCAATGTGTGTTGTACGTGTATTAGGAAGGACAGGTTCGAAAGGGAGACAATGATGTTTATTCGTTTTTGAAATACTATTTTGATGAAAACATACACATGTTCTCAGATAGCTACCCAGGCCAAAACAAAAATCATACAATAGTTAGGTTTTGTCTTGGTCTGGCAGCTTCTGGAAGAATCAAAACTATAAAACATTATTTTCCTGACCGGGGCCACTCCTTTCTCCCTTATGATAGGGATTTTGGGGTTTTCAGGAAAGCAATAACAGGGGCCAATAGGGTGTATACAATAAAATAATATATAGAAATAACCGTACAAACTGGACTCTGGAAAACTGAGCAGTAACTTTGATATGTGGTGGCTTAAATTTTTCAAAAAGAATATCATATTGGAAGAAACTTCAAAGTATCCTCGTTAGAGAAAGGTTCAATTCACACCGTTTGTATGAAAGGAATTCACATACAGCTCAGACAGTCCTGGCGTTGTAGAAGCTCGCCCATACATCAAGAGTTATGTAAGCAATAGGTTTTACCTTGGGAAGGGGAATTTACGAGTTTGACACTGAACTAACAAAGGCATATCCAGAAGAAAACGTTCCCATCAATGCCCAAAATATTGAAGACCTTAAAAAACTAATGAAATACGTCAATGTTAAAAATGCTGAAGCATTTTACGAAGAAATATTTTCATATTCTACTACACAGGTCCTGGTGCACCACGAATGAGACCCACTAGTCATTTCGCATGTGTCAATTTTTTTATGAAACATGTCCATTTTGCATAAATTTTTTTATTCATAATATTATTTTAATATTTCTGACATGTCAATTTAATCAAAATACATGTAGATCTGCTTTGAATAAATGTTGTTAATTAATCTATTTATTTTGTTCTTTCAAAAACAATTTCCAGTGAAGAAAGGAACTAAGTCTCAAATTTAGAAATTTATGTATACCATTGTATGATAGAGACTGGATTAATCTTGCACAGGATAAGGACCGATGGCGGGCTTTTGTGAGGGCGGCAATGAACCTTCGGGTTCCTTAAAAGCCATTTGTAAGTAAGTATGTATACCATTGTAGCACAAAATTTTCTTAAAAAGTTTGTTTCATTAAATTCAATCCCATATTATCTTTATATAATGCAAGTCTTAAATATTTTATTCTACTATATGTGCATGAAAAAATGTTTTTATGCTCTCCTGAAAAGTAGCAAATTTTGACTTAGTTCCTTTCTATAAAGTGCGATTCAAATGTTTTTGTCGTTATTGTTAAAGCAATTATTTTATTTAAGGAGTTACCACTGTAATTATTTACTCTTATATTTGTATGTGTTGTTAAAAAATCATCTCCATATATTTGTATGTGTATATATTTAGATGCTAAAATAATTCTTATTTAAGTTTGTATCTTCATGTATAAGTGAAAATGAATTCCTTTCTTCTTCTTTACTGTATCTTTTGATGTCAACGTCGAGCATGAGCAAAGCGATCGCCTTATCAGTAACGTAAATGGTGTTCCTGTAGTGGGAGGAGTCAGCTAGCTTTCCAAATTAGAAGTTTCCATAACAGAGGACTCCACTGTATTGTGCTAATATCTAACGTACTGAGGAAGAATTAAGTAACGGAGGAAGGAGTTATTTAATAATAGTTTATCATAATCATCATCATCAACAGCATATATTAGGCTTTCCAGCTTGTTAAGGCAAAATCAAAGTAGGAATCCATCTCTTCCGGGGTCGTCCAACTTCTCACTTTCCCTTTGGAGTGTATAGATAGGCTTACTTACTTACTTACAAATGGCTTTTAAGGAACCCGAAGGTTCATTGCCGCCCTCACATAAGCCCGCCATCGGTCCCTATCCTGTGCAAGATTAATCCAGTCCCTATCATCATATCCCACCTCCCACAAATCCATTTTAATATTATCCTCCCATCTACGTCTCGGCCTCCCCAAAGGTATTTTTCCCTCCGGCCTCTCAACTAACACTCTATATGCATTTCTGGATTCGCCCATACGTGCTACATGCCCTGCCCATCTCAAACGTCTGGATTTAATGTTCCTAATTATGTCAGGTGAAGAATACAATGCGTGCAGTTCTGCGTTGTGCAACTTTCTCCATTCTCCTGTAACTTCATCCCGCTTAGCCCCAAATATTTTCCTAAGCACCTTATTTTCAAACACCCTTAACCTATGTTCCTCTCTGAGAGTGAGAGTCTAAGTTTCACAACCATACAGAACAACCGGTAATATAACTGTTTTATAGTATAGATAGGCTTACTTGGGTAATTCTTAATACATGTTTACACCAATTACTTTGGTATCTAGTTGTATGTGACATTATGTCTTCGAATTCTAATTCTTCTCTAATATCGTCACATCTTATGTGGTCCATTCGTTTCACATAGCGCAAGAATTTCATTTGAGATGTTTCCAACTATTCTTGTCTTTTAATATAATTGCCTCAAGTTGTCCTATCATACGTACGCATATGGAGGTAAAGAAACTATCTTACACAGTTTTAATTTTGTTTCCTTTCTTGCCTTTTTCCCCAATAATTCTTTGTATGGTTCAACACACACTTCTAATTTATGCATATTTTCTAGGTAGGTGCCATGACATTCTAAATAATTGAGACGCCTGCAAGTTGACTGAATTTTCTATTTGTATTTTTCACCTAACTGGGTATCAGCCCCTGAAAGCTATTACCCTGGTCATTTAAACGGATATATCAAAATTGTAGTTTCTAACTATCGAGTAAAATTTATAAACCATTTTCTGTGTATTGTTTTATGAGGTTATCATCAACTGGTTGAATTGTTTATGCCTTAAATTTAATTAAATTGTTTTGTATTATAATATAGTTCAACTTATGAATGATCGTTTGCGTTTGTAAATTTAATAATCTGATTGGCTATGTATTGTATACTTTTAGTAGAGCCATCGATGTAGCTCAGTCGACAGACTCGCTGGGCTGCTGATCCGGAGCTGCGTCCGGGCTTGGGTTGGATCCCCCTTTGGACTTTGGTTTCTTCGAAGGTTTTCCCCAGCCGTGGGACTGAAGCCGGATGGTCTATGGCGAGTCCTTGGCATCAACCCCTTTGATTTGATTACCCCCTTTGATTTGATTACCTGGTTGGGTTTTTCCGAGGTTTCCCCCACCGAAAAGGCAAATGCCGGGTAATATTTTGGCGAATCCTCGGACCTCATCTCATCTCACTACATCTCGCCAAAATGTAAAAAAAATGTAAAAAAAATTGTACAAAATTGTAAAAATTGTAGAAAATTACTAAATTGTAAAACTATAAAAATTTGTAAAAATTGTAATTGTAATATTGTAAAATGTTGACATGTTCCACATCTTAAAGCTTCATTGCTCATGTAAGATCTATGGAATAAAATGAATGAATGAATGAATGAATGAATGAATGAATGAATGAATGAATGAATGAATGAATGAATGAATCTGTAAAAGCTAAAATATTTATTTTTATATCCGGTCCAATAAGTATTCCTTCGATTCTGATAGAATTCTTCCATTCAGATAAGATGGCGTCTAAGTAAATGTTAAATCGGATAAGCAACAACGAGCATCCCTATCTGACCCGTTTTTTAATTTAAAATTCCTTCTTTTTTAATATTTATGTATTAATATATATGGTTGTATCATACAAACTCTTTAGAACTTCTATTTGCTGTTTGGTGTATCATTGTTGTTCTAAAATCATCCATAATTTTTCTCTGATCATCCTATTGAAGGCCTTTTTAATGTCTAAAAATAATAGTTGAGTTTCTATGTTCCTTTCTTATTGCTTTTTATTATTTGTTGCACTGTAAATACTCCCTCTATACAGCTCATGCATTTTGTCAAGATACTCCCCCATTCTTCCTACAGAGCTGCGCACAAGATCGGATGAGTCTACTTACAAATTAGAGGGGAATGGGTTAGCCTTTTCCTTGAACTCTGTAGACACACGCTCGACCTTTCCTTTTACTCCTACCCCCTTGACAGAAACGTTATTCCCCTACTGTACATCGCGAGTGTCTTAACAAAAATGCACGAGCTGTACATGATCTGCCATTCCTGAATCCATTTATTCGTCCATTATTTTTGTTTATGCTATCATTTCTATTCCTCCGGTGACAATTTTTATGCATAGACTTAGTAGGCAGAATTAAGGAGACTTATACCTCTATAATTTCCACCTAATATTTCTATTTCCCGTCTTAAAGATGGATATTACCTTTCCGTTCGTCCATGAGGAAGGTACATGATGTATTTCCCACAACATATTGAGCAAATGAAGGACCCTTAATTCAAAAATAAATCCTGCATATTTTAAAAGTTTCATATTTAAATCTTCAGAAACACTGGCATTCTTATTTTTACAGGATGCCATTATTTTTCAATAATAGTTTTCTTAATAAATTTCATAAAATCGGCTTCTTGCGTAGTATCAAAGTAATAATTGAACTAAATTCTGTTGCCAGTGTGTTATGTGTTCAACCCCAAACAATAATACGTGTTCTGTCTATTGAATTTATCAAGGAGGCATTTTTTTCAAGTAAAAGACTGGTAGATAGACCAACGTATCATAACGCTGCGATGAACAATAATTACACCCTTCATAAAAATGGTCTGAACTTTATAAACCTAATCTCTGATTACATCTAATGATAATGATAATGATAATGATAATGATAATGATAATGATGGCGACAACAACGATCATGAAGATAATTTCCCTCGAAAACCTAATAAATCAACAACGTACCTACCATTTATTATGCGTTGACAAATGATATCGCAACATTGTTCTCCATCCAGGACAAAAGACTCAGTCTACTGTACGAAAACTCTTCAAACTTTTAATGAATGGACAAAGTTGAGTTCTACATTCACTTCCCTGAAAATATTAATTCAACAGGGTCGAAAACAAATCAATTCTGCCTTAAACCACTCATCCCTTCGGCTCCTACAATTGAAGGGTATCAATTCAGATTTAAGAATGATAGGGTGTGGTGGTGGTTGGATTAGCAGTGGAGGGGAAAGGCACGACGGAGCTAGAGATATCCCCGCATTGCAAGGGAAAGGAGGAGAGAGGGAAGGGGAAGAGAAACGTTATAACTACAGTTGGTACGCTTTAGAAATTCTCCCGTGATGTTATCTGGGTCATGCGAACTTTGAGGCCGGGTTACATTAGACAAAGGTCATTTTCAGAAATGTTTCCGACTTTTCTACAGTGGCGACTCGTGATATTTTTTGTATGTAGGATATGAGATTGACAACTGATGACCAAGACGGAAACTAACATTAATAATAATATAATATTTGTAATAATATAATATTTGTAATAATAATAATAATAATAATAATAATAATAATAACAAAGCATGCAAAATCAATACAAGTAGGCCTATGCTAGTCTTTCATTCACCATTCTGGAACTGACAATTTATTAGTAGTGAAGCTCGATTCTCCTTCCCTTTTTAGTTATGAATATAGCTCCTTAGGCGTTGTACTGCTGATATTTACCGTTTCTCCATCGTACGTTTGCGGAATTAATTTCTTGCTACAGTTTAATTTTTCTAACTGATCAAATACAACTTCAGATATTCTTTCGGCTGTCCTGTCATCTGAAAGTCCAGTTAATTTTTGTAATTTCTCGTATTATAGCTTATTTTATTTATTTTTATGTACTTTTGTTTTTATTCATTTTGTTTTCTATATTGTATGTGTGTATGTGTATGTATTTATTTATTAACACTACAATTGGGTATATACCCGGTGGCAGTGATATATAATATACAATACTTACAATTACATGAAAGAAAATAAATAAATGTAAATGAAATAAAATAAAATAAACGTAAATATTTAAATAGTAAATGCAATAAACCTAGGGCAATAAATAAAAACTGTTCTATAATAACGCCTACGATAAGCAAAAGTAAATCTAACTTGTAAGTACTTCTATTTCACCCAACTATTACCAATTTAAATAATTACATATCACTTTAATTAATTACATATCTTAATTAATTACATATCACCTTAATTTATTTACATATCAACTAAATTACATATCTCAATTAATTATATATCAACTTAATTATATAGGTATCAACTCAGTTACATGACACAACTTAAATAATTACACTGCACCTCCAATTATATTTTCAGCCTAATCTTCTCAGCCTTTCCTTAAATGTATTGATTTTAAGAGGACCACCCTGAAAGATTGCCGCAGGTAAGCTGTTCCAGTCTACTATTGTGCGGTTAACAAAGGAAAATTTTGCCACGTCCGTTCTTTGTTTTCTACATTTAAACTTCCTAGTATGATCAGTCCTTCCTACGTATGATGGTGTTGCTAATCTAGCATTGAATATCGGTCCATGCTTTGTGTCCCATTTGTGCCTTAAACAATGCAGTGAGTCTGGTTTTTCGTCGCCTTGATTTGGGAAGTTCCCACCCTAAATCTTTCACTATCTCCTCACCATGTCCCTTCCCCATTTTGACATATTTTGCTGCCTTGCGTTGGACCTTTTCTATTGAATCGATTTGGTTTTTGTCTGTACGGATCCAAACCTACTGCTCCATATTCCATAATTGGGCGAACAAGGTTTTGTACGCATAGAGAAATGTAGTACTTTCCAGGCTTTCCTTGTGGTATTGGTGACTTGTTCCTCCCAACACAGTTTGTTACTTAAATATATACCTAGGTACAGTATTTACAAGTGTTCACTTGTGGCACCGATGTACCATTCAGCTGATACCCGAGACAAATTTCTTTATGCGTTCTACAGAAGGATATTGACTTACTTTTACTGGCATTGATTTTAATTTTATTTTCTGTCGTCCAGGTTTCAATAACGTTAAGATCGTTTTGTAAGGCGGCGATATCGGATTCATCATTAATTTGTCTATATATTATACAGTCGTCCGCGAATAACCTTATCTGAGACGTAGTACTTCTATTTATATCGTTTATATATATATATATATAATATTACATCATTTTAAATTATTTATTATTTCGTTTATTCTATTCTTTTAAAATGACCAATGAACTGCATTTAAGGAGGCTATAAGGATACTTGAAAACTCTCATTGTAGTCTCTGACAGCTCCACCATCCATAAAGAAGAGTCGTAGTATTAGGATACGCGGTCATATCCTCAAACACGGCTAAACCCAAGTCATGCCCCACCTTCCGCACCCTCCCTTGTCAACTAACTTCACTGCTAGAAATACAATTTGCTTTAAGATATTTGGATGGTTCCTCGGAAATTATTTGTGACCTGTGCAGTGGCGACAACTCACGACAGAAAGTAGAAGCTCAAAGGAAATTAATACGTCGGGACGCATTGATAATCAAAATCTGTAATTAAAATGTTTTCTATCCTCAGAGGCACGAAATTAAACTGTAAGATCATCCTCATATTCTTCATGGAGGAATCGCCACTGCTTTTCTACTCTATATTACTAGCTACTTTGAAATCGCTGATATCTGTATAAAATAACTAGGTATTAGTTAATTGTGTTAACCGCTTCCCATTGGAGGTAGCCCAGAAAGACTCGGTATACTCTCCTACATGAATTTTACAGTATTAAATGTTTTACATAAATATTTGTTGACAGAAAATTAAAATAAACATATATGAATTATAAAGTGAAAAAAATTAAATACAGTGAATATGATGACTCAAAATTTGCCAAGAGCGTTTCAAAACTGAAGGTATGATGTCAGTAGTAAGTGTCTGTGGTAGTTAAAAAGTCTTCCTGAAGCTTTCAAAGAACTTGGGAATCACACCACTAGCTCCAATAAAAACACCAATCACTAAAGTCTTTTGCAACGTTTAATCTTATGTTTTCTGATATTTACATCAGCCAAAATTATTTAAGGGAGGAGATATAAGTTTGTGTGTCAAAAAATAGCACTCATTTTTCAACCCTATTTTTACCCAATACATTTTTATGTTTTTGTGGTGAAATAATGTCTGAGATATTTCTAATATTGTCCAAAACATGCCCTCTCACTTTCTCACATGTCACTCTGCGCCTGTTCCTCTTTGTTGCCTATTTTTCAAAACTCTACATTTAAAATTTGTCCCCCTAATAACTAAAACGTTACTTTAGGTACCGATACTAATGAAACTTCGCATGCTTTTGTGTTGTTCGCATTTTAACGACATAAATAATTAGAATCTAAGTTCTCTCTTTTCGTCGGCTTACTTTTAAAAATTGATAAGTTTAACTTTTCCCGACTGTTGCAATTTCTATATATTTTCAAAGTGCGTTTGTTGCTAACATCTCTTAAGTTTTGAAATGTTTCTATATATTATATGTAACAAATTCATAACAGTTGTTTGCTGAGGTATAAATAGAATAAGAAGTTATTTTGCTATCCTGTGCAATTTCCTCAAACACAGCTACATGATTTTTAAAGTAAGCCAACGGGTTTGTTAATTGCATTTCAAAAAATACTATGATCCTAGAAACGTAAAATTAATACGTCTATAAACATTGAAAACAAATGTATTATTTATGAGAAAAACAAAACTTATCCGTTCAGACAATGAAAGAGTAATGGAACGGAGAAAAATTCTCTCCGGCACCGGGATTTGAACCCGGGTTTTCAGCTCTACGGGTTCAAATCCCGGTGCCGGAGAGAATTTTTCTCCGGTCCATTACTCTTTCATCGTATGATGACGCAGAATATCTGCATGGAAATATCATATGTACTTCGGTACATTAAAATAATAGATATTATCCGTTCAGGTTTCTCATGCAATTACTGCAAATATTTTAAAGTAATAATAGTTTTAAAAAATCACATACTTGTGGAAAAGATGAAGAAAAAGCAAAATAATTGCACGAATATTACCCAATATTTCACAATTTATTTAATTAGAAATAGTTCCTGAAAATACAAAAAATGCATAGGAAGGAAGAAGGAATATATTACTGTAAAAGTAGGTCGACTTCAAATTTCTTCAAGACTGAAATATACAGAGATAGTATCAATGTTTGAGTTAAACATAATTTGTACATTTGGAAAGCTGTAGGGGAGAGTTGGGTAGTATCGGACATCGGGTAATATTGGACAGTGCGTTTCTTTCATCTACCGCCAGATGGTAGTACCTGAATGACATAGTTACGTTTCTGTATGCGACATCACAGAAACGTAACCATGTCATTCAGGTACTATCATCTGGTTGTAGATGAAAGAAACTCACTGTCCGATATTACCCGATGTCCGAAACTACCCAACTCTCCCCTATACCCCCTTTTTTAAGTTAAAAAGTGTCGTAATTCTTCTCCATTTTAACAATATTATTTTTATAAGGTCTACATGTTACTCCTACCTAGTTTAAGATAGTTTCTTTAATGCAACAGACATTGCTTTCGAGATTTTTGAAATGCCTACATTTCTACTGTTATCTCATTATCATCATTTTTATACAAATATGTATATATTTAAACATGTTATTCGTAAAACGCATAGGTGAAAAGTATGAAATCATTCGAATAAAAATTATTTTTCAGCATTACCGAAACCTAGAGGTCACCAGATATTTCAGATCAATCCCCTCTCGTTAGTGTGTTTTGTCATCTGATTATCCTACGACTGGCATTGTAACCATCCCTAGTATTTTATCCAGTTTAGAGGATAGGACGTTCGTCGAACAGAACAAAAATCATTCCTTACATCGACAGATTACGCCACAGGACGTCCCTAACTAGGAACGATAAAAGATTTTAGAGAGAAATGTAGAGCTCTGGCTCGTCATTCACTTCTGTTATCACCGAAGTTTATACACCATACACAACTCTCTAACCATATTATTTTTTAATATCAAACGAGAAGGGTATGTAATGGTGAAATGGAGGATGTTGGTGAAATAAAATTTGTAATGATAAAGGAAATAGAACAAATCTGCCGAAAATCCATTTCGTAAACTTCGGGAATGAAAATAGAGTTCTTAAAAAGATAGGCCGCACTCCAATACTGAGCTAACAGAGTTAAAAGTCTTATATGAGTTCGACGTGCTTTGAACTAGATAATGGCCTCAACGTGTTCAGCTTTTAAATTATTAATTACTTACTTTTCCCAAAAAGTGCTATTATATAAATCCGTCTAAAATGGAACACCTTACTTACTTACTGGCTTTTAAGGAACCTAGAGGTTCATTGCTGCCCTCACATAAGCCCGCCATTGGTCCCTATCCTGAGCAAGATTAATCCAGTCTCTACCATCATATCCCATCTCCCTCAAATCCATTTTAATATTATTCTCCCATCTACGTCTCGGCCTCCCCAAAGGTCTTTTTCCCTCCGGCCTCCCACCTATATGCATTTCTGTATTCGCCCATACGTGCTATATGCCCTCCCATCTCAAACGTCTGGATTTAATGTTCCTAATTATGTCAGGTGAAGAATACAATGCGTGCAGCTCTGTGTTGTGTAACTTTCTCCATTCTCCTGTAACCTCATCCCTCTTAGCCCCAAATATTTTGCTAATAACCTTATTCTCAAACACCCTTAATCTCTGTTCCTCTCTCTAATTGAGAGTGCAAGTTACACAGCCATACAGAACAACCGGTAATAGGCCTATAACTGTTTTATAAATTCTAACTTTCAGTTTTTTTGAGAGCAGACTGAATGACAAAAGCTTTTCAACCGAATAATAACAGGCATTTCTCATATTTATTCTGCATTTAATTTCCTCCCGAGTGTCATTTATATTTGTTACTGTTGCTCCAAGATGTTTGAATTTTTCCACTTCCTTGAAGGATAAATCTCTAATTTTTATATTTCCATTTCGTACAATATTCTGGTCACGAGACATAATCATATACTTTGTCTTTTCGGGATTTACTTCCAAACCTATCGCTTTACTTGCTTCAAGTAAAATTTCCATGTTTTCCCCTAATCGTTTGTGTATTTTCTCCCAACATATTCACGTCATCGGCATAGACAACCCGTTCAATTCCAAACCCTTCCTGTTAAAAAGTAAAAGTGATAGTGCATCTCATTGCTTTAGGCCGCAGTGAATTGGAAAACAAGTATTAAGACAATATGAGAAATTTCTGAAAAACAAAAAAAAAATTCTAAAAGCTTGAAGTGAAACGGGCAATGAGTTTATTAATGTAAGTTGTATATTTTTGGAGATGTGTTCATGTTAGGAAAGATATACACGTACAGAAATGTAGAGGAAATACTGTCACAGTGTAGTTCTATACATTGTTTTTCCTTTATCCTAGCTTAACACTATTTTCTATTAAATTCCGAAGTACCTTTATAAAATAAACTATGAATGGTAATATCATTATAACCAGATGAAGAAATAGATTTGTTATGAAATGCGTAAAATGTGCAATGAAAGAATACATGTTCCCATCGTGACACTCTCTTTATTTTTTATTTTATAATGTTCCATAAATGTACACTATTAAGTTGGTAGTATTTCAATGATTCTTACATATGTCCCAACATGACTCTAGTCTTTCTTATATGTACGATCAGGATATCTGTTATTACCGATAGGTAGATTCCCATTTTCCCCAGTAGAATTAACGGTTAAAGGTTATTTTTCTCTTTAAAAAATTGACAAGTCTTTTTCCACCACTCAACGAAAAGGATGTAAGCTCCACTTTAATCATCAGCAATTGAACTACTGTAAGTCGCGTGTGTAATGACTGCAATATAGGTATGAAAAGAAAAGAAAATAAGATGAATCGTAGGGTTGAGTGAATCTATACGTGAAATTGTTTTTTATCTTTTTTCTAAATGTAATAGTTGCAAAAATCTGTCTTTTCACTTAACTTAGAAATGTGAAAAATATGGAGTTTCCATAAGCTATTTAATTTTTTAGGTTCCCCAAAAACTTCGAAGTTTCTTACAATCATAATTTCTTTTTCATTATATAGCTAGTGAATTACTGTAAGATCATATATTTAAACTTTATTTAAAGACTGTAAATTAGGGTTGCAGTAAACAGTATTTTTCTGTATTTATCATGGTAAGCATGAATCAGTTGTAATATTCTTGTATGACTGACTGTCGGAATAGATGCCTTTACTCACATTTCCTTACTTTTGATAGCAACTCTTTCTGAAATCTCTCTAACAGTAGATTCTTTTGATTTGAAGTCAGGTTTTAATTCATTTTTGGCCATAGATAATATTTCATTACGTCATGATAATATGTAGGTAATTGTGATGGATTCAGCCCCTCTGGCATTCCGAATTCAGGGTAGAAGGTCAGATTTATTAATTGGAGCCATTTTTCTGATTTAAATACCCTGCAATATAAGAAGAATGAATTTTCATTAATTATATTGATTATATCATACCTAAGAGTTTTTTTATTATGTCCAAATTTCTTATAAATTGAGGTTTCTGTGACACTTCAAGATGAAATGACAGGGAACCAAAAATATGCAGAGTCTTTTAAATGTATTTTTTTTTTGTTATATTTTTCTGGTATCCTGTTCATATTAAACCTCTATAATGTTCTCTCACAAAAAAATCTGAACCTCCAAATTGTGTGAAAATTTCAAAATATGGTGCTCTTGGGGCACTGCGAAACACTAGACACCATCAAGTACGATCAATTATAGCCACTGCCCTTAAAGATGCCGATTACAACACCTTTGAAGAAGTGCATGGTCTCTCCGTCACAGGCACTACACGGCGCATAGATATAATAGCTTCAAGGAATCTACAAGATCTGGATTCATAATTGATCCCACTGTGCGTTTCGAAACGAATGAGGAACAGCCAGCAGAAGTGGATAAGGAAAAAAAGAATATCTACAATCCTACCATTCCATATTACCTCCAAAAGTACCAGCTAGAAGAGCTTGAAGTAATCGGACTTCAGGTTGGAGCACGAGGTACCGCTACTCTCTCCATGAAATATGTGTTTTAAGAAGCTTGGAATACCTACATCTATTATTCCGATTGTAACTTCAGCTGCATTGAAAGGATCAATTGCTCTCCTGAAGCATCACCTATATTCGAAATGAAACCAAGTTCATTAGCATTCTTTACTTTTTTGTAACACTTGCCTCTCTAAAACTAGATATATTTCCACCAATCACAAAATGTATTTGCAGCTATGTAATTGTAGGCGTTTCATTGTCAAAACAAAATTAATGGGTCACTGAACTTGTAAACATTTATATGGTTAAGTACTCTTTGTCCCTTGTGGCAGCTCACGAATAGTGAGAAGATTTCTAAATTAAATTAAGCTAAAGAATAAATATTTTGCACTGTTCCTTATGACATCAAACCATATTTTAATTTCATAAACGCCATATTTTCATTCCGCTCTAATGAACAGTTCGGAAGAGCCAATATATTAAAATGAAATTTCATACGCATGAATTACCCAAATATTAAGAATGAAGCATATGTATATTTTAAGTAAAAAGTCATGTGCCCTAGCACGAAATTGAAATAGGAAGGAGAACACGAGTGCACATGATAGTTTAGAGCCAAAAGTAAATTTTTCTCCGCAACAGATGTACTGTCGTAAAGCACAACACTGCGTATCCTAACGATGCTTCTGAACCAATAGAATGTTTTCTGTGCACAAATATAAAACAGAATGGATAGCTTCAGGCGAGGAACCTCCCGTTGTTTTATGCTAATGCAGTATAAGAAAAAGTAAAAGTACGATTCCGGGAGCATTGTTGGACGTGAAGGATATTCAGGCTCGAGGGGCACCTGTGGCAGCCATTTTAATAATGCAAAACTGAATAGTTTGAGGTTATGAGATGGTCCGCAGTAGTACTACAGCATTTACATCATTGGATCCCAGGGCAACCGGAAAGGTGATTTATTGCAATAGAGCAGCGCTGAATTTTAATTCCACGTATCAGCCACTCATATATCTGCGATCATATTTATGTCGAATTCGTGATCCTGTAATAGGCCAACTGCTACATGGCAGACGAAACAAAGCGTGCAGGTATCGCTGTGCGTAAATTAAAGAATATTTCAAATTAGTTCAGGTATATATAAAAAAATAATGTCACGAAGATGGCATATAATTGCTCGTTTTAAGTTTTATACGTTCCGAAGAAATGTAGTTTTTTATCGCGTTGAAAATAGCATTAATTATTACAGAAGTTTTTCTTGCTATGTTATTACTGGACCCCGGATTTTATGTAATTACACATTTTAATGCTACATATTTATGCACCAATAAAAGACAGATGTTAATGAGATACACAATGTAGGAATTGTGTCCATAAATTTTATTTTACATTTTTTTTACATATTTGGTATAATTTTATTTATTTATTTATTTATTTACTTACTTAACTTTACTTTACTTTAATTTACTTACTAATTTATTTATTTATCTATTTATTTATTTATTTATTTATTTATTTAAGTCTATAACAGGGCAAAGCCCCAATTACAATAGACAGTACAGATATTTGCTTGAAACATAAACTTGAAGATAACATGAAAATAGAGATAAAATAGATACAAATGCAAGATACAAGTGTAAATACAAATTAAAAATTAAAAATGAAAAAAAAAACAAATAGATGCTACATAAATAAAAGACAGATAGAAAAGATAAAGGTATCCCCGTCACATGCCATGAAGGCACTTGGGGGCATGGAGGTAGAGCCCCATGCTTTCCATGACCTCGGCACTAGAATGAGGTGGTGTGGTCGGCACCACGCTCTGACCGCCTTTTACCCCCGGGAAAGACCCGGTACTCAATTTTATAGGAGGCTGAGTGAACCTCGAGGCCGTTCTGAAAGTTTGGCAACGAGAAAAATCCCGTCACCACTCGGGATCGAACCCCGGACCTTCGAGTCCATAGCCAGCTGCTCTACCAACTGAGCTACCCGGCCGCCCCAAATAAAAGACAGATTCAGATATAAATTAAAAAAAAAACACGCACGCACACACACACACACACACACAAAAACAAGCCAAAAATGTAATGGTAAATTACAGAGTAACAAATAGATAGCAATATTATTTGAAATCAACTACCTTCAGTATATTATTATGAAAATGTTTATATTTCATGTAAGAAATGCTGAACTCCAGATTCCATGTTTTACATATTTCATTGAATTTTGAACACATTTTTAGTACTGGTGCTGAAGTTTTTTGTTTTCTATAATGTAACAATTGACGATATCTTAAATGTGATGTTCTAGGGTTAATCTGGATTTGTGATATTACTATTTCGCTATTATCCAGTAGACCGTTGAATATAGCTAATATTATAATATATATAATATTACATATTTCACACCATACTACATAATTTTACATATTTCAACATTATTGATAAATATATAATAATAATAATAATAATAATAATAATAATAATAATAATAATAATAATAATAATTTCTCGGTTTCTTTTGGGTTTATATTGAAATATTCAATACCGTAGCAAGAAACGAAAAATGATTTGAACGCTATTGAGCTAAATAGGACGAGGTCGATGTCGCCAACAATGACTTGTTTCAAACGTTTTCTTTGCTTGTTCTCAAAACGTATCAGAATTTGTAGCAGTGTTGTTAACCAGCGAGGGAGTAAATCGGTGAATGTGTTTCATTAATATTTAATGATGTATTGAAAAAGAACCCAGGCCACACAACTTTTTCCACTCTATGCAAAATACTTAAGTGTAAGTGTATGCAGTTCCCTGAGGAGATTGTTACGAGTATCATTCCTCATCTGAAATACGCTCCAGTTACTTCGTGTGAAGTTGAGAGGTCGTTTTCATTTATAAGAACATTCTAACAGACAGAAGGCAATCGATGACCGCAGAAAATATGGAAAAATTCTTAATTATTAATTGCGCTTCCAAAAAACAAATGACATTGAATCACATGTGCACCTGTAATTTTTTCAGTTCTGTTTTCTTATCAATGTGCAAAAATACATTTTAATAAAGTTTAGGTTTTAAGTTACATAATATAGTTTATTTATTATAAATTTATCAACATATTTTGCCATTTTTATCTACATATTTATTTACATATTTCTCATTTTAATATTACATAAAATCCGGGCTCTAGTTATTACAAACATAGGTACAGAGAAATGTAATAGTTTTTTGTAAAATCGATTAAGATCATGAACTTTCATTATCTGGATTGCTCGGAACGGCATTTTACTCAGATTATAGGCGCATATCTTAACAAGATTGAATTTTCGTGAACTGGATTATAAAGAAAGGCGTTTTTGCTATACGTACATCGTTATTTTCAGTAGGTTATTTTACGACGCTTTATCAACATCTTAGTTATTTAGCATCTGAATAAGATAAAGGTGATAATGCCGGTGAAACGAGTCCGGCATCAAACGTTACCCAGCATTTGCTCATATTGGGTTGAGGGAAAACCCCGGAAAAAACTCAACCAGGTAACTTGCCCCGAACGGGAATCGAACCCGAGTCACCTGGTTTCGCGCTAATACATCGTTGTAAGATTATGAAGTTTCGTTAATTGGAGTAGACATAAAAACACTTCACAATACAACCTAATAAGATTATGACATGTCGTGTAATGGATTACAAGGAGAGGCATTTTACTATACTGCCAAGTAAGATATGAATTTCGTTAACTAGATTACACAGAAACGCATTTTACTATGTACCCTAATAAGATTATGAACTTTCGTGAACTGTATTACACAGAAACGCATTTTATTATGTACCCTAACAAGATTATGAGCATCCGTTTACTGGATTATACAGAAAGGCATTTATAAAATACATCGTAATAAGATTATGAAGTTTCGTTAACTGAATTACATGGAATGACACTTTACAATCCAATAAGGTTATGAACTGTCGTGAACTGGATTATAAAGAAAGACTTTTATTATACAATCTAATAGGATATGAACGTTCGTGGATTACATTACTCAGAAACCCATTTCAATGTATATCATAAGATCATGAATTTTCGATAACTGGATTACATAGAAAGGCATTTTAATATATGCCATAACGAGTTAATGAAATTTCGTTAACTGTATTATAGAGAAAGGCATTTCACTATGTTCCGTAACAAGATTATAAGTTTCGTAAACTGCATTACATAGAAAAGCATTTTACTATATTCCTTAAAAGATTATCAACTTTAGTAAACCGGGTTACACAGAGAGTCATTTTATTACATAATGTAACAAGATTAAAAACTTTTGTAACTGGATTACACAGAAAGATATTTTATCATATATCCTACTGTACTCGTAACAAGATTATGAACTTTTGAGAATTGGATTACACGGTAAAACATTTTTAGTATGCATTCTAATAAGATTATGAAATTTCGTGAACTGATTTGAAGACCTGAATTGACAATTATGCCAAGTACAAAATTGACTGAATTTGACTGTTTGCCTAATACATTAATGTCTCTGGAAATTGCAACACCAAGAAGGATACATGTGACTGATATGAAATTGATACCACAGATTAGCTACATGACAATACACAAATTATTAGAATTACAGAACTGTACTTGATCTGTGACCTTGCGATTTCAGTATGGTGTGAAGCCTCAACGCACTTGGTGGTGTAATTGTTAGTTTAATTTGTATACGTCAGATGGATTTGAAATCTTTAATTGCTTACTCTTCTGTAGCTCATATCAGAGCCTCTAAGCGTCGTGGCATGGTATCAAAGAGTGCCTAAAATGTTTTGCTGTGTAAAAGAGACCTAAACAAATAAATGTACAAAGAAAGGAATAAAAATTATATTTCTATATTAATATAGAGCTCAAAAACACTTTTTTTCGCCTACTACGTCACTTTTACGTATCAATAGCAGTACAGTACTACTCAATGGGTAGTAAGAATAAAGCTTAAGTACTTTCTCAAGGTTTATACTTTTGAGTATGAGCACTTCCTGTGAGTATATACTCGTAACCACTAGAACATACTCATATTCGTAAGATTAAAGACATTCTACCTAACCCGAATATATACTCATCTCTACGGCCTTCTTGATCGTTTAAAGGTTAGTATGTACTCGTGTTACCTATCCTCTTTGACCACATTGCACCGTGATGCTCAGTTTTTTTTTATAGACTTTCACATGCTATCCGTATGCTGTAGTGGTTTGTGTTTTGCATTTTATAAATAAATAAATAAACAAATAAGTAAATAAATAAACAAATTAATTAATTTAATTAAATTAACAAATAAATAAGTAAATAAATGAATAAATAAATAAACATGAAAGAGAGAGAGAGAATAAGATAACTGACGTTAATAAACAGGAAACAAGAAAATAGTACTGGGAAATCGTCATTACAGGATGTTGGATAGAGATTACAATCCATTTCTAGAATCCCAGTTATGGTAATTCTATTTTTTATTATAGAGAGTATATATATAAATTGCATTTTGCAATTCAAATTTTACAAAATAAACTGTAATTGTTAATTATATTTAACAATACAATCTAACCTTATAATTTGATAGCCATTCATATTTTTATAGGTTATGTTTTTTTATGAATAACAAATACGTGTTTAACCTTTTTTCACATTCACTTTTGTGAAGCGTTAAAGACTTCTGAAGTTCACGTCTTTTTCCATATTTTTCCATGAGGCACTATATCGTTCATAAATTCTGCCATTTTTTTTATTTAACTTTAAACTGAACACAAATCAACAAATATTCAGAATTGAGCCTGCTACAAACCATACTCAGAATAACATGAGGACGAACTTATAAATATGAGAATATACTAGCTTTTATTCTTATCAAGCATGAGTATATATTCTATACAAGATGGACACTTGAGTATATTCTACTATGCTTCCATGTTATGAGTATGTACTCAAAAATGAGTAGGTACTCAAATATTTTTATTCTTATTAAGAAGAGTATATACTAAAAAAAAGTCCAGTATATACTATATACTCATGTTTATTCTTACCACGGAATGACGATAGCATTCTAGAGTTAAATAACATAATGTATAACAAAATGTCATTTCTGAATCATTTGTGAAAGTGATACAGGGGACTTTGAATATATACGATTCATACTCTATACTAAGTACGAGGCGCGTCCATAAAGTAACTTTCCCATTCGCCCCACAGCTAGCAAACCATATGTTGCCCGAAGCGACTGCGTGTACGTGATAGAGTAATGTCCCGGCATGGCGCATGCGCTAGCGGAATTCCACGATTGCTCTCAGTAGCTTCGTTGCAGTGGTTGAAGATGGACGTTCCTATTCCAGCTCCCGCCGCGTGTGAAGTGCGGTCAGTGATCAAGTTTTTGACTGCACAGGACATAGCGCCGATTGAAATTGATCGTCAGCTGTGCCAGGTCTATGGGCCTAACGTCATGAGCATCAGATGCTGCGTTGCTCCACAAGGTCGTCTGTGATGATGGTTGGCCTCCTACTGCGCTCCTCGTCATGCAAGTTTTGGCGTCCTGCTGAAATTGTCTACAGCTGCAACGCACCATCTACTTGCCCATAGAGCTAGCACAGCTGACGATCAATTTCAATTGGCTCTATGCCCTGTGCATTCAAAATCTTTATCACTGACTGCACTTCACACACGGCGGGAGCTGGAATAGGAACGTCCATCCAACGAAGCTACTGAGAGCACTCGGGAAGTTCCGCTAGCGCTTGCGCCATGCAACGACATTGCCCTATCACGTACAAGCAGTCGCTTCGCGCAACATATGGTTTGCTAGCTGTGGGACGAGTGGGAAAGTTACTTTATGGACGCACCTCGTATGAACGAAAGCTGTTTGATTTTGTCTTCAAAACCATTCAACTTGAACAACAATATTTTCACTCCTAGTAAAATATTATAAAAACTTATATTAAAATGTAAGAGGTGACATTAGCGATTATATATAGGATATTAAAGAGGAAAATTGTCTCTTAACTACTTTCAATGAAACAAAGAATTCTGTGAAACACAATAAAAGCAAATAAAGTATCTGTTATTAAAATACATAGTAAATGAACTCATTTTCAGAAAAAATGCGTAGTGCTTAATATTATATTCTCACCTACCACTGGAAAATGTTAATCAATACTAATGAGCTCACATTCTGATGGGGGAGGGGGTAAAGAAGTCAATTTTTTTCCATCATGTTAATAATGTCAAAAGAAGAGGTTATGCAAATTTTGGCAACTCGACTGCAATTACGATGACCGTAAAAAATAAGTTCGCCAGGGGCCGTTAATAGAAAGACAACACAATTTCAGTGGAAAAATTTATTGAAACAGATACAGCAATTGAGCTAATTTTCAACATATTCCCACCGGAATTGAGAAATTTGTCATATTATGGGATCAACAGAGAGGTACAGACGGTTGTCAAACGCTGGATCCGATCCCAGGCAGCTGACTTCTACGACACAAGGATACAAAAATTGATCCCGTGGTATGACAAATGTCTGAATTCCAGTGGGGGATATGTTGATAAATAGCGCAATAATTGTTGTATCTGTTTGAATAAATCGTTCCATGCAATTGTGCTTTTTTCTGTAAACCGCACCAGGGAATATCACTTTCTGGACGGCGTCATAATTGCGGTCGAGTGGCCAGAATTTGTATAAGCACTTCTTTCGACATTATTGACATCGTGGAAAAAAAAATTAACTTTCTTATCTGCCCTCATCAGAATGTTTGCTTGTTAGATGGCAATTCCTTTTATCATGCAATTGAACAATCTCACAACTCTGGATTCTAAATACCTTAGACTGTGAAAATGTATGCTATAAAAAGCGTACGTAACCCAGATTTTAACATCTTCACGTGTAAATAATTCCGGGAGGATCTTAAAAAAAACACGTCTGTTATCGAAACGGCACTCTGCGCATTCGAAACGCAGACTCTTGGTGGAAGTAGGATCTAAACTTCATGTATAGTTAAATCCACATCTCGTACGGAATAATTAATATACAACTCGGAGTGTGTTCCATCATTTACTGCAGCCGAGTCGTAAATATGTAAGGGTTCTTCTTCCTGGGGGGAGAGGAGTGCGCGCGCCTGAGTGGCAGGTAGACGCAAGCCCGCAGAGCACCGCGCGATGTAACCCGGTTCAGCAGAGTGCCTGCCTCGGTCCCGCGGGACTGATATACAACGAGTAAGGAGACCGGGCCAGAGAGAGAGGGAAGATAGCCAACATTATGACTCTAATATGGCAATAAAATGTCTCTCCTCCTTCTCCCCCGCCTTCACTTCTTCGAGCACCAACTCCTGAGTAATTGTTGGGAAACTAGATTCTATATTCACTTCTTCATCCCTACTTCTTCCCATTCCGAAGTCATCCATTCGGAGATCGTCGCAAGAAAATTGGTACCCTTATATCACACAGAAGGTGTTCATAAGAGAGTTGCATGTCTGCTGGAAAAATGATATGCAAGTTGCAGGAAATTTTGTTTTTATTCCGAGATTTAAACGCCATTGTTCAATCTTTTTGTACAAAGAGCCCAACCCATTAGTGTTCAGAACTATTTTCGTTTTAATTTTCTAATTTTTTTTTTTTTTTTTTTTTTTTTTTACATATCAATGCATCGTTCATGTAATAGGGAAAATATTTAAAAAAAAATTCTATAGCCATCAGAAGATATTTGTATAGTTTGGCTAATGAATTGTATATGCTTTAAATTGAATAGTAATCTGTACAGCTCTATTGATGAATTGTTCATGTTTGTAATTTGAAGTAATTTGCATGATATGTATTATCAATTTCTATATATCTCAACTGATTGAATGCCTTAAATTGATTTAACTTCCTTGTTATGTATTATATTTTATGCTCGACCATGCCGAAATGCAGTAGCACTTCTTTAATGCATGCCATTAAAGTACACCTATTCATTAAAGTTCAGGTTTTCGATTATTCTCGGATATGCAATCGAAAGACAACTAGGGAAATGTCACGGAGACTGGAAATCCAATTCTGTCGCAGAAGATTATGTTCTGTTACTATAATAATTAGCGTTAATTGTAAATAATATTCAAATAAATTCAATTTGTCATCTCGTTTTTCAATTATAAATCAATTTCCAGGTTATATCAAGACTAATGTTCTCTAGGTTATATCAAGGTCAATGATATTTGTGCCTCGGAAAAAATCAATACTTTCGCGTCTGCGCACATCTCGCAATTCAGGTCTGTTCCGTTCGTCACTTACATAATCATAACATGAAAACTTAGCCTATGAATAATTTGAAGTTAGAAATATGGTCGAGCATAAAAAGTCGTATGAAACTTGCCTATAATGGTAATTAAGACGCTCCTATGAAAATTATGAAACGAGCTCAAGCGAGTTTCATAAACAAACATACTTGCGTCTTAATTACTACCATTATAGGCTAGTTGCATAATGTACTATTATAGCTCAACTGATGAATAATCGTTTGCGTTTGTAAATTTAATAATCTGATAGGCTATGTACTGTATATTTTTAGTTGAGCCATCGGTGTAGCTCAGTCTGCAGACTCGCTGGCCTGCTGATCCGGAGCTGCGCTCGTGCTTGGGTTGGATCCCCCGTTTGATCTCATTGATTGGGTTCTGGCGGCGTCTTGTGAGTCCATTTGAGTTGTGCGGATATAAAGGAAAAATTGTGACTGTGTCGTGTGTACTTCGTGGGGTAGCTCAGTTGGAAGAGAATTCGTGCGCTAACCGAAGGGTACCGGGATCGATACCCGCCCCCGGAACAATTTTCCCTTGAAATTATTCAATTGTAAAAGTTCCTGAATTTTGGTGAAAAATGGGAGTGTACGAGTACAATACATTAGTTATTCATAGATTTCAAAAAGTCATATGACTCGGTTAAGAGAGAAGTTTATATATGATAATCTTATTGAATTTGGTATTCCCAACAAACTAATTCGATTAAATGAAACGTGTCTTAGTGAAATGTATAGCAGAGTACATATAGACCGGTTTCTGTAGAATGCTTTTCCAATTCACTGCGGGCTAAAGCAAGGAGATGCACAATCACCTTTACTTCTTAACTTTGCTCTAGAATACGTCATTAGGAAAGTCCAGGATAACAGACAGGGTTTGGAATTGAACGGGTTACATTTGCTGCTTGTCTATGCGGTTGCCGTGAATATGTTAGGAGAAAATCCACAAACTATTAGGGAAAGCACGGGAATTTTAATTGAAGCAAGTAAAGAGACAGGTTTGGAAGTAAATCCTGAAATGTCCAGAATCCCTTCACTCGATTTTAAAGATAATTACGCGTTGATTTTGGAAAACTCTGTAAGTAGACCCATGCATTCGTTCGTATGCATAGACACGGAAATAGGCTAAAATTTGGAACTCCCACATTGTGTAAGTTTCGCTTACAACACGATGCGCTTGTGCAGTAAACAAGAGCCCCCGTATAATATGCTACTTGCAGTCAGTCGTGCGTAATTGTTGCCTACATACAGGTTGACTTCAATCAAGACTCGCTCCAAATTTGAATTTTATATCTGTAAATATAGAGAGTGAAGTCAGAGCTGTGTTGATTGAAGAACACATTAGAAAAAATAAAAATACTTATTAAGCGTATTTAAATTAATTGCATGGTTAAATTGGAAATTAAGCTGATAATCTGAGTTGTTTGGACACAGCTTATCGCAGGCTCAACTACGAATAAATAAACGAACTCGAGTTTGAAGAGGAGCTCATGTAACAAGGTTGAAAAATCCAGAATTTTAAGAGAATTATACACAAGTGATTGTATTTGAAGAATTTGATGAGTATTTTTAACACTCCTGTTACATGTTTTTAGTTTAATTTAAGGTAGAGACTATGCGACTGCAATTTGTTTGCTAATAGACAATAATAAAACGTCAGTATCAATATCAATATTATTCCGTCTCTTAGTCAGTGCAGCAGGGTTACAATATATAGGGTGGGGGGGGGGATACGTGCAAATATTTTATAGGTAATCAGGGATAGTTTACTGAACCATACTACCTAACAAATTTCTCAATCTTCGAAGTTATTTTTAGACATGAAAAAATACCATGTTTTTATGTTAGTCAATACTTCCAGGCAACTTGTTTTCTATATGAACGCCTCACTAGTTACGCTAGTCATTCTTGTGGCGATTGTCTACTGTCCACGCTTATCATGAAGACCTTAGTGGTGTAACAGGTTATCAAATAATATATCGTTTATCCAAACACAACCACCATTTTACATTAAAACATAGGTTGATTATATTCATTATTTCTTTTGTACTGTAATATGTTCGAATTTCGAACCCTAAACTGTTTATGCTGGAGTATAATGATATCGAAAGACGTCCGTATAGTCTAAACTGACAGGTGTTTCATAATGCTACCACGGTCTAGTACAGCCGTGGCGAAAATGCGACTCACGAGCACATTGTGGCTCGCAAGGATAGCTGTGCATTTCCTTTCCTTCCTACCTTCCCCAACCCCCACCCTCTCACTCACTGGAGTCAAACTCCATTCCATTTGTATTTGTCCCTGACTTGGGAGTGACGTATCGTAGCAATGTCTCTCTCGAAACCATGTACCTCTACAAAAACGGAAGTTTCAAGTAGGATGGGAGGACGCATTTCTTTGTTGCCAATATGATGAGAATATTAAATGTATGATTTGTTCACAAGTATTACGAGGAAAACGGTTGTGTAACATAAAACGGCATTATAAGTTACTACACGTTACTGATGAAACATTAGATGGTTGTGTTATCATCGTCGTCGTCGTCGTCGTCGTCGTCTTCATCATCATCATCTCAGTACGTCGATCCTTTTTCAGCAGATGTACGAATAATGCGGTTAGATCTTCAATTTAAACTCCAGATTTACAACGTGATGTTACAATGAAAGCTAGATGTAAGGACTTGACAAATGTTGAACTTTTCAAATCTTTGCCAAAAAATAAATATCCGCAGCTTCGTTCTTTCGCTTGCTCTGTTGAAGCCTTGTTCGCTACAACTTACGTTTGTGAAATTTATTTTCAACAATGAAAATAGTAAAAACCAAATTTAGATCACGACTGACAGACAAATACCTTTGTGATCAACTACGACTGGCAGTAAGTGACATAATTCCCGATTTTAAAACTCTGTCGCAGAGACATTCTGAAGACAATTAATTTTAGGTTGTGATAATGTGTCCTATATGAGAATGATGACTTGCTTGCAGACTCTCCATCAATCCTAAACAGATGGAAAAACTATTTTGCGCAACTACTAAATGTACATAGACCAAATAGAAATGATCGGGACGAAATTGAAATACAAACTGCTGAGCCATTTATACCCGAACCCACGCTTTCAGAAGTCGAAATTGCGATAGAAAATCTGAAAAAGTACAAGTCTCCAGGTATCGATCAAATTCCAGCAGAATTAATACAAGAGGGTGGGAGTGCATTATATAACGAAATTTATAAACTTGTACTTGCTATTTGGGAAAAGGAAATTGTACCAGAACAATGGAAGGAGTCCATAATTGTACCTATTTTTAAAAAGGGGGACAAAACCAACTGTGGTAACTTTCGAGGAATATCACTTTTGTTGACGTCGTACAAAATTTTGTCCAATATTCTTTTGAGAAGATTAACTCCGTACGTAGATGAAATTATTGGGGATCATCAGTGCGGTTTTCGGCGTAATAGATCGACTATTGATCAGATTTTTTGTATTCGACAGATAATGGAGAAAAAATGGGAGTATAAGGGTACAGTACATCAGTTATTCATAGATTTCAAAAAGGCTTATGACTCTGTTAAGAGGGAAGCATTATATGATATTCTTATTGAATTTGGTATTCCCAAGAAACTAGTTCGATTAATTAAAATGTGTCTCAGTGAAACATACAGCAGAGTCCGTATAGGTCATTTTCTATCTGATGCTTTTCCAATTCACTGCGGGCTAAAGCAGGGAGATGCACTATCACCTTTACTTTTTAACTTCGCTCTAGAATATGCCATTAGGAAAGTTCAGGATAACAGGCAGGGTTTGGAATTGAATGGGTTACATCAGCTTCTTGTCTATGCGGATGACGTGAATATGTTAGGAGAAAATACACAAACGATTAGGGAAAACACGGAAATTTTACTTGAAGCAAGTAGAGCGATCGGTTTGGAAGTAAATCCCGAAAAGACAAAGTATATGATTATGTCTCGTGACCAGAATATTGTACGAAATGGAAATATAAAAATTGGAGATTTATCCTTCGAAGAGGTGGAAAAATTCAAATATCTTGGAGCAACAATAACAAATATAAATGACACTCGGGAGGAAATTAAACGCAGAATAAATATGGGAAATGCGTGTTATTATTCGGTTGAGAAGCTCTTATCATCCAGTCTGCTGTCGAAAAACCTGAAAGTTAGAATTTATAAAACAGTTATATTACCAGTTGTTCTTTATGGTTGTGAAACTTGGACTCTCACTTTGAGAGAGGAACATAGGTTCAGGGTGTTTGAGAATAAGGTGCTAAGGAAAATATTTGGGGCTAAGCGGGATGAAGTTACAGGAGAATGGAGAAATTTACACAACACAGAACTGCACGCATTGTATTCTTCACCTGACATAATTAGGAACATTAAATCCAGACGTTTGAGATGGGCAGGGCATGTAGCACGTATGGGCGAATCCAGAAATGCATATAGAGTGTTAGTTGGGAGACCGGAGGGAAAAAGACCTTTAGGGAGGCCGAGACGTAGATGGGAGGATAATATTAAAATGGATTTGAGGGAGGTGGGGTGTGATGATAGAGACTGGATTAATCTTGCACATGATAGGGACCGCTGGCGGGCTTATGTGAGGACGGCAATGAACCTTCGGGTTCCTTAAAAGCCATTTGTAAGTAAGTAAGTAAGATAATGTGTCCTATGTTTTCTTGTTCACTTCTTTCTTCGTTACACGTACTAAACATTAGTTTGTAGCCTTGTACTGTATAAAATTGTATTTAAGTGCTTGACGTAAGGAAAATGAAAAACCGTTAATAATTCAGACAGTTGCTTCACTTCCCCTTCGGGTGTCCGCCTCCCTCCATAGGTGCTATGCACGTTGCAGGTTACACAGTGGCTCGGCGCACGATGTCATTTTCGCTGGTCTAGTATACCTATCCTATACAGCCACGAAGCTTGAGTTGTTGAGGGTACTAGAAACAATAGATTGTGCCGGTACTATTTCGCATTGTCTGTGATGAGGCGATAGTAGCGGTTCTAGTGGTTAGCAACTATCTATGGATGCATATTTACTACGTATTGAGCTTCGTAACTATACAATAGACTGTGGTATTACCATTCATAAAACATCACAATGTGAAATACGTGACACATTTATGGAATAACTATAAGAATAAGGGCGTTATTTCACTTGAATTTTTTTTAACAAATATCAAAATATTTGCAGGTATACCAGTCTCACTATCTGTAACGATACGTGTAGCAATTTCTATTTAATTTGCAAAAAAAAAAATCAATTTTTATTTCAAACTGAAAAGGGATAAATCATTCCTTATCGGTTTATCTAATGATAACAGTAACAATCAGAATCTTGGAAATAGTACTTATCGAGCATAATAGTGTTAACGTTTAGAGATTTTTTTTTTTGAAAAATTATTTATTTTGGACTAATATGACATAAGAATATTTTGTTGCACTCTATCCAATAAGCTGTTATAATCTGCACAGTCAAATTATTCCACTCTGTATAAACAAGTAATTTTTTTATTATGCAACATTGCTCATTGTGGGGTTGGTAACGTTTGTTTTTCAGTAACAAACTAACATCCGTATTTGGAAACGGGGTCGGAGATTGATTCGGATTGCGCTTCTTGTGAACGAGTGTGGGTGTCGCCATACGGTATTTTGGACAGCTGAATTGTTACGGCCCCAATAATTGCGAGAGAGATATACAACCCGCTTGACAGCATACCAGGGCTGCCACAACAGCCGGCGCAACAAACGCGGGTCATATATAGGCCTTGACCTCTTGACCCATAAATAAGGGTGTATTCGGGATATGGTCGAGCCGTTCTGTGTTTGCTCTCCGTTTATGACCCATTTATTAGCCTGCTAAACTGAATTACGAACGTTTCGTCAGGCCTGCCAACACGTAACAAAAGAATGAATTGGGAAGCAGCGATAGGAGCTGGCTGCATAGAAGGACAAACGGAGGCCGCGGCAGAGAGCTTGTCCCCCTGGCGGATCGATGCTCAACTCGGTCTCGGGGACAAACAAGGTCACGCCAAAGGTCAACTCGTCACTCTGGACCAAAACGTTAGCATTCTTTCTCAGTGTAAGTAGACCTGCGCATTACTTTCAAGATTTTAATGCTGAAGCAAGAAGTATCGCTGGCGCTTGCCTAGAAATTCTCCCGCAACTTATACTTTTTCTGTCAGAATCCATATCCTAAGAATTATACTTAGTTATGTATGGGAGTATCACTTTTTGATATTGACAATATACGCGAAATGTGTCAAAAACGTAATTTAACGCATATAAAATGCAAATTCCTTAATGAAATTAATATACATTCACGAAATTACTTCATAATCACGATATTTTAACCAAAAAGAGATTTCATGGAGAATTTTCAAGAAAAATTATGTGATTAAGGATGAGAATGGTGACTTGTTTGCAGACTCTCATTCAATCCTGAACAGATGGAGAAAGTATTTTGGGCAACTGCGAAAATGTACATAGGCCAAATAGAAATGATCGGGACAATATTCCAATATAAACTGCTGAGCCATTTATACCCGAACCCACACTTTCTGAAGTCGAAATTGCGATAGGAAGGCTGAAAAAGTACAAGTCTCCAGGTATCGATCAAATTCCAGCAGAATTAATACAAGAGGGTGGAAACGCATTATCTAGTAAAATTCATATGTATGTATTTATTTACACTGCAAGCGGGCAAGCACCCGGTGGCAGTGATATACACAATATAAACAATAGCCTACACAATAAAATTACAATGCACTATATATATACACAATAAGAATACATAATACAATTATACACAATATTTACAATTAATAATTATACATAAAATAACCTATGCTTGTACTTGCTGTTTCGGAAAAGGAAATTGTACCAAAACAATCGAAGGAGTCCATAATCGTACCTATTCAGAATCGTTTCTGAACTACCTGCTCATGCGCAGTAGCTCAATGTGCTTTCCAACAAGACTAGAACTGATTCCGTACAAATTCTGACCTCTCAGTCACCTTTTTCAACTTTCTTTAGGACTCGTTCGGAACGAGTGAAATTGGTTCTCGATTAAGAGAAGGAATTGGAAATTCTGAACTCTTGACGCATGTGCAGATGGTTTAATCTGATGTTGTGGTTAAAATGCTTCGAGACTAGAAAGATTAAAATAAAAAAATTGTACATCATGAGTGATTTGGACGGTGATAATGATCTAATTTATGACGAATTAAGTTCGGAAGACGAATATAATTTTAATACTAGAAGAATTCAAGAAACGTTCCAGCAACATAGAATCCCGAACTGGTTCTGAGACCGTACAGAACTGGCGCATGCGTCGAAGTAAGTTCGGTATTAGTTCTGAATTGCTTGTTGGAACAATCATAATAAATCGTTTTTGTTATATTGTAAATTAATTTGTAGTTTTTACTTGTAGTGATATAATTTAAAAATATATCTAAAAATAATAGGAAATGTTGTAACCATGAGAATAATTATTATTTTTATGCATTCTCTTTACCGATAAACCGTAATGTGAATGCAAGGTAATCTATGGCGAATCCTCGGCCTCATCTCGCCAAATATCATCTCACTATCACCAATCTCATCGACGCTAAATAACCTAGTAGTTGATATAGCGTCGTTAAATAACCAACTAAAAAAAAAAATTTACCGATAAAAGTAAATTAGCCCTTAAGTCAATCATTTCCAACTCGCCAACCTGTGACTTCGGAGCGTGTTTCTCCTCTCGGAACAGAGCTGAAAGAGCACGTGAGGGAGGATAATCCATTTCTCCGGTATTCAAATATCTCAATCCCTTCCACTGCCACTCCCCCTACATTGTCCTATTCCATAAGCTTCCCCTCTCAAGGAGCTACAGAGCAGAGACGTGTGACATCACAGAGCAAGCATTTGGAAATGCCTGTCTCATAATGATCCATAATCTGCCCAACATTCATGTAGATATTAAGAAATTGTTTGTGATCAACATAGCCCCGGCTGATACAGAAATTGATTGGGTATTTGTCTGATACTTAATTCTTTATCCAGAATTTTATACTTACATTATAATACTTTGTAAGACAATTTTTTTAATACATTATATTAATCTTCTGTACTATGTCGAAGATAAAATATCTTATAACTGTTTCAAAAACATTGACACACATCAATGATTCTTAAACTCTGTCTCTTAAATTGAACAGAATTAATTTAACTTGTGTAGTTAATTAAAATGTATGAAATTACCACAGTAATCTCACTAGAGCTTTTGTTTTATCTAGAGAAAATCAAAACTCGAGTGGGATTTAATTGATTATTACACGATTAGAAGAAAGTATATGAAGATTAGAAAAAATAAAGTACTCTAATACAATAAAATATTAAGCGACTTACTGGTACTTAAATTATATTTCACTAATGTTAGCTTTACCAAAATGTTTGAACGGAACGGTTATTTTCAGTTGACTGTCTATGCGGTAAACAAATAACGATGGCAAAGCATGTTTTATTAAGTGATCGTGCTTCATTTAATTTAGGATATTCCCTATTATTATTATTATTATTATTATTATTATTATTATTGTTATTACTACTATTATTATTATTATCATTATTATTATTATTATTATAAATTATTGTTAGTATTAATTATTTGTATTAATTATTGGTATTATTATTAAGTGTATTTTTAATTAACGAGTTTATTATTGTCATTATTGAGTGTAATTAATTACCACTGCCACCGGGTATATACCCATTGCAGTGTGAATAAATAAATAAATAAATAAATAAATACATACATAGTACCATAACAAATTTGCAGTTCGAATTGATGGCAAACAAATAAATAAATGGTAGATTTTTATTTATTTTTTTATTTTAGTAGGTTATTTTACGACGCTTTATCAACATCTCTGGTTATTTAGCGTCTGAATGAGATGAAGGTGATAATGCCGGTGAAATGAATCCGGGGTCCAACACCGAAAGTTACCCAGCATTTGCTCATATTGGGTTGAGGGAAAACCCCGGAAAAAACCTCAACCAGGTAACTTCCCCCGACCGGGAAACGAACCCGGGCCACCTGGTTTCGCGGCCAGACGTTCTAACCATACAAATGAAGAGAGGTGATAAAAACAGAAGAAGGTATATAAAGTTTAGAAGAAATAAAGTATTCTGATACAATAAAATAGATATTAACTTACTTACTAAAATTCTATTTCACTAATGATATCTTCACCAAAATGTTTGAACGTAGCCGTCATTTTCAGTCGACCATGTATGTGGGAAACAAATTACGATCGCAAAGCATGTTTTATAGTACAGTAAAGAATTTTCAGTTTGAAATGTTGGCAAACAAAGAAACAAATGCTAGGGTAGTGATAAAAACAAACAAATGCTAGGGAAGCAATAAAATTGTGCGATAAGCAGCCATCCATGATTGGTTGAAAGACGTCCTTTCGTACCGTTTTATTGGTCAAAAGTAGTATGACGTAGTAAAAGTGTATAGTAATTTTAAAATTATCTATATTTATATATATTATTTTAATGTACCGCAGTACATATGATATTTCAATGCAGATATTCTGCGTCATCATACGATGAAAGAGTAATGGAACGGAGAAAAATTCTCTCCGGCGCCGGGACTTGAATCCGGGTTTTCAGCTCTACGTGCTGATGCTTTATCCACTAAGCCACACCGGATACCACCCCGGCGCTGGACAGAATCGTCTCAGCACGTAGAGCTGAAAACCCGGGTTCAAATCCCGGCGCCGGAGAGAATTTTTCTCCGTTCCATTACTCTTTCATCGTATGATGACGCAGAATATATGCATGGAAATATCATATGTACTTCGGTACATTAAAATAATATATATGATATGCGTAAATCACTTCGTGATTTCAGACTGCGCTTATTCCGTCGGATCCCGGCCAACTAGTCACTCATAACGAGTGTACCTCAGCACATGTGTGGACTTCGGTCCTACGTACATAGACATCTATGACGTAGTACAGTGGGCGGCCACTAGAGGGAACCCAGGAGTTAGAGCTTAATCTGAGACGATTCTGTCCAGCGCCGGGGTGGTATCCGGTGTGGCTTAGTGGATAAAGCATCAGCACGTAGAGCTGAAAACCCGGGTTCAAATCCCGGCGCCGGAGAGAATTTTTCTCGGTTCCATTGCTCTTTCATCGTATGATCTATATTTAATTTCATATCTTTCAATCTAAGGATTTAAATTTCTTCCTTCGCTCCGATTTTCCTTTCAAGTTTCACTTTATTCACATCACTGTACTTAAATCATCTATTTTGAGAGATTTTAAATTCTAGTCAACCTGTAGTCTCTTTCGTCATACTTTTTGTTGTTGGAATTTTTTTACCGCATTCGTTTTATACATCTTCTTTCTGTTCTATTTTTACAAACGCATTTGTTGTCTTTCGTGCTCCTGCTCTATTTGTTTTTGTACGTATACGCCGGCAGCTAGTACGAGCATTACATTTTAACAATGCCCTAAACGATTCATCTGAGGAAACAATAGGAAGCGTCACCGTAGATACAAGCTTTGTCACAAGCGTTTGTGATTATGGTTGGACCCCTTCCGTGCTCTAGAGGCGTTGCTCAACGGCGCAGAAGTTTCCTCTGGCGCCCCTACGCGAGCATTCCATTCAAATCATGTAACAGTTTGGAATTTCTACACCGATAAATATTCAGCATTAACCCAACACTTAGCGAGTTTACTCTTGACAAAACTTGTCTCTCGGTCGTCTAAAGTTACATCACAGTTCTGAATAATAAAAACAAAATAGTACGGACCGTCTTGGGGTTACAAGTTGGAACCACTGTGTATAACGAGCGAGCATTTCAGACGTAAACAGAACAGCTGCCGTCTCCAGCCTCGGGTTTGGTTTCAAGATTATACAGGCGTCATGTTTTCGAACTTGGTGCGGTTCGCAACTCACCATCCCTAATCTCTAGTTACGTGAATCCGTGCGGAACTGGCCAAGTCAAACTCCCCCAGTATAATGAGACTCCATTCTTCAGGTGGTTACTTACTAGATGCCACTTAATGTTTCGCAACTCCTCAGAATGTTAGGAAGGCTATACTTTATCTAACGACCCCTTAAACTCCAAAGAAAACAAGGAGACGACAGAAAAACTTTTGCATTAAAATGGCTGTAGAAACCAAAATTCTTAAGGCTCTTTTGAAAAAAACAATTTTAATAATCTGCGTAGTTTTAATTTCATGAATATATATTTACATCTTTGCTTCTTAACTTCGCACTAGAATATGCCATTAGAAGAGCTCAGGATAACAGAGACAGTTTGGAATTGAACGGGTTACATCAGCTTCTTGTCTAAGCGCATGACGTGAATATGTTAGAAGAAAATCCACAAACGCCGGGTTCGATACCCGGCCCCGGAACAATATTTCCTTCGAAATTATTCAAATCAACTTTACAGTTATACCTGAAAGCTTGATTTTCATAATACACGTCACTGTTCGTTAACAGACAACCAAATTTAAGTCACAAAGAGTTAGTGTGCACTCAATATTGGTTGCTTGAAGGTCGTCAGCCCACTTTGAGGTCTGTGTATATAGAAGGAAAAGTTGGATCCGTGTCTGGTAGAGTTCCCGGGTAGCTCAGTTGGTAGAGCGTTCGTACATTTAACCAAAGGTCCCGGGTTTGATACCCGGCCACGGAACAATTTTTCCTTCGAAATTATTCAATCCACAAAGACGGAAATTCTATATGAAGCAAGTAAAACGGTAGGTTTGAAGAAAATCCCGAAAAGACTAAGTATATGATTATGTCTCGTGACCAAAATATTGCACGAAATGGAATTATAAAAATTGGAGATTTATCCTTCGAAGAGGTGGAAAAATTCAAATACCTTGGGGTAACAGTAACAAATATAAATGACACTCGGGAGGAAATTAAACATAGAATAAATATGGGAAATGCCTATTATTATTCAGTTGAGAAGCTTTTGTCATCCAGTCTGCTGTCAAGAAATCTGAAAGTTAGATTTTATAAAACAGTTATATTGTCGGTTTTTCTGTATGGTTGTGAGACTTGGAGGAACAGAGATTAAGGGTGTTTGAGAATAAGGATGTTAGGAAAATATTTGGGGCTAAGAGGGATGAGGTTACTGGAGAATGGAGAAAGTTACACAACGCAGAATTGCACGCATTGTATTTTTCACCTGACATAATTAGGAACATTAAATCCAGACGTTTGAGATGGGAGGGCATGTAACATATATGGGCGAATCCAGAAATGCATAAAGAGTGTTAGTTGGGAGGCCGGAGAGAAAAAGACCTTTGGGGAAGCCGAGAAGTAGATGGGAGGGTAATATTAAAATGGATTTCAGGGAGGTGGGATATGATGGTAGGGACTGGATTGATCTCGCTCAGGATAGGGACTGATGGCGGGCTTATGTGAGGGCGGCAATGAACCTCCGGGTTCCTTAAACCTTTGCAGTAAAAATTAATTTTTTGTGTTTTTCATTTCGTGTATCATAACAAAGCTTCGATCAATTTTTTCAACATTTTAACTCTGCACACAATTTCAAAACATAAATGGCACCTCTATGTATACTCAAGAGGTGGTTCGTTGGTAGAATATCTGTGCTATAAAATTTAGAAAGTAAGAAAACGGTGGTTCTTCTGAATAACCACTATGCTGCAAAGGGTTAAAAGCCATTTGTATGCATGTAAGTATATTTTAATATAGGGGACACTGTTGTACCTTGATCATAGTGTACCTTGAATCTTTGTTTTGTTTCTGACTTTTGCTGCTACCTAGCCGACTCAAACTGAAGAAGATTGTAGAGAAAGCCGCTAGGTAGCTCTGTTCAGAATTCCGGTTTGATTTATTACAAAGTATAAGTTCTGTGGACGAAACAATTTTTTTGGTACCGTACCAAAAATAAATATTTCATTCATTGTTATATGTTTTCTAACATGAAACCAAATTGTATTTGTAACTATGATTCATATACGGTGTGTTTGCTATCATCTGGTGAGTAAATAGGCCTACATATGTTAATTTCCATGATTTATTCTCATTTCTAGTTTAGATATCCATATTTTAAACTGGTAGTCTCTTGTGCTTTGGATCACAAAACGTCTTATACCAAGGAACATGTTTCATGGTACATGATGCTTTCGGTTTTTGTTTTTTTATTTTAAGACCATGCCACGAAGTAAGTCTGGAGTTAAAAGGACCCCCAATTGATCCGGATCCCTTTAGGAAAGCTGTTGAAGAAGTTATGGGTCTTTCATGAATTAAAATCTCAATCAGAGAAGCCTGCAAATGATGACAAATACATTATTTTTATTATTGTGAGCTTTTACAGATATACTTCCATCTATATCATCTGTGTTCCAATGTTCCAAGATACAAGAGGGTATGATCCAAGGTACACGAACCAGTTGTACCATGAACAACATTATATATCTCTTCCATTCTCTTTTTTACATAATTAATACATCTGTAAAACAGGAGAATACTTGTAGGAAGTTTTAAAGGAATCTTAAATAATTATTTAAAGCATTTTTTCACTTAAAATATTTCATTTCCCAAAATTAAAAAAGAAATAAAATAAAATTTGAAAAGTGATTCAAGGTGCAACAGTCTCTCCTACGGAGTTGAATGAGAGTAACATAGAATAATTTTTAGAAATTCCTCAGGGAACCTATACAAGCATTTTGAGGTAACGAATGAATATTCATTGACATATATATGCCGCAGGCATATTAGCTGAAATTTTTCCGGGTTCTCCATTTATGTACGTCGTAACTACCGCTTTAGAGTATCAGCTAGCATCGTATTTATAAATAAATAATTACATTGAACATCTAATTAATTAGTACACAATTTAAATGCTCTAGGGCACATTAATTGTTCATAAAAGCCTGTCATAATGCCGATCGTTCACTTCGAAGCCCAGTTTTCAAGACCATTTAAACATTGTATCCAATACAACCATCTATACAGTGGTACAATAAGTTAGACTCATTTAAAATGTATATAAGAAAGTAGCTCAGTTATATATAGTTATTTTTTATTACTACATAATATGGAAAGATAGGAATTATAATAAATATATAGATCTAATATGGACAATGGATTATATTTCGTCACAGTTAACATCACCTCCGTTATTACTCACCACTTATGACTCGTCACAAATATTTGTGACTAGTCACGCGGTGTATTTGGTCACACTTCGTAACTCGTCGCACGCTTCTATTCGTCACACATACTAGTCACTACTATAGTAATGGAAACCAGGTGAAAATGTTGTTAGGAAAATTTAATACCAAAAATTGGTTATATGATTAGACCTATGTACATTGTGACTGGTTAAAATGCGTCAATTTGGAGAAAATGACTGATGTATATAGTATGTAATTTTAAAATAAATATCCTGAGAGGTTTTCTGTGCCAGCTCACAAGTAGACACAGATGTTACGGCCTTCTTTGTAATCTTAATGCCTATATTAACTTTTATAAACACTGCCGTGTTCTTGTGAACCTTTTCATCACTCATGATTTAGCAGAACTCTATACCTATGAATGCGCACTGCAATAAAATCGTGGGATAACGTAACAATTGACCCATTTCCTTATCTTACGATTTTCCATGTATGTGACGGGTTGTTTAACTGTGAAGAGTCATTAATGTGACGATTGAGTGTGATGACCGATCGGTAATCTATGACGTGTTAGGGTGGTGACGAGTCACTAACGTATGACGAAAACTGTAACGAATGTTCCTGATCCTGTGATGGTGATAATGATTATGATGACGGACGGCATTGAAATTTATGTAAGTGGAGTTGTATTCCATTGTAGCTAAATAATCATTGCGGATAACAAAGCGGTTCTAATACAAAGCGAGAATGAAATGGCAGCAGAAAGCTCGGGTGGGTTTATGATTCACTTCTATAAAATTTTCAAAATCCTTTTGTCTTGGCTTATGCTTTCACAATCTCTACTTTCCAAGTCAGGAAGTTTGGACGTATTGTATCTTTTCGAACGTTATGGCTTGGGAAATTTCATCCTTCATGATTTAACAGAGCTTCACACCCATGAATGCGCACTGCAATAAAATCGTGGGATAACGTAACAATTGACACGTTTCCTTATCTTACGATTTTCCATGTATGTGACGGGTTGTTTAACTATGAAGAGTCATTAATGTGACGATTGAGGGTGATGACCAGTCGGTAACCTATGACGTATTAGGGTGGTGACGAGTCACTAATGTATGACGAAAACTGAAACAAATAATCCGGATGCTGTGATGGTGATAATGATGATTATGATGACGGACGGCGTTGAAATTTATGTGAGTGGAGTTGTTTGTGTTCCATTGTAGCTAAATAATTATTGCGGATAACAAAGCGGTTCTATACAAAGCGAGAATGAAATGGCAGGAGAAAGCTCGGGTGGGTTTATGCTTCACTTCTATAAAATTTTCAAAAATCCTTTTGTCTTGGCTTATGCTTTCACAATCTCTACTTTCCAAGTTAGGAGGTTTGGACGTATTATATCTTTTCGAACGTTATGGTTTGGAAAATTTTATCATTCATGATTTAACAGAGCTCCACACCCATGAATGCGCACTGCAATGAAATCGTGGGATATCGTAACAATTGACCCATTTCATTATCTTACGATTTTCCATGTATGTGACGGGTTATTTGACTATGAAGAGTCATTAATGTGACGATTGAGGGTGATTACCAGTCGGTAACCTATGACGTGTTAGAGTGGTGACGAGTCACTAACATATGACGAAAACTGTAACGAATAATCCGGATCCTGTGATAGTGATAATGATGATGATGACGGACGGCGTTGAAATTTATGTAAGTGGAGTTGTTTGTGTTCCATTGTGGCTAAATAATCATTGCGAATAACAAAGCGGTTCTATACAAAGCGAGAATGAAATGGCAGGAGAAAGCTCGGGTGGGTTTATGCTTCACTTCTATAAAATTTTCAAAATCCTTTTGTCTTGGCTTATGCTTTCACAATCTCTACTTTCCAAGTCAGGAAGTTTGGACGTATTATATCTTTTCGAACGTTATGGTTTGGGAACCTTTCTATTTTACGACGAAGTAAAAACATTGTGGAGTCTATTCTTCTCGCGTACAAACAAAACTCAAAAGTATCCATTCTCCTTGAAACGCACGCTTCACTCCAATTGTTCTTTTCTTTTGCGGCATTGCCACCCTTAAAAGTTTATACCTACTATTCCTCTAGTTTTTAATCTCCGGTGCTAATGCATACACGATACAGTAACAAAGGGTAATGATGTGATAAAATGTATCGTATTTGCTATAACTCTGCTATTCCCTAGCTGATAAAATCTGCAACATTCGTATACTTCAAAGCTCAAATACCCACAGACATAAAAAGGAACAACTATGCTAATATTCTTTCCTGTTTATTTATTTAATCGTGTAATACAACCTGTAGTGAGGTGCGAAATGACTGCAATACTTAGAAAACTTTATAACTCAAACGTTCTAAAAAAAAAAAAACAATAACTAATATTCTCTGACCGTTTCCATGTTTCTGGTGTTCTCTTCTCTTATGATAGAAGTGCCCTACAATAACTTTGCCCATTTATTGCGGTTCTTATAGGACAGATGACAACTATCGTCGAAAATATATGACGTAATAACAACATCTCCCTCATAATAACCTATTATTAAAATACAGTCTCAAGTTCACACTTCGTTTCATACCACGATATATTAAAATGCCAAAATTATATTTTTTTTTCTGATTTAATGTAAGGTTTATTACAATAACTTTCATATTTATACAGAAATTGTTTTACAGACAACAGTGTACAATTCTGTATATGATTCCATTAATTGGAACTACGAAAAATAAAACGTAATAACAACTGTCTCTGGCATCCATTGTTCGTTTGATTCTATTTCTGTACTACATGGTTAGATAAAAAAAAACTGAGCCAACATTGTGTCAAAAGCATCAAGAAGAGAAAAGGTCAGGTAATCGATTCAAATTTCGTGCCCACTGATTCTCGCTGATTCTCGTATTCCATGTATATCAACAATAGATTTTGTCAGAATTGACCTACAATCATCATCACATTGCAATAAAGAATTATTATATGGTACACAGAAAATCAAGGAATGTTATTGGATATTCCAAACTTCACTAAAGACATGTGAATGTTTTGTGAAATAATTACGAACACCAATACACTATAAATTAATGGACGTAACTCAAATAATTCGTTTTCTAAATTTATTTTCAACTGATTTGATACATAAAGCACCAGAACCCTATACTTACATTACCACCACCACAACCACCACCACCACCACCACCACCACCACCACCACCACCACCACTGTTATTACTGTAACTTTTATTACTTATTATTCTTATTAATTATTTATTTAATATCAGGATTTATTAATGTCTTAGGATATCTTCCTGTACCCATCTTCCTCCTCCTCCTCTCTTTCCCTCTATTATCACATTTCCCATCTTCCAATCCTCTTTTTCTCTCATTGTTCTAATTATTCGAAGTATCCAGTCAATTTTGGTCTTCCCCTCTTCCTTTTTCCCCGTTGAAATCCATTCCTACACCTTCATGGCAATCTATATTCTGTCATCTTCTTCATATCACCAAACCGTCTTAATTGTTTTGTTTTTACAGACTCTACAAGGAAAACTTACAATTCCATTTTCTTTCTTATAATAGTATTATTAATTTTGCCCTTCATTGAAATTCTTGTACAATTCCGCTAGAAATTTATCTCTGTAAAACGTACTTTCGCAACTGTCTTTGTTTTCAAGTGCCATGTTTCTGAGCCTCGTGATAATGTGATTTTAAGAATACAATACAATACAATACAATACAGTACAATACATTATCATTCTTCCATGCTTTGGACGTGAGGGTCCGTTACAGTCTCTATCCAACGTTTGAAGTGTCGACCCCAGGTCTTTAAAGCGATTCCTTCATACATCCTTTGAGACTTTTTAGTAAGCTGAATCCTTTAAACAGGTTACTGGCCTGAAGTGATCAAATCCAGGGTGGGCTGCCACCTTTGGCTCTAGATAGGCATACTGTTCTCCAACCAGGAGATCAACCGTGAAAGGAATGTGCTTACTATTGCGGCATCTATTGGAGTGAAGTAGATAGACGATATTACCATTATAACGCCAGTTTAAAAACCATGCGCTCTCCTCCATATGTTATTTCCTGTATGGAGAGATTAAAAGACCAGGAGATTAATCGTGATCTAATTTTGTAACTAGGGTAGTATCAATATGTATGATCAATGTTATGGTTTGTGCTGTGAGAGCTAGCCAATAGAGATAAGCGTACCCACGTGTGTGACCTTATGACATCTTATGACATCAACATTCATTCACAGAATTATCCCGCTTCGTCTCAGTCCCCGAAGACTTTCTCGTGGTTGGAGTACAGTACACAATTGGGATACAGTATTTCCTCTGCACCTGATGGAACGGTTATACCGGCGTGACTCGGTCCCCAGAGCCTCGTTTGTTCTATAGTAGGTTGCACCACGAGCAGGTGGAAGTGCGAATTGGATAGGAGAGGTTATAGATGAAATGCACTACACTATCCTTTGAAATAATACAATATAATACAATACAATACAATACAATACAATACAATACAATACAATACAATACAATATAATATATGATATAATAATATAATATAATATAATATAATATAATATAATATAATATAATATAATGATCGGGACGAAACTCAAATACAAACTGCTGAGCCATTTATACCCGAACCCACACTTTCTGCAGTCGAAATTGTTATAGAAAATCTGAAGAAGTACAAGTCTCCAGGTAACGAACAAATTCCAGCAGAATTAATAGAAGAGGGTGGAAGCGCATTATCTGGCGAAATTTGTAAGCTTGTATTTGCTATTTGAGAAAAGGAAATTGTACCAGATCAATGGAAGGAGTCCATAATTGTACCTATTTCTAAGATTAACTGTAGTAACTTTCGAGAAATATCACTTTTGTTGACGTCGTAGAAAATTTTATCCAATATTCTTTTGAGAAAATTAAATCCTTATGTAGATGAAATTATTGGGGATCATCAGTGCGGTTTTAGGCGTAATAGATCGACTATTGATGAGATTTTTTGTATTCAACAGATTATTGGAGAAAAAATGGGAGTATAAGAGTACAATACAACAGTTAATCATAGATTAAAAAAAAAAAGTCATATGACTCTGTTAAGAGAGAAGTTTTATATACCATTCTTATTGAATTTGGTATTCCCAAGAAACTAGTTCGATTAATTAAAATGTGTTTCAGTGAAACTTACAGCAGAGCCCGTACAGGTCAGCTTCTGTCTGATGCTTTTCAATTCACTGCGGGCTAAAGCAAGGAGATGCACTATCACCTTTACTTTTTAACTTCGCTCTAGAAGTCTAGAATATGCCATTAGGAAAGTTCAGGATAACAGAGAGGGTTTAGAATTGAACGGGTTACATCAGCTTCTTGACTATGCTGGTGACGTTAATATGTTAGGAGAAAATCCACAAACGATTAGGGAAAACACGGAAATTTTACTTGAAGCAAGTAAAGCGATAGGTTTGGAAGTAAATTCCTAAAAAACAAAGTATATGATTACGTCTCGTGATCAGAATATTGTACGAATTTCTGGCTATAATGCAAGGCTTCTTAATAATAATAATAATAATAATAATAATAATAATAATAATAATAATAATAATAATAATAATAATAATAATAGATATAATGCATTATAACAAGATTATGTTCTACGAAGAAGGATTCGTAAGTTGAGCAAGCTCTCAGCTTTAGAGAAAGAAACGTTTTGCGCCGAAAGCCTTAACCCTAGAAACCCCTTTCAACACATCTCTTGAGAAAGCAGCGTGTTTTGTAGTGTCACGTGACTGTACGGTCGGTTGGTCGGTCAGACGGGCGAGCATCCCTACCCATCCAGCAGTTCCCTGCTACCCGCTAAACTTTGCTGCACTGCGGGTTAGCATAACGCTTCAGGCGCTTCGCCAGCAAATGTTTTATAGGCTAGGAGCAGCGGTGGTATAGCAGAGTCAGAAACAGGAGAGAGACAGAGAACGGGCAAGAGACATACAGCTTCTGTGGGAGCGCTCGGGACAGAGAGAGAGAGAGAGAGAGAGAGAATGTACGTTCACCGCTGTTCTTTACGATGTTCCGGAAGGGGACAAAAGAGAACATAAAGCCATAGAGGAACTGGAGTGGCAGGAGGACAGACAAGGGGAGGAAGGACGGATACTACAGTCAGCAACTTAAGTTTGAGTAAGTCCTGCGACCGGTGTCACGGAGTGTTTGCAACAAACAAGCAGAGAGTCCTGTGGCACAATTCCGTTACATAACTAGCCTACTTGCAGCGATCGCGACGCTGTGCAAACGCTTGTTTATTATACTGACCTCACCGCCACCGCTTATTCTGTGCTCAACGCGACAAATAAACTTCGGAGAGTCGGATTAACTTAACATAGCTCCTCCCAACGACAATATACTTGTTATCAGAGGCGGCTCTTCAGGGCAGGCAGGGTAGGCTATGCCTACCCCAACACATTTGGAAAAACCTAAAAGTGGGTATTTATCAATAATAAAATCAAGTTAATCAAAATATAATTTATCGAGTATTAAATTCATTAAGATAATTATATACTCTTGTCTAGCTTCTTAGAAATTCTTCAATTAACTATGAATGGGATTTTTTTGGGTTAGTTGGACGTTGCTTACTACTGGCAGTTCGATTTATCCAACAAGAATACACTGCGCAGATCACAATGCGTCTGAAGGTAGGCAGTAGCGAAGTTAGCCGACCTTCCGCGTAACTCCAAATCTGGCCCTGGAGTAAGCATTAAAAGAGATCGCTATTCTAAATGCTTTCTTAGCGCATGCGTTCAATGCTTAAGCCAGCGCGTTTGAATTCTGCCTGCCCTAACGAGAACCCACGAGCATTATCGAACACCTACGATTTGCGAAATTTCTGTTTCAAAGTTTCACGAGTTGGAACGTAGCCTGTTACGAGTACAATAACAGTTTTTAAACAGTGTGTTTTAAAAGATGTGAGTTTTTGCAAGTACGTACTGTGTATTAATGTTTAGTATATTTGGTGATTTATAGTTAATGAACAGTGATACAAAATATTATATTATGACTGATATAATAAGTGAACTGTTACGTTACGCTGTCCGTTTTCGCGTCGTATTGACAATGAAAAGAGAAGTATTTTGGACAATGGACGACCCACTCCTGCATTAAGCTCTATTATTCATAAAGTCAGTGTTAAAGGTGCAAGAAAATTTAATCCTTCATAGTATGAAACACATAAATGGCTAATAGGAAGTGAAGTTAAAGCTAAGCTATACTGTTAGCCATGTTTGTTATTGTCATCTAAAGAAGGTACTCGGAATCAGATCATATCTGTAACTCAGTAAATCTAAAGAGACTTGAAAAGAATTTGAATCCAATTTCGGAAATGTCTGAATAACAGGGGTTGCAAGACAACAATATAATAATAATGTAGAAAAAAACCGACAAATTATGAGACGGCTGATTGATATAACAATATTGTTATGTAAGCAAGAGTCAAGTTTTCGGGGGACATGATGAAAGTGAGCTCTCATTGAATAGCAGGAATTACATAGAAATGTTCTGTAAATGTTGCCTACCCTGGACATTTGACTACGAGCCGCCACTGCTTGTTATGCATACGATTCGCCATAGATACGGCACGCAGCATTAAAGCAAGGTCATAGATTTTTTTCTCCTCTCTCTTCTTTTTTCCCCTTGTTATTATCTTTATATTTAGATTAGATTTAGATTTAGATTCATTTAACAATAACATATACATAAAAACGTTACATTAAAATACCCCGAAAGAGTAAAGCTCATGTTCGGGGACAGTTCCGTTACATAGATATAAAGTAGGTGTTCCTGATATGGCCATGCTAAGGTTTGAGAATTTTTCTAGCTGCCATTTTGAAAAAAAAAATGTAAACCACTTTCTTCTTACTAGTTCTCAGTGTAATGGACTTTCCTAAAACAATTTCCTTTCCCCATAAATATAGTTTTAATTGTCCAAAAAGTCTCAAATTCCAAAAGTCTACCTATTGGCCATATCAGGAACGTGCACATGATATGGCCACCCTTGTTCCATGTTCTACAAATCGTGATTGTTTTCAGTTTGATAGCGCAGTTGTGCTAAAATTAAATAATTTTTTTGTAAAATGAATAAATATGACACTTAGGCTAATAATGTTTTTATAATTCAAAAGTGTAGTCAAAACAGGTATTTCCATAAAAAAATTAAGTTGTTTTTCTTAAAATACAAAACTTTTGTGTAATCCCAGCTATAAGGCATGTAAATTTGTCAGGTGAAAAAATAAAAGTGAAATGAACTTTATATGGTAATGGTGCATTTGATATGGCCATATCAGGAGCAGGTAAGCTTTCACGAAAATCGTTTGATTATGAACAACTCGTAAAAGATACGCCATCAACGACAACACCAATCAACAGAACATTAAAAACTGAATGGAGTACTATGGTTTTCATGAAACAAGTCTTTGAAAAACATGCATAAAACAAAGGAGACTTACCAGAGAAAAATAAGAAGAGGTCACATGAAAACCGCAAAACAGGCAACTGACGCCACATTGCTCAACCTGACTGGATGGAAAACGATTAAGTGACATACGAGGATGTCCTTTCACTGGATTCTGCTGCAATTTAGCGGATTTTTTGGTTAACTAACTCACAATAGGGGGGGGGGGGGTGGCCATAACAGGAACATGGCATAACAGGAGCACCCACCTTATATACTTTGTAGACAAAATACTTAAGAAAAAAGGTCACTTAAAGATGATAATAAAATTAATAAATAATAATACTAGTAATAACTCAGTGAAAAAAGAGACGATGTTGAGATTGGTGGATTAACATTAAATTATTATTAGTAGTATAATTAGTACAGATCATGTTCATATAGTAACCAAGATAGAAAAAATATGCTTAGGATAGAAATAAACTTGTTTTACAATACATGGTACATAATATAATACAGGGAAGTCTGTCATATATATTTTTTTAATTCTGAATCTGAAAATTTCATTGCTTAAAGTAGTCAATTCTGGATGAAATTTTATTATCGAATTATGTAGACGTGGATCATAATTTGTACTGTGCAGTAAAGCAGCAGATGTGAAACATTTAGGTTCAACTAATTTAAGAATTTCATTTCGTCTTGTATTATGATCATGTGACTGAGCTACAAAATTCATTCTATTTTTATGATAGAATTTCATTATAAATTTGGTCAATTCTAAAAACATTCAATTCGGAATGGATCAAATTTGTTGGATAATCCAGTCGCCTTTTCAAACAAATTTTGATTATACGTTTTTGCAACATAATTAGAGAAAAAAGAGCAGTTTTTGTAATGCCTCCCCATCCAGTTATACCATATTGGAGAACAGATTCAACTATAGCCAAATAAACCAAACGTAATACATGAGTAGGCAAGTAATGGCGAAGGTGTACGAATTTGTAAATTGTTTTACGGACCCTGTTACATAAAAAGGTGATTTGTCTGTCCCACTTCAAGTGCTGATCAACAATAATTCCCAGGTATTTCACATCTACAGATTCTTTCAGGCAAGGGCATTTACAGGTTGCAGATTACCTACTTAATCATTTGTATCTGTATGCCATATAGTACGATATTGCTATTCATCCTTTTATGTCTTGTAACCCACATATATTTTCCTATTGGTAGGCTATATAAACTATAAAACTGTATACTATATCTCAAGTGAATTAATCGTTGAATTTATCTCGAGCAGTTTATGTCTTATAAAAAATTGTATATGCAGCCGTGGCGAAAATGTGATCGTGCGCCGAACCACTGTGTAACCTGCAACGTGCATAGCACCAATTGAGGGAGGCGAACACACGAAGGGGAAGTGAAGCAACTATCTGACTTATTAACGGATTTTCATTTTCCTTACGTCAAACACTTAAATGTAATTTTATACAGTACAAGGCTACAAACTAAAATTTAGTACGTGTAACAAGGAAAGAAATGAACAATAAAACATAGGACTGAGGGTGAATGCGTCTCTTTTGAGGCCCCACGTTGAAGACCATATGAGGGTGGAATGGGTCGTTGTGGTGGTCCTCAGTCGATGATGATGTACGGCTGATGTCCCTCACTTGCACCAGCCGGCAGGTCCACGGAAGTCAGCCATCGTCCTTCGAGAAGCGCGAATAGGGTAGGCAAATTTATTATTGTTTTAAGAAGTGGGCGCCAACCCCCCCCCCCTATTTCGACGCTCGGTGTAGCCTGAGATCCATTCAGGGTAGCCGAGGTACAGTTGTGGTGTAGGATGATGTCGGGAATAATACCAAGCCGGCTACTTAGAAAAAAGGCAGTGTTGATTTATACTATACAGTATATACTATAAGTTTATTGTCGTATTCAATTGGTAAACCCTTGAGTATGTATTTCCGGTTGAACTTGCAATTTAATGGTCGGTCGCACTTCTGTATCAACTCTATGGCAGCTCTGAATATACTCTATTCCATACTATAAACGCGATCCTTGGTTCGATACTCTATAATCGAAGCTCCTATTTGGTCACTCCGCTTTCTCTCTATCCGGACGGCTACTGATGGTAATGTTAACGAGTAGCCTCGTCGATAAAAAAGTTCTATCTATCGAGTCTTCGCCGGAAGAAAGACTAGTAAGTAGGGCCGTCGACACCAAAAAGAAAAAAAACTCCGTATGTAGGGCCCGTCGACACGAAAAAAGCTCAGTATGTAGGGCCGTCGACACGAAGAAAGCTACTCTCCGCGCCTTGTCACCCTTATTTATAAAAACCTATCCTACGCTAAAACTAACTATCCTATTGACTAACAACTACGTCATTTAACCGGCCTGAAATCTATTCTCTATTGGTCCAAAGTGACCTCATAAGCTGAACCGAGATCTCTTCTCATTGGTCGCGAAATACTTCATCTCTAAATTTAGACTTGGACTTCCCACAACATCAAATTAGTTAGATTTTTCGAGAATACCCGTTCTTTTGGAAAACCCCGAGCTTTGCAATTGCTTTCCCACGAGTCTTGTCCAACTCTCGGACTTTACGCTTGAATGAGTCTCTATATACAAAACCCCGCACAAGGTGGCCATAAATCTGTCCGATGCTAAGTGACTCGGAGAGACGAAACACCTGCGTGGGAAACTAATTCTAACAAAGTCGCTAGAACATCCCCGCGAATACATGTAACTAAAATATGGAGATATCAACCTCGCTATTAAATCTGTCTCTCCCTCTCCTAATCACTGCTTCAGGACACATTATCACAACCTAAAATTAACTGTCTTCAGAGTTTCAAAAGCAGGAATAATATCACTTACTGCCAGTCGTAAGTGATCACGAAGGTATTTGTCTATCAGTCATGATCTAAATTTGGTTTTTACTATTTTCATTGTTGAAAATAATTTTTCACAAACGTAAGTTGTAGCGAACATGGCATCAACAGAGCAAACGAAAGAACGAAGATTTGGATATTTATTTTTTGGCAAAGATTTGAAAAGTTCAACATTTGTCAAATCCTTACATTTAGCTTTCATTTAACATCACATTGTAAATCTGTGCGTTTGAATTGAAGATCTAACCGCATTATTCATACATCAGCTGAAAAAGGATCAACGTACAGAGATAATAACAATAATAATAACAATAACAATAATAATAATAATAATAACAACAACAACAACAACAACAACAATAATAATAATAATAATAACACTTAACTTTTTAATGTTTTATGAGTAACATTTTATTTTTTTTATTTTATTGGGTTATTTTACGACGCTGTATCAACATCTGAGGTTATGAGTAACATGTAGTATAATGCCATTTTATGTTATGCAACCGTTTTCCTCGTAATACTTGTCAACAAATCATATATTGGTTGAGTGGAAGAAAAGGCCTGATGTCCTTAACTCTGCCAGGGAAAATAAAACTATTATTATTATTATTATTATATTTAATATTCTCGTCATATTGGCAGCAACAAAATGCTTCCTCGCATCTTACTTGAAACTTTCGTTTTTGTAGAGGTTCGTGGTTTCGAGAGAGACATTGCAACGATACGCCACTCGCAGGACAGAGACAAATACAAATGGAAAGAAGTTTGACTCCAGTGAGTGAGAGGGTGGGGTTGTGGGAGGTAGGAAGCAAAAGAAATGCACAGCTATCATTGCGGGCCACAATGTGTTCGCCAGTCACATTTTCGCCACGGCTGACGTACAATATAAAGAATGAAGTTAAATTGAAAAATAATCATAATATGGATACTTAAACACATTTTTGAAAATGGTGCCGTTCATTTCGATACAGGATTCAGTTCTTTTGTGCATATTATCGCACTATAGACTATTGTACCCAATTCCAATTACCAGTTTGGTCCTTCGTACTAGTAACTCATGTTCAAATAATTCTGTACCTACTGTATGAAAGAGTACGCATCTTACGTACTGTAAATTCAATCGTCACTTCTGTCCGATCCGAAAAGATAAAATTACTCAGACATGCCACCTTCTGTCCGTCCAAGTGGTTTTGTCGCTGGGTCGTAGAAAGGGGGGAAATCAAATGACAATTAATTACTTAACGAGGCCCTTTTATTTACGTTATTTTAAACAGTTGTATAATATGACGTAGACGTCCAATTCCTAACATAAATGAATGTTTTCAGAAAATAGCTAAGACAGCCCAGCCACTAGCCTTTACAGAGGAGCGAGCAGAAGCGGGTGAAGAAATTCCAAATGCGACGTATGTAAACGGACGACAGTACCTGTGCGAAAAATATGATTCAATATTGAAAGCTCTTTCGTCACTGGAAAACGCGAACATACTATATTCACTGAGTACAGTTTACCATGACCGTAAGGCGACTTTGACTGTATACGTGGCCTTGGTTCTGTCTGGAGGATGGTTGGAAGATTATTAGTAGAAGGGGTGTGAGTGAAGTAGATTCAAAAACTCAGGTATGCCTACAATAAAAATTGAAGTAAAAATAAAATGATGTCCCTGTACTTGTTATGCCATAGATACGGTACGCAGCATTAAAGCAAGGTCATAGATTAAATAGACTTTCAAGCTTCATCCACTAGTGACAGGCGAGAGAAGTGCATTTCTTTCTGTTTACTGGGAAGCAGCACACTGAAAACTGATGGATGTTTTATGTAACATTTTCCGTAGCCTACATACAGAGTGCAAGTGAAATAATCCTGTAGACTTTGCGAGCGAATCGTTGGAAAGTTCATAGTTTTCTCAGAAAAAAATGTCTTACCCCAAATGCTGAGCACTCTCTTCTTCGATTAGTATTGCGAGTAGGATCGTAATTTTTATCCGTATCGATAGAAAATGTAATAACGAATCATTTATTTCTCTGTCGTATTTCCATAGCGTGAATGGTTTTCGTGTAAATTTAATTTAATAACCACTAATTTTAAGCCACTGAAAGATGTGAACAGATGACAACTATGCCAGAGGGAGATGTTCACCAAGGACAGTTTTGTCAAGGTCACTCACCACTACGAGTGGTGTGTGCTCGCGTGGCAATTTAAACAGCTGTCTCCTATAAAAAATAATCTACTACGAACTACAACCTTGGGATAATTGCAAATGTTACAATATTCTTACGTTAAATATTACTTTTGTGATATTACACGTGAAATCCATAATTCTGTGGACAGTATCTTCGTATTGAAATAGAATGATAATAGTGGTTTACTCCGAAACTGTAATACCAAACATAGTGCAGCTAGATATATTAATGTGACTGTCACACAGATGATATTAGTTACAGAAGACATAGTACGCTCTCGGGAGAGGGTGAAAGATCACTATAGAGGCAATTCAGTGGACCTTTAACATACATGGCTGACTCGACCAGAAACAAGATTTAGGTGGCCCAAATTTTGTTTCTGGTTCTGTACAAGAGAGCAACAATTCGGACGCAAAACAATTTCCACAAAGAAATAACAACAATTATAATCTTCCGGCTGAGGGTTAGTATCAGAGTCTCTCATTGGTAGGGCCTATACTACTTCTACTACTTACGGCTTTTAAGGAACCCGGAGGTTCATTGCCGCCCTCACATAACCCACCATCGGTTCCTATACTGACCAAGATTAATCCAGTCTCTACAAATCATATCCCACTTCCCTCAAATCCATTTTTATATTATCCTCCCATCTACGTCTCGGCCTTCCCAAAGATCTTATTCCCTCCGGCCTTAAAACTAACATGCTATTAGCATTTCTGGATTCGCCCATACGTGCTTCATGCCCTACCCATCTAAACGCCTGGATTTAATGTTCCTAATTATGTAACGTGAAGAATGCAATGCGTGCAATTCTGCGTTGTGTAACTTTCTCCATTCTCCTGAAACTTCGTCCCTTTTAGCCCCTAATATTTTATTAAGCACCTTATTCTCAAACATCCTTAACCTCTGTTCCTTTTTCAAAGTGAGAGTCCAAGTTTCACAACCATAAAGAGAAACGTTAATATAAATGTTTTATAAATTCTAACTTTCAGATTTTTTGAGAGCAGAATAACATGTATAGTGGACTCTCTAAGTTCGACTGAAAAGAATTGAAATTTCAGTCCAATAAGGGTAGTGTGTGTGGCAGGTGAAATGAATACAAATTCTTATAGGTTATCCATCAACGAATACAGTACTGTACTTGCATTTCCTGCCCGCCCCGAGACTTGTGTATGCGCTTCTAGTACCACAGAGTGTTTCGACAGTTCCGCCTCACAAACGGCACAATTCTCAAATAGAAAAAGAAGAGTTCATTAATTTAAAACAAGTAATTAAATATGGACGTCGTAATCAATAAAATATTCTGTTTTCCTTTAACAAAAGTATCACTGCAAGACACAGAACCAATTTCCATGCAAATGGAAATCCCATTTCTTAGTGCCCGTATAAGGACGTGTCTAATTCTTCTACGTAAGCAGTCGAACTACAGAATGTCGAACATGTTTTCTGTCGAACTTAAGAGCTTCCACCGTATTTCCCATATTTATTCTGCGTTTAATTTCCTCCCGAGAGTCATTTATATTTTTTATTGTTGTTCCAAGATATTTGAATTTTTCCACCTATTCAGAGGATAAACTTCCAATTTTATATTTCCATTTCACAAAATATTCTGGTCACGAGAGACAATCATATTCTTTGTGTTTTCGGGATTTACTTCCAAACCTAACTCTTTACTTGCTTCAAGTAAAATTCCCGTGTTTTCCCTAATAGTTAGTGGATTTTCTAATATTATCCGGACAGACAAGCAGCTGATGTAAGCCGCTCTCTCTACTACCCTGGACTTTCCTAATGGCATATTTTAGAGCATGTTATGGTTTATTTAAAGACGCTCGCAACTGCAGAGGTTATATCAGCGTCGCCGGATGTGCCGGAATTTTGTGCCGCATGAGTTCCTTTACATGCGAGTAAATCTACTGACATGAGCCTGTCGCATTTAAGCACACTTAAATGCCATCGACCTGGCCCGGGATCGAACCCGCAACCTTGGGCATAGAAGGCCAGCGCTATACCAACTTGCCAACCAGGTCGACTATTCTAGAGCAAAGTGCAGCTCATCAGTATAAAGCAAAAATAAAACTATATATTTGTTGCAATGTCGTTCTTATCATAGGATATTTATGTTGTCTGAGACGGAGTCTGGCGTCGTGATAATTCCCCGTAATGGTAGTCCTACCATATGTTTCTGGTGTTATATAAATAAAATGGTCCCATTTAAAGGAAAACTATTTTTAAAATCTGAAAACTCTAAAAGAAAGGAACAATAACAGCGACAGAAATGGTGTCGTCACGACGAGAAACAGTTGATGTAATGGACTTAAAAAGCCCATCTCGTGCTGTAGAAAAGTGAAAAGGAGAGAAACTTTCCTATTACACCAGTACTTTTCCGACTATGTGCAGTGTGAGAATAATAAAAGAAAGATATCGAAACCGTGGTAACCATGTGTTGGAAAAAAAAATATTCTAATATAAGTAGGAGCAATATTTTATTTAAGATTTACTGTCGCATGTTCTACCAGCTCAATTTTCAAGATATTTTACAATACCTACCATGTTAACAATAGTACAAAATGTTATTTTATTACCGCTTATAAACCAAAAGAAATAATATACTTTTATAAGCAGTAAAATATTTTGTAAAGAGCTCCATACCGAATTTATTTAGGCCTATGTTTACTGCTCCATTCGTCAATAAGTTGTCCTAAATATTTTACGATACACTGAACAAAACACAGAATATCTTTATACAAGACAAACTCAAACATGATATTCAAAAGTCAGCCTTTGAGATCGCTGAAAAATACTAGAACAGAAATTTAATTTAATAACAAATGTAGCGTTTAATTTGTAATAAAACTGTGCTTATTTATACAAATACTTTTACTGAAACGACACAATTTCAGTTATTATACAACATATTATTAATCTTTACCGAGGTTCCTGGCCACAGATTACATCATGGGTTACAACAACTATGTGAATCAAGTAACTACTAATTACTGAGATTTAACTATTCAACCTTTTCTCCTCTATATTAATATATTATCAATTCTTTATTAGTCTCGAAAAATTATTTATTTCCCTTATAAATCATTTATATTGCTGCACATTAGGGACTATATTGTGTCCCAGGGTGTACGAAGTTAAGGTTAATTGCTCACACACTATATTGCCGTGACGTTATGTTGGTGCGTGGCATAGATATTATGAGAGAAAACTTGAATCTTGTTTCTTCTTCAGTGGACGTTGTATTAATGACTGAAAATTTCACCTTGGAAACTGTTCAAAATGCATTCTAGTGATAAACATCGATACTATGACGACCTTTCCCACAATTTTAATTATATTTAATTTATTCATATGATTTATTTTCACTCGTGCTGACAGACTTCAGGCCATAAGGCCTTCTCTTTCACTCAACCAGTAAAAAAATACATACGCCTATCAAATAGAAATAACATGATTACAGAAAAATGGAATAATAATAATAATAATAATAATAATAATAATAATAATAATATCATCATCATCATAATAAGAGCAAAATGTAAATGTGATTATATAATTCTATACTGTATGTGTGTGTATAATTCTCAAGAGTTAAACAATTACAATTTAGTGTTATATACGGTAATAATTGGGATCGAAAGAATCAGTAACATAATGAAGGAAATTTGGTATAATAAAAATAAATATTCCACAAAAGTAATATTTGAAGAAAGATCATACTCTAGAGACGAAAAGAAGTCTTTTTGACAATCGGCTTTTAAAAGTAGTAAATGACAGCCCTTTACAATATATATACTAAAAATACGCTGTTTTCACTATTACGCTATCATGAAGAATGAAGGCTTACATGATTAACATTATATACACTATTATACACAATTTACATAAGTAGACAATAGTATTATGAAATAAAATATTTTGCATTACAACACAAAACACTGTACATAAGCTCAATATTGTAAATAATGTTTGATCAATGTAGACTTAATTTTTTTATTATAGTGTAAATAATAAAAATAGCGTATTCTAGTGCAGTAGCTTAAAGAATTTAAATTTTAAATATTAGTGTAATTGTTAAATTGGTCCATGTTTTGTTCTGCGCCACTTGACGAAACAAGAGTCGTGTGAGCTGTCAGTAAAGTACTTCGCTTGCTAGACGCACGCACTCGTTCAATTAAAACAGGGATGTCAAAGCGCCTGCACTGCGTGCTCTCAAGAACCCTCACAACATTTCCTTAAGGGCGAGGATGTACCTCATCACGCTGAAAAGTGAACCTTGTTGAATTTGTATTGCTTGTTATATCAGCACGCAGTGCAGGCGCTTTGACATTCCTGAATACTTAATTCAGTAATACTTAATTTGTAGCCTACTGGGACAAAGTATGGACCCCAAATATAGTGTCTTGTATTGATGTTCCAGTTTTTTGTCACACACAAGACGAATGAGTTTCAATTGCAAGTTGGGCAGGGCATCTGGTTTAAACACTGAAATGTATGTATATTGTATACTCACCCCTACTATACAAGACCCTTGCTGCCCTCCCTTACAGCCAGGGGTGGGGGAGCGATATGTATAAATGTGTATATGAGCAAGAACTGGCTAGAGCGTGCAAACTGCTCAGAGTACTCATTGACATGACTGGTCTATAACTTACTATTATTCTGTAAGATTTTTCTTACACCAGGAATCGTAAATGTTTACTTAGAATTTCTCCCGTAACACGGGCGCAGATTTAGAGGCCAGACAAATCTACAAGAACGTCCAAGGTCGCTTTCATCAAACTATTAATTTTTCTGATATTTCCTCTACACTACGGAGTGGTAGAGACATCCTTCATTTTGCGAAAATTTCTCTTTTCGTGTTGGTAACCATGCTAACAATGCAGAGGGAGTAGTAACTGGTACCGAACGAAGGTAGAGTTACTATCAGATGTGGAAGATGCCTTCACGCATGCCGAATTATCTGAACAAAAATTTGCCAGAACATGACGCAGAATTCAACTGTGCTACTACAATGACTACCTCCATACCATTTTTCTGGCCTCTTAAACCATCATGCAAGTGTAGATATCAAGCATTCAGTCATAACTATCATGGTGTCGAAAATAAAGGAGTGTGCGTCCAATTCTCGGCCAATCCGTACAGCGTAATAGTTTATTTTATTTATTTATTTCTCATCAATTTGTCTAGATATGACGGATTTTGTGCCTTACAGACATCCTGACATACAAATTCTTCTCATGAAATCAAAAAAATGTATAGCCCAATACTTTTTTTTTTCGTGTAGGCTTAGTACACGTTTTATAATGCAATACCATAAAGACGCAAAATGTATCCTTTTAAGTCCAAAATAAATGAGGTTACATTCTCTTCTGCACATTACAACGAAATAAAGAGTGCTCATCTTGCTGTATCAATTTGTAGGGACACGAGTTCGTCTCGTCTCTGTGGTAATTAAACTGGATGGCATGCGTGCTGCGCTCTACCTGTCAACAGCAGATCGCTGCACAAAGTCGTTAATATTCTGTCACTCCGCCGCCCAAGCTCGTGTCAGCCGGCTGTCAGGACATATCTGGAATTCTAATCCAGGTGGAAATGGAGGCCGCACGATGATAATACAAGATTTAGTTCCGCTATGGCCAAATTATTTTTTGTCATGTCCGGAAGAAAAGTTTATCAACATTTGCTATGTATCAATCTTGTAAGTAACGGGATGGGTATCTTGGAAACGAAGCACATGAATCTAGTGACCAAAGTGACATGAAAATCATGGCTATTAATAATAATAATAATAATAATAATAATAATAATAATAATAATAGTCTACAGTTCCGTTATAATAATGATATTATTATTATTATTATTATTATTATCCATTTATATATCAAATAACTACGTTTACATTACTATGATCTCGTCATAATTTATATAAAAGTAGTGTTCCGAAGCTATATACCATCTCATTGTCTTGAATTATCATTAAAAATTGACAGGGTATTTATTCTATCCCTTGGATTATATTAAACGTCTTTATAATTTAGTATTATTATTATTATTATTATTATTATTATTATTATTATTAGTAATAGTAGTAGCAGCAGCAGCAGCAGTAGTACTAGCATTAGTAATTAAATAATAGTACTGGAAGTAATAGTATATAGTAGTAATAGTAGTACCAGCAGTATTATTATTAGTAGTAGTAGTAGCAATATTAGTAGTAGTAGCAGCAGTAGCAGTATTAGTAGTAGTAGTAGCAGCAGCAGTAGTAGTAGCAACAGTATTAGTAGTAGCAGCAGCAGTAGTACTAGCATTAGTAACAGTAGTAGTAGTAGAAGTAATAGTAGTAGCAGCAGCAGTAGCAGCAATAGTGGCACTAGCAGCAATAGTAGCAGCAGCAGCAATATTAGTAGCAGCAACAGCAGCAGTAGTAGTAGCAGTAGAATTAATAGTAGGAATAGTAGCTAATAGCAGTAGGAGTAATAGCAGCAATAGTAAAAGCATTAGTAGTCGTATTAGTAGCAGTGGAGTAGCAGTAATAGCAGCAGTAATAGTAGCAATAGTAGCAGTAAGAGTAGTAGCAACAGTAGTAGTAATAGCAGTAGTAGTAGTAGTAGCAACAGTAGCAGTAGTAGTAGCAGCAGCAACAGTAGTAGTAGTAGTAGTAGTAGCAGCAGCAACAGTAGTAGTAGTAGTAGTAGTAGTAGCAGCAACAGTAGTAGTAGTAGTAGTAGTAGTAGTAGTAGTAGTAGTAGTAGTAGTAGTAGTAGTAAGGTCCCTAAGCCAAATAACGCCATGTATACCTTTAACGCCACCCTATTAAAATTTAACGACACAAGTTTTCGGTAGTGCACTACTGTTGCCTGCATTCGCTTGCAATCTAGTGATGAAATGAGTTACTAGCTGTCCGCTGACATTTACGAGTGACATTATATTCCATCATTTTCCTGTTGGGTGTTGATAGCGAATGGCTGTTCTTATATCAAGGTAAGAGGCAATATTTTATTTTGTGTGTTGAGCAAATAATAACTGTATTAAACTATATATTTTCGTGATCCTTAAACATTATTCTATGTATAGAAAGTATTTGCTATCTATAAAATTTGAAAATGTTAGATAAACAGGCATGTCATGTTATCAAGTACTCAGTAGCGCTTTAACGCCATATGGCGTTAAAGGTCTACAGACAAAATTTTAGGTTATGTTAGTACTAAGGCTGACAATACAGCATCAGTGTGAAAACATCAGGAAAATCACTAAGCTTTAACTTACATTATGTTCAGAATGTGCAATGATGATATTGGTTCAATTGCTTATCGAACACTTAATTTTTTTTTTGCATAACTTAATTTTTTTGTTTTACTTATTGGAAAACATTCATATTAAACTAAGGTAAAAGCTTTTGTGTTTAATAACTTTCTACTATGAAACATTGTCTCTTATTTCTTTTAAAGTAAGGAGTCACTGGAAAACATATTTTCCTAATCCATCTGGTGTTTCAGTTTCAGATCAAGAATCTTTCATTAGTATTGAGTGATTATGTATCCTTTATTAACAGAAACTCAAATTTAGTCGCTTAGTTCTATTTGTGTTGCTTAGGAAAAATAATCCATTAACAATTATAAGTGTATAGGTTACTAGAAAATAGGTGGCGTTAATTGGACAACCTGTTCCTAATAACGCCAGTTTACAAAGTTTTCCTATTCGAGTTCTAATTCTTGTTTGGTATATAATATATCCATTTTCATTGTGCTATTTTGTAAAGATAAGATTACAGTTTCTATTTCATAATTTTCGTGTTTGTACATAACTTATTTCCAGAGCAAAAGTGACTGAAGTGTTAAGGTGGTGTTATTTGGTACGTGTACCTTAGTAGTAGTAGCAGTAAGAGTAGCAACAATAATAGCAGTAGTAGCAGTAGCAGCAGCAATAGTAGCAGAAGTAGCAATAGCAGCAACTAAAGTAGCAGTAGTAGCAGCAGCAGTAAGAGTAGCAGCAACAATAGCAGTAGCAGTAGCAGCAATAGTAGCAGTAGCAGCAACAATAGCAGTAGTAGTAGCAGCAATAGTAACAGTAGTAGCAGTAGTAGGAGCAGCAATAGTAACAGTAGTAGCAGTAGCAGCAGCAGCAATAGTAACAGTAGTAGCAGTAGCAGCAGCAATAGTAGCAGAAGTAGCAGTAACAGCAATAAGAGTAGCAGTAACAATGGCAGTAGTAGTTGCAGCAGTAGTATTATTATTAGTGATAGCAGCAGTAACAATAGCAGCAATAACAGTAGAAAGAGTAATAGTGGTAGCAGCAGTAATAATGGTATTAGCATTAATACTAGCGGGAACAATAGCAGTAGCAGCAGCAGTATTAGCTATAGTAGCAGTAGCAGCAGCAATAGTAGTAGCAGTATTAGTAATATCAGCAGGAATAATAGCAGTAACAGCAGTAGTAGTAGCAGCAGCAAATAATAGCAGCAGCAGTAGTATTATTAGTAATAGTGCTAAGCAGCAGTAATAGTAGCAGCAGTAGTGATAGTAATAGCAGTGATAATAGTAGCAGCAATAATAGCAGTAGCAGCAGTAATAGTAGCAGCAGTAGTGATAGTAATAGCAGTGATAATAGTAGCAGCAACAATAGCAGCAGCAGCAGCAGCAGCAGCAGCAGCAGCAGTAGTAGTTTATTTATTTATTTATTTATTTATTTATTTATTTATTCTGGTGTAGTTAAGGCCATCAGGCCTTCTCTTCCACAACACCAGGAATACAAATACAATAACAGAAATAAAAAGGAAAAAAAAAACACTATAAACGAAGTAAAGTCACACAAAAATATACACAGGTTGCAGTCACACAAACTTTAAATGAGTGATTAAGTATAATTAATTGTATCCTAATTAACTAACATAAACAAGAAACTTGCGATTTTAATCTGGAGTAAAAAAAAAAACACAAATCGACACTTCTAGCAATATCTAAAAAGCATTAAACAAGACAAAATTTTCCAATTTAATTTTGAATTGTGATAAAGTCCGGCAGTCCCTGACATCATTAGGTAGCGAATTCCAGAGACGAGGTATTTCTACAGTGTACGAGGATGAGTATAGAGACGTTCTATGATGAGGGATAGAAAGAAGTGCTTGATGTCGGTTTCGAAGAGTAGTAGTAGTAGTAAGTAAAGGATATTTTGGGAATTTTTGGCTCTCGCACGTCGGCCTGTTAGAATTTGTGTTAGTATATAATTACGTTCACAGGATTTATGTCGTACCAAAGCCTGTCACACACATTTCAAATTTAATACAACACAACTTATTATTAATGAAACGTTCAATTAATTAAGTGAAAGGTTCTTTATGGAATTATCTTTGTCCAAAATTGATCACATTTATACAGTACTTAGCACATTTACAGTTGATGTACTGTACATTTATTATTATGTAGGCCTATACACCCAGTATTAGTTAGTATATACTTTGTAAAATTATTTGTTGCTCTTTATGCGCCGTCTACATTTCCTAACACGAAATTCCGCTCTTCTTGGCACGTTTTGGTTTTACAGGCTCACCAATTTTAATTTCATTATCATCATATCTTTTCGCTATTAGCACGCATATACTCTCCTTGCGACATTTTCGCTTATATAAAAAAGCAATAGTGACCCTTGTATAACTTTTTTTAATTTAATTTTTTTTTTTTTTTTTAGGAAAATGGTCAGTCTGGTCAAAAATAATATTGAACAATCAACCGACTGAGCGAGTTAATACACTTATTGTTTAGGTTGCCACATAACATGTTACGGCGAGTTTGATATAAGCAATAAATTAGAAAGTTTTAACCATAGGCCTATGTGTGGTATAATAAAAGAACTTTAGAAGATGAAATAAAAATGGATACACGAATTAAATATTATACAACGGCAATAAAAAACGGTCTATATGGAAATGTAAGGTGAATATTAGCTTCGAACAACACGAGTAGTCTCAAATGAAGAAATCAAAAATAGGCCACATGTCACCAATTTAAACGAAAACATTGTTAAATATAGAATGAGAGGGACGTGTACGAAGTGTACGATCATCCACTCCTCCTCTACCTTTCTTATAGTGGCTGTTGTCGCCAGGTGGACGGTACATTGGAAAGATTGGATGTGCGCAGTGGAAGACTTTTGGAAATAAATAGTGTAAATTTGTATAACAAATATAATTAACAATAATGAATAACAATATACATGAATGGTAAATGAAATAACAAAGAATATGAAATAAGTGAATGAAAATAACATAAGTTAATCTGAACTAATACACGAATACACTCTAATATGGCCATCTCTCAATAATCAATAACTGACCTATTAACCATCTAGTCATGAAAACACTCTCTGAATATATACTTTAACCATCTAGATATGAATCTCAAGAAAACGCCCAGTCAGTACACTAACTCCATACATGGCCCATTCAATCACAGATACCATACAATCTGACTAGCCAAACTGATCATATATAAATAAACTCAATAACACAAAGACTTTACTCAGTATAAGGCATCACGTAACTGAACACTATATATTACCAACTCCACATAGACCTCGCATGAACTGTGCAGATTGCACTGACACAAAATCTCTGTACTTTACAATAACAATGCCCAAGAGAGAGAGAGAGAGAGAGAGAGAGAGAGAGAGAGATACACGTTATATAAGTAACCGACGACAATTTCAAATCTCAATGATCGTTCAAATAGCAACAGAAACTCAATGTACTCGATTCCTGAATTAGCGGCAATGGGAACCAATAAATCAAAATGGAGTAGGGAAAATACTAGAACAATAATATGAAGCCCATACTATTCTAGTTTATTACAACGTCAAATAAGACGTAACCCAAAGATCGTAATCGCTGCTCTATAACAGAAACCGTCTTGGAGCATCAAACCTCACATTTCAAATCATATATCATCACGTAATCCCGAATCATCAAACCTCACATATCAACTTATTCTTCATAACGTGACCCCCAATACAATTTACCTCAAATATATATATATATATATATATATATATACATATATATATCACATAATATATTACTCGATACAATCACAATTACTTGACCCCAAGACGTATCACTAGCAAGCGATATTTCAAAGTACGATCCACTACAATCTCTCAAACACATACAATCGAAGATAAAAATATCACGACGCAAATTTACCTACTCCACTGATACAAATCTGAGACAAGTTGTAAGCACGCTAAATCACAAGATATACATCAGAAAGAAACTTCCATATAATGCGTAAATATGCAAAGAAATATAGTGACGCACTGTTCTCGAACTATCTATCACGATAAACTTAAGTTACGAGAATTGAAAACAGTTCGAGCTCCACTTGTCGAGTACACGCGATGTTATCTATCCGGCGTGCGAGTCTTGAGTCCGTGATGTTCTCTCTACGGCGTGCGAGTCCCGAGTGATATTCTCTCTAACTGCCCGTGACCAGGTAAACTCACTTTCCCTCTCCCCTCGTAAGACGTAATAAACCGGCCAATAGGGTAATTTGGAAAGAAATATGAAAGGATTCATGGCGCTATCTATAATGTAACGTCTGAGAGCACTCTGACGGACGAAGTGACGTACTAGGTGAACGGCCATGATGGTGGGCACGGCTCAAGAAATAATAACTTTCATAATTATTTATAATAGTTAATAATGAATTCTTCAATCTTTAAAATTTTAAGTACCCAACCTTCTTTGTAAAAGCCGATTTGTCTATCTTACACTTGGCCGACCTTACAAGCACATTACGTCAGTTTGAACTTTCATAGACATTTCATTTCAAAACTACCAACTACAGGCTATTCCATTAACGACAGGCATGGTGCTGCTAGTAAAATCAACTAGGAACTTCCAAGAATTCCATGTTAGGTCTACACAAAATGTTCCAAGTTTATAGGCCGAATGTATACGTTTCTTGTCAAAACATATATAAATGAAACACTGCATTATCTTGCCTTAAATGTCTCACGTTGAAATAAAATGCAAGGAAAGTTATGTTATTGTCTTATTATTATTGTTGTTAACATTATGATGATGATTATTATTATTATTGATGTCCATTGCTGACGGAATTTCTGGAGCGCGGACAAATGCTTGTAGTCAATGTTCATCACTGTACAGAAATGTTCGGGCAACTTAGACGAAACACTGAAAATAAACACCCAGGTCTTTTGAGAATATGAGTAATTTTACTTCATAACTATGCTGGAACTCTCACTGCCAGAACAACAAGAGAGGAGTTGCAAGGGACAAGGTTTCGCTGGGAAGCTCTATCACACTCGCTTGCAATCCAGACTTATCTCCATGCGATTTTCACTTTTTGGGAGATCTAAAGAAAACCTGCAGGGAACCATATTTCCATCGGACGAAGCAGTATAAAATCCAGTTAAATATTTGTTCACTCCAGGCTACAGGGATTCTATGAAGCCAATGTTCGTCACCTGGTGTCATAGTGTCAGAAGTGTGTTAACACTGGTGAGTATTAAGCAATAAGTTTACCTATTTCTAAAGCTATGGCCGGGCTTCATTTGAAAGACCCAACACAAACAAACACAGGCATGTGTGTATTATACGTAGGCTACTTACGACTACTTAAAAAAATTTCTCTCTTAGCGTCAAATGCAACACTTACTTTTCTGTAACCTATTTTTAAAGATGTCAGAAGAACATAGATTCTATTTGTGGAACCGGGCTTCGTATGGTACAAAAATTGTAATTCTATGAGTTACACTGAAACTTTATTCCAAAACATCTTAGGTTAACGATGTAAGAGTAATGGAACGGAGAAAAATTCTCTCCGGCGCCGGGATTAGAACCCGGGTTTTCAGCTCTACGTGCTAATGCTTTATCCACTAAGCCACACCGGATACCACCCCGGCGTCGGACAGAATCGTCTCAGATTAAGCTCCAACTCTTGGGTTCCCTCTAGTGGCCGCCCTCTGCACTACGTCATAGATGTCTATGAACGTAGGACCGAAGTCCACACATGTGCTGAGGTGCACTCGTTATGAGTGACTGGTTGGCCGGGATCCGACGGAATAAGCGCCGTCTTAAATCACGAAGTGATTTGCGTATATCATATATATTATTTTAATGTACCGAAGTACATATGATATTTCCATGCAGATATTCTGCGTCATCATACGATGTGATTTAAGACGGCGCTTATTCCGTCGGATCCCGGCCAACTAGTCACTCATAACGAGTGCACCTCAGCACATGTGTGGACTTCGGTCCTACGTTCATAGCCATCTATGACGTAGTGCAGAGGACGGCCACTAGAGGGAACCCAAGAGTTGGAGCTTAATCTGAGACGATTCTGTCCGACTCCGGGGTGGTATCCAGTTTGGCTTAGTGGATAAAGCATCAGCACGTAGAGCTGAAAACCCGGGTTCAAATCCCGGCGCCGGAGAGAATTTTTCTCCGTTCCATTACTCTTACATCGTATGATGACGCAGAATATCTGCATGGAAATATCATATGTACTTCGGTACATTAAAATAATATATATCTTAGGTTAAGTTGGTTAGGTAACATTGGCTAGGGACGGGTTAGAGACGACCCTTCGCACGTCGGCCATACTGAGGCCTATTTGTGCACCCCGAATTATGGGATGAAGGAGGATGAGTGTACCAGCCCCCCGGCCGCATGTGACCTCTCACCCGCTCACCCAATGGGGGCCCCCTATGAAGTCTAAATTCTTTTTCTATACAGGAAGGGAAGGTAAATGGACCGTGGCAATGAAAATTCCAACCCGGCATTTGCCTAAGTAACTGTGGAAAACCACGGAAAAACTACAGTCACGTTGGTCGGTCCGGGAATCAAATCACGGACTTTCCAAATGCAAGTGTGTTAAATTAGACTATTAATTGCGACATGGCCACCACACCCACATTCTAAATTGTGTACTGAGGAAGAATTAGTAATTGTCAAGTAGTAACGAGGAGGTAATTACAAAAGGACGATAATTATGTAACTGTAAAGAAAGGTAAAGGTATCCCCGTAACATGCCGTGAAGGCACTTGGGGGGGCTTGGAGGTAGAGCCCCATGCTTTCCATGACCTCGGCACTAGAATGAGGTGGTGTGGTCTGCACCACGCTCTGACCGCCTTTACCCCCGGGAAAGACCCGGTACTCAAATTTATAGGAGGCTGAGTGAACCTCGGGGCCGTTCTGAAAGTTTGGCAACGAGAAAAAATCCGGTGACCACCTGGGATCGAGCCCCGCACCTTCCAGCCCGTAGCCAGCTGCTCTACCAACTGACCTACCCGGCCGCCCAATTATATAACTGTAAATAGCTTAAAGAATCACATAGGCTACTGTATATGATCGGTTTATATCAACTCGTATTAAACGAATGAAACAGTCTTTACAATCCATGTCTCTTACCACATTCTAAAGCAGCTTAGCTGATAAAAGGAGGGCAAATAGGTTGAAACTGCTTATTTAAGGTGACTGAATAATCAATACTTCGAATTCAAGTTAAATAATGCGGTTGATAGTTGCAATAGAAGATATAATCGACACTAATATCAGTTTTCGTTACTTAAAGAAGTGTAACATTTCCTTCGTTGAACAACTATAATACGTTCCGACTTAACGTGAGCAACGGTGACGTAAATTGCTCTGCATTTTGGCGGAGTTGCGGTTCGCACAAGATGGCGGCTTGAATCCCGCACTAGATCCGACCATCTATTGAGCGCGGGATTATGTTCGGCCAGCACTGCAGAACCATAATCGAATGGGAGATTATCACAGACAGAATTACTGGTCATACAATATAATCAGAGGAAGAGCGACGTGTGAGACAATGTTACACGGGGAGCACATTTATCCAAAAGGAGCTTAACTGAACGTTACGGCTTTCAAGGAGAGACACTCTATAGTTTAATCTATGCTGAGATGTATAATCCAGACGCCTTCCAGAGGTATTGGGGAGTTCACACTGGAAACAATCTAGGATTCATCGACCGATAACAGAATCAAGTACGCTGTATGCTTAGCTTCTCAATTCAAACAATATTTATAGTTTTAAAAGTAACGTATAATTGCAATTGAGTGGGGGGATTTTTGATAAAAATTAAGTCACGATAAATCTTGTATTTTTTTCCTAATAACATCGCGCTTATTGCCACGTTTTTATTTATTTTTTTTATTTTATTGGGTTATTTTACGACGCTGTATCAACATCTTAGGTTATTTAGCGTCTGAATGAAATAAAGGTGATAATGCCGGTGAAATGAGTCCGGGGTCCAGCACCGAAAGTTACCCAGCATTTGCTCGTATTGGGTTGAGGGAAAACCCCGGAAAAAACCTTAACCAGGTAACTTGTCCCGACCGGGATTCGAACCCGGGCCACCTGGTTTCGCGGCCAGACGTGCTGACCGTTACTCCACAGGTGTGGACTATTGCCACGTATTTTTTATAGCGATTATGGTAAAGAATCCTGTTCTGATCTTGAAGCACCCATAGGTCGTATTCTGTTTGTCCCATACGATAGCATGACATGATTACGGAAGTAGTCAGGATGGATAAGATGAAGGTGATAATGACGACAAAGTGAGCCCGGGGTCAGGCGCCGAAAGTTACCCACATTTACTCTTAACGGTTTGAGGGAAAATCGTGGAAAAACCTCAATCAGTCAACTTTTCCGAATCAAGATTCGAGTCCGGGCCCACTAGTTTCGGGGTTCAGACACACTGACCAGGTAGTATATCGAAATGATAGCCGTCCAAATCTTGGGTTTAAAATATCGGCATCCTAATCAATTCAAATGAACAAAACAGAAAATGTAAATTAATTTTAGAAAAATACATATTGAAATTAAAAAAAAAAATAGTATTCTGCGACAAGATGCGGTAGCTATCAAAACGATAAAAATTCATTGAAAATAAATAATATACACTGAATATTATAAAGATGAATAGAGATGATGATTGACGATATTCAATGAAGATTTTAAAATGGTTGATGCAATTGTCTGAAGAGTCTTTCAGGAACCTTTAATTTTCTGAGGATCTCCACATAACGGTGGACAATCTTGTATTTAGAAAGGCGTATCCTTATGAGAACAAAATATTTTGCGACTATTTTTGTGCGACTTATCACGTCATTGAGGACATTTTTAAATGACGCTCTACAGTTTTTGAAATATCATCTGAAAGAACATAATATCTAATATTTAATTAAATTTTACATATCTCTTCTCCAAATTACGTCTTGTCTTCACGCTTTCAGTTCCTAACTACTTCACGAAATCAGCATCAATCTCTCCTTTCTATTCCTAGTCACAGAACTTCCCTATACTCATCCCCCTATACTGTGTCATTGCCTCGCCTCTGGAATACGTTACCTAGTGACGTCAGGGATTGCCGGACACTGTCACAGTTTAAAAGTAAACTAGAATAGTACATTATGCAACGAGCCTGTAATGATAGTAATTAAGACCCGAGTATGTTTATGAAACGAGCGCAAGCGAGTTTCATAATTTTCATACGAGCGTCTTAATTACCATTATAGGCAAGTTTCATACGCCTTTTTATGCTCGACCATAAGTTAATAAGTTATTAGTCACATCGAGTGCTTTTGCCGAAATTTCCGGCGGTGTAAGTAGCAGCTCGTTATCACTAGTGTCCGCCATTTTTACTTTGTCTAATCTCGCGCTAGTTGTCTTTCGATTGCATATCCGAGAATAATCGATACTTGCGCTTTCATATTCCTACAATGCTATTTTCTGATTGGTGGAACACCTGAACTTTAATGAAAAGGTGTACTTTAATGAGGTCCATTAAAGGGCTGCTACCAGGTGTATAATTACTACATTTCGGCATGGTCGAGCATAAAAGTATTTTTTATCTCACTAAATCCGTTTCTGAGAAGTTGCTAGATTTATGTCGAAGTTTTTATCTTAGTATTTTGGCAATAATTTGCTTTTGTTAGATTAATCCTTTCTCTTGTCTTTGTGCCAGGATAGTAGATCAGCTTACTGTCCCTTGGTTAATAACAATGATGCTGAATGACACTGTTATTTTGTGTCTGTATTTGTTGTATATGTTTTTACTTTTTGTTTGTTCTTTTATGCATCAGTTAATATGTTAGACTAATTCTTATTATTTTTAATTTCTATTTGTATGTTCAGTTGTTTTTTATGTCATATCATTCTGTCACTCGTTAGTACTGTAGATTTGATGTATAATGTTCTTGTAATTGTATTGTATTTCTGGTGGTGTGGAAGAGAAGGCCTAGTGGTCTTAACTCCACCAGAATAAATAAATAAATAAATAAATAAATAAATAAATAAATAAATAAATAAATAAATAAATGAATAAATGAATAAAAAATGAATAAATGAATAAATAAATAAATAAATAAATAAGTAAATAAGTAAATAAATAAATAAATAAGTAAATAAATAAATAAATAAATAAATAAATAAATAAATAAAAATCTTATGCAATATTTCATTATGATTCGTACAGAAGCACTGTAATTGTGATTACTATGATAATAATTTTATTCTTGACACATTTTGTTCTTCTATTACGAATGGAAGCAGTTTTTCGGATGAAATCAATATAAAACAAGAAGTTTTCAAATAAAAGGTGGATTTAAAATCCTGACGATGCATGGTAGGATTTAATCACAGAATAAGTACACAGCAAGATATACGCCTATGCTTAGTTTTTTACGAAATTCTTCCAAATCGGCTACCTATTTTCCAGTTATCTGTCAGTGGAACAAAAAGCGAAATTAAGCGATCATTCAATTTTAATTGTAATTATGAGTTGTTATCGAAAAATATATGTACTTATATCTCGTGAATTTTAATAGCTATTTATTTAATAACTTACAATTTTTCAGCAAAGTTAACTAACTAATCGATAAATCAGTTGATAACTATCTCGGCTCTCTGTGTAACGGAGCGAGGTGGCTCATGCGTTCCGCATCTAACTCACACTCGGAAGGTCAGCGGTTCGAATCCCCAAACTAACCAACCTGACTGGTTCTTTTTAATGGTTTTTCATAGTTACTTATGCAAGTGCCGGGTTGGAATTTTCAATCCCACGATCTTTTTTCTTTCTCTTCCTTGCTGAAAAGGAATTTAGATTTCATATCATATAATTCATCTTCATCATCTCATTTCATAAATATACTCAAGTCATGACGCATGTCTTCGTCCGCTTGCAGAATGGGCGTCCTGTCCGAAACAGTCTTTGGGTTCAAAACCTTTCGCAATACCTCTGCCAGGATTCAATCCTTAAGGGCGCTTCGACATCTTAGAAGGGCTGTCGGAAAGGATCCTGTGCTGCTTGGTCACCTTAGCGTTATGAACGCGTTACGGAATGAAAATAAATAAAGTAGCGACTGCACATACAAGTAGAAATTTAGAATAACATAAAGAAATTATGTCTAACTTGAGGAAATTACACATTGAAAAAAAGCAGCTAGAAATACAAAATAACTTCAGCTTCAATATAATCAGTCGAAGGAAGATAGGTTGATCTAGTATGCTCGTACAAAGGTAAGAAGAAAGGTTAATCTAACACAAGGAATTGATTACTAAAACACTAAAGATAAAAACATTATCAACGTATCTAGGAACTTCTCAGTAACGGATTTCATGTGATAAAAATAATTTTATATACATCTTCATTACACAACTTTTAACACTATATCACTTCGGAAAACGTATTATTTGTCTTTCTTGTGTTAAGTTTTACATTACCTCGTTAACATGTTTCAGCCTGCTATCGGCCATCTTCAGAACTGGTTGTTCCTGGTCACAAACACAATCAAACACATAGCACAAGAAAACGGATATAATTCCAACATAATAGACATCATAATAAGAAAAACAAAACATAATCACAAAAAACATAAAAATACAACACACAAAAACACAAAAAATACATCACACTAACATACGAAAAAATACGAAACACACACACAAGATTGCAACCACAGTCAAGAAATTAAATTACAACATCGCATACAAAACAAAGTATACTCTACAAAAAACATCACCACACACAAACAACACAAACAAATACAACCACACAGGCGTATACAAACTCAAATGTAACACCTGCAACAACTTCTACATAGGACAGACAGGCAGATCATTTCAAACACGTTACAAAGAACACATCACAGCCATACAAAATTACAAAACACTTCCACATATACAGAACACATCACAAATGCTAACCACACCTACAGAGACATCAACACAGACATGGAAATTCTACACATCCAACCAAAAAGCCAGAAACTAAACACACTGGAACAATACGAAATATGCAGACACACAAAAACACATCCAAATGAAATTCTCAACACACTAACACACCCCCACAGGAAACACAAAAAAAGGCGCCAAGACCAGCAACAACCAGTTCTGTAGATGGCCGATAACAGGCTGAAACATGTTAACGAGGTAATGTAAAATTTAACACAAGAAAGACAAATAATACGTTTTCCGAAATAATTTTATAGTTTAACTTTTAACTGTGTAAGTGTCCGGCATTACTTGTATAGAATTCTATAGTCGAGACAATGCGGTAGAGTATAGGGATATATGTTTTGCAAATTTCTGTAACCTACAATATTTTATTCTGATCCGTTCTTGTCTTTAATTTAATATGCTTTCCGAGAAATGGCTAAAGCACCGAAAATTCACCCATACATTCTCTTCACTTCAGGGAGTCCTATTTTGTACTTTTAATGTTTTCGTCCAAAACCTTTACACTTTACCAACAAACAGAATTCAGACTTCTCGGTAGTTCATCTTTAAATAGCACTTGTCATGTGGGGTCAAACTTTAAAGCAAACATCCTGCAGGATAGCTGGAAGGGCGCCCACTGGATCTCTGGGCGTGAGGGTTGAATATTTCATAGCAGGACCTCGGCAGTCAACCAAGCGAACATGGGTACGAGCAGAAGTAGAAAAAAATGGAAGGACGGGAGACAAAGGGGGTTGGATACGTAGCATAGAGGGAGCAGGTCAACGCCAGCTTACTTCCGGTCTCGTTAGACTGCCACCGGCTAGCGTGTAGGTCCGGAGGGAAGAGAGACTCTGAAATCAAAACTCTAAAACCGTATTTCCGGTGTTACAGTTAGCAAAAGTGGTAGCGAGTTGCATGCAGGGTTGCGGTAAAATCTAAACATTAAACCTCCTCTCTCGCCCTCCCTCGCCCCCTTCCTAGCAACCACTATTTTATTTCCAGTTTTATTATTATTTTTAGAGGGAGATGTTATTTTGCACACTTAGCCTCATTTAGAATTCTTTCCTATCTCTTCATCTCAGAGCTGAGAGCCAAGTTGTGTTTTCTTGGAAATAACAGTGTTACCATCCTCTGAAAAAAATAAGCTTACTAAACCTTGATGCATTGTTATCTATTCCATCCATGTTACAGCTATAAACTTTGAAATCCCTCTCGGCTTTAAAATGGTGCCACATTTCGTGAGAGTGGATTCATCCAATGAATGAAGTCCCTTATCATGCAAACGCAAGCGCTGCGCCGCTCAGACTCTGAAACCATACACACCGTCAAGTTGAGAGAGTGTCAAGAAGATGGAGGTGGGCCAGGTTAGAACGATAGATATTCTGCAGGGTCCACATTTCGATCTTTGCTCTTCAAACCTCCGCCTCCGTATCGGGGGAAAATATACATCATTCAGGTTCCATCGGCTTACTGAGTTTCACAGGTCCCTTAATGTAACAATCCTTTCTTTCTCATTCTTCCTCGACTTCTTGCGGAGGTTTAGATTAACAAAGAATCCTCCAAAGTCATCAGGTCTAGACATCCTCTGTAAAAAGTCGTTCACATGTGATTTCTGTATCGAAATGTGTAAATTGAAAATGCAGTTGCCAATAACTAAAGTATATAAAAGAAAAGGCTTCCAAAATCGTATTAGGGGAAGGACCTACAGGAATGACCATATATGAGGAGCCAACGTGCTATGGTAGGAACGATCATGATTTTAAAATCAAATGTAGGAAACAGAAAACGGATGTAGGTAAAATCTCATTTTTAAATAGAACTATAAATGACTGGAATGACCTACCTGCAGCGGTCTTTGAGAGCTGTCCTTCCTTAAGGAGATCCAAGAATAACTTACAAAGTTGTGTATAAAGTGTAAATTAAAATTAAGGTGACATTTAACATTTAATTTTTTAAGGTGACATGTATTTATTTAGCCTGACGAGTTACTCCCTTGAGTTTGAATTGTAAATTATTTAAAAAAAAAGCGTGTAAGAGGGTCTTAGGTTAGAAATGTTTAGTTTAAATGTAGTTCTGTTTACAAGTATGCATAATGGTGTAACTATGTGTCTTATTTGAGCTGTTGTATCAGTGAAGCGTGGTGAGTCAATGAAGTTATGGTTTTACAGTGCAGTGAATAGTTCCGATCAGTGATAATTTATATAGTGTCAATGAAATGTGTTCTATAGTGTTAGTGAAATGTGTTATAGAGTGTCAGTGAAATGCGTCATAATGCCACTACAGTGATTGAGATGAGAGTAAAGTGAAAGATTATTATCAGTACCAATGTGAAACTTATGTAGGGCCTATACATTATGTAGATTGTATTGTAAAATTAGGTTCACTTATTAATTAGGTTATTTCATGTATTATTAATAATTGTAATTATTGTGTTAAATTGTATTGTGTATTCTTATTGTATTGTGTATATTATTGTATTGTGTATATAATTGTATTGTGTATTGTAATTTTATTGTATATTGTTTATATTGTGTATGTCACTGCCACCGGGTGCTTGTCCACTTGCAGTGTAAATAAGTACATAAGTTACATACATGTCTCAAAATTAACACTTTTTTTTCTAATTTTACCCTAAAAATACTTCATAGTATTGACTTCATTTGAGCGTATTTTCAAGGTCGTTAGGAAGAAAATAAATGCTTTTACGCCATTTTTAAATATCCGCTGCGCTCCAGTCCCTTTACCCTGTGCTCAAACTTCTCCATTGGAAATCCGGAGTTTATTTTACATTTTTCAACAGTTATTTATTTATTTATTTATTTTTATTTAATTAATTATTTATTTTATTTAATTATTTATTTATTTTTATTTAATTATTTATTTATTTTTATTTAATTATTTATTTATTTATTTATTCATTTACTTACTTTTACTTACATACTTTTACTTACTTACTTAATTACTTACTTATTTACTTACTTATTTATTTATTTATATTTATTTATTTTTATTTATTTATTTATTTTTATTTAATTATTTATTTATTTTTATTTAATTATTTATTTATTTTTTATTTAATTATTTATTTATTTGTATTTAATTATTTATTTATTTATTAGTTATTTATTTATTTACTTACACTTACATACTTGTACTTACTCACTTTTACTTACTTACTTAATTACTTATTTACTTATTTATTTATTTATTTATTTATTTATTTATTTATTATGTTAAAGTTAAGGCCATGAGGCCTTCTCTTCCACACTACCAGAAGTGAAATACATAATGAAACAATGACAAAAATAGTAAAGTCATACTTATTTATAAAAATCATTTTCATGCACATTAACAAAGCTTACATATAATGAAATATTGACTAAACATGATACATAATTAAGTGATTTACAATTCATATCCTAATTTTATTTTATGATAGGCCTAAATGACAATTTATAGACACGCAGAATAACCTACAAAAATCGGCTAACGCTTACAAATCAATTTCATGCAAAAGTATGGAATTCTTAATTTTTAATTTAAATTGATTATTACCTCAGACAATAATAAAGATAATCGAATAAAATTTTCATAGCATATTCTGAAATTATACATGAAGAGGAAATTACCAAATTGCAAATCAAAGAATAAGTTAAAAATAGACGTGCAATTTTTCTTTCTGTTCATAAAAATGCAAAATAAAAATACACCGTGTCCCGTTTAAAACGCCAATAAAATAAAAGTCCAGCTCTAACGAAAAACTCATTTAATTGAAAAACTATTAAAATTTCCTAAGACCTAAAGAATTGCAATTTCAATATACTTCAACATGACTACCATTTATACTATGGCAGATGTCGAGCCTGTTTCCCATCTGTCTTCTCAGCATATTAATAGTGACACTTTGAATCCCAAGGCGGATTGTGAGCTCAAATCATCGATGGGCGAAGGATTAGTCGAGGAGGTCAGTAGCATAGCCTCCCCGATCACCTGACCTATGGATTTCTAACTATGGAGACATTTAAAGACATTGGCATATGCCACACCCAACCAGAACGTGCAAACGTTACAGAAGCGTGTATCCAATGCAAGTGAGGAAATTCGACAACTAGGTTTGGTCGCAAGAGTTCGTGATTCAGTCATAAGAAGGGCTGAAGCATGTGTAACAATGCGTGGTAACCACACTTAGAATAGTGTCTACGTAACAGACACTTTTTTTAAACACCCTGCATTTGAATTTTTAATGTTTCATTTTCCACTGAATATAATTCTTTAAATCTGTAAACATTGTGGTTCAAATAATTTAATCCCCACTACCCACAAAGAAATTTTATTGGTAAATGTTACAAAATAATGAAAATATAGCCATTTTTGTTGCCATACATAAAAGGCAAATTAATTCTGAATGTTTAATAATAATAATAATAATAATAATAATAATAATAATAATAATAATAATAATAATAATATTGTCAGAAAAAATGTATATAACTTAAATTAATATTCATGATTTTATTAGCATTGTTCATGTAAATCATTTCTAGGGCCTATTTCAGAATTAAATGGGAAAGACTATCTTGAGAAAGAGAAAGGCATTCCCTAGACCAGCGTTTCTCAAACTTTTTTGAAGTGGGGACCACTTTTTTAAGTGAGAACAGTTCTCCGGACTACCTTACTCTTGTTCCCTTCAAAAGAAAATGTATCATTTCTGTAGCATATTTTAATACCAATAGCCTATACTTATATTTTGAAATAGAATTAATTATAATACTTTTGTAATTATATTTTTGTAGCCAATAACAAGTAACTTATAACAAATTCTGTGCATTGTTGATTCATCGCTTGCCTGTTAGCAGTTAGTTGTTTGAAATCCTTCTTTTGTGGTACACGCTAGTAATTGTCCATGTCTCGGTTAAATAGTGCGCATTATAAATAATGGAACACTGGCTTCGATCCGGATCTTTCAAAAGAAGGGAACATGATGATACGCTTCTTTTAGGCAGTGCTAATAGTTCAGAAGCTGTGTGTGAAGAAATATATTAATTATAGTGCCATTAAAGAAATTCCTAGTCCTACTAGTAGCTATTCAAAGAAAAAAATTCTTTCGCAAATATGACAAGAGTTATTTGGAACTTGGATTTACTTGGCGAGGCAATTTGGCACGTTCTGTTATTGGTGTATGACGTACATTATGTGCCCATTTCAATGTGCAGACTGGGTGTCGGAAAAATCATTAAGAAAGTCATCAATACAGGAAAAGTTTCGATACTTTGGTCCTCTGTTATGAATTCAGGTGTTCCCTGAGTGGGTTACAGGCTCGGAACCAGATATGCAGGGAAAATATAGCAAGAAACGCCACGTTCATAGTGCTTTAAAACTCTCTTTTGTTGTTGAAAGTAGAGTGGGAAGTGGGTAGACGGGTAGGGTAAGAAATTTTATAAAATATTAGTAGTACTAGGAGAAAAAAAAGTGAAAGGTGATTGTCATGTGTAATTTCCAAAGTCTGAGACTTTCAGCTATAGTGTGATACGCAATTCGTTTGAATTTTTATTTTTTCTTCTGTATTTTTTAAGGACCACAAGGATAGAACTCGAGGACCACAGGTGGTCTGCGGACCATAGTTTGAGAAACGCTGCCCTAGACTCATCTTCATCTGTGCCAGATTTCAGGACTGTAATACCTTAAATTTGAAAAATTCAGAGCTGGTTCTCAACAATATCGTTCGGTGCAAATGAAGTCGATAGTACACAAGTTAAATATTCTCAGTTCAAACATTCTTACATCATATCATTTTAAAAATAGTCCTCTAAATCCTTGAGGTATTTTTCAGATGATGATTATTGTTTCCACCTCTTGGGTATCTCGGATAACCTCTTAACTTAGTGGTAAAATTTCCTTACGCATTACAGGAACTTAAACCTATACCTCTTATGCATTTCTTCTATTCTCTTTATGGAGCATTACGATTTGTCGTATAGCTTGATAGTTTGGAATAAAACAGTCTACATACAAAAGCGGTTTTCGAAACCAATGGAGGGAAATAAAAGGGAAAGAGAGGAAATGAGATTTTGATTGTATCTTTGTAGCCCTCAATTGAATTTATATCCAGACACATTTTCCTTCGTATATGAATAGCAAAAATAAAAAATGCAAGGGTCACTATGGCAACGAAGTCTTTATCACCTCCTTCGTTATGTGAAATGAGTCCTCAACGCTCAAGAATTGTTTCTTGTCGTAATGCATAACGTTTGGAGTTCTTTTCTCCCTGTCTTTTTCAATGAAAACAACCATTTACGAAGTTCCTTTCAATTCTTCTCCCAATGCTGAACCCTCGAACCGCCCCTAAATGACACCAAAACACAGAGTAGGAAGAAGGATAAACTAATACTCCCTCCCCACTGGTACACAACCACCCCTCCATCCAACCAAGCATTTTACAACTTCCTCATAAATTTCTATTTTATTTTTATATCTCTCTCCCTCTGCCATCTTAGTGTTCACATCCCTTACGCTCCACACCGCCAATACACCCTTATTTCTGTCTTTTATTCCAAGTCGTTAACCCTCCAGCCCCTCGCCTTCGGAGGGCCCCAGAACAACACAAAACACACAATCACCCGTCTTACGCAGCCTTCCGCTCATAAAAATGTCAATTTCCCAGCATCAGAACAATTCCACCAGCCACAGCTGTGGGTTTTATGTTGATCGGTAAAGTGCTCCCCTCATTATCGGCATGTTGTATTCTTCCTTCCAAAAGATTACGGGGAAATTCCTCTAGTCTGACAGTAGACATTAATTGTAAGGCTATAATGGAGGACTCAAATTAGAAGATGGTTGTGGAAGGCAATTTTATGTTTGGTGTAAACAATCTTAATTAAATACAAATGAAGAGTCCACTGCAAGAATGATGGATGTTATTTGGAATACATTTTGCAGGAGAAGCAATTGAAAGTTTGAAATGCTTAGCGCTCAAAGCTTAGCTGTGATTTTCCGATCATTACTGGACAGTGTTAATGCCATATAACTCTCTATGCACATTCTATATGAGCGCATTCCGAATCTCACCGGTGAGCAACCCGATGGCATCACGGTGTTCCGAATTCCACCGATGACGTCATTGATGCTCCACCGGTGTCGCACCGGTGCCATCAACTTGCAGAGGTGGTGGCAGTCTCCATCAGCCGCCATCAGTGAATTTGATTGGTTCTTGTATAGGGCGGGAATTAGCAGACGAATTACATCGTGCACTGTTGTGTCATGGCGGTATGTTCTGCTTTAGTTCTGCTGTATTGTTTGTAATGAGCACAACGTAAAAACAATATGTTAATGGCTTATGAGCGAACATGTCAACGGACCAGTTATTACTACTGGTTCAAGAAATAAATTGTTTATGCTATCTTTTCTTTGAACGAGATGGGAGTAAGAAAATTTCGCAAAATTTTTCTAGCGTAGCATAGAAAACAACTTGTACAGTCGCCATGACAGCATCGATCCTTCCAGCAGTTTTGTTCCTTATTTCGCTGCAACGTGACGTCATTGATGCCACCGGACCGGTGAGATTCGGAATACGCTGTATGTCTTAAAGTATGCATTGAGGTCTCGGTTCATTTTCGACAAGAAAGTGACATCCATCATTCTTGCAGTGGACTCTTCAAATGCAAAATGCTCGTAGGAGATAACATTGTATTAAACATTTAAAACAGAATACTAGAATTATAGTCTTGAAACTTAAAAGAAATAAAGGAATTAACTTCTAGACTATAATCTTATACAAAAGAAAAAGTGTATCTTTCAAATCCTCACACATTGGAGGAACTGAAAGAAAACATTACGAATGAAATCAGAAACATTACAGTGGCAGAACTCACTTGCGTCAGCCAGAATGTGGTTATCAGATACAATGCCTGTATAACCCAGGAAGGACGATACTTCCAGCATCTTTTATAAGATAAGATTTCATATAATATTGTATACACGCCTAAAGCAGGGCGGCCGCGCGCGACATAAGTTCGGCTGAGGCAACTGCCGTAGCGCAGAGTACAAACACCATGCGTTCGGTCTTAGTTTAATTGGGAGACCCTGTATTTCAATGCACTCATTTGATCCAGGTACCCAGCTTTTACAGCCGTTATCTCTGTGAACTAGCAGTTTGTTTCTTTTCCCTGTTAAAATGTTTCGTTATGCTACAAAGGTTTTATTTAAATTATTTTTATTTTAGTAGGTTAATTTTATGACGCTTTATCAACAGCTTATGTTATTTAGCTTCTGAATGAGATGAAGGTGATAATGCCGGTGAAATGAATCCGGGGTCCAACACCGAAAGTTACCCAGCATTTGCTCATATTGGGTTGAGGGAAAATCCGAAAAACCTCAAGCAGGTGACTTGTCCCGACCGGGAATCGAACCCGGGCCACCTAGTTTCGCGGCTAGACGCGCTAGCCGTTATTCCACAGGTGTGGACTATTTAAATTATAGCTGTAGAGATGAAAAACTACAAATCTCCAGATATCAATCAAATTGCAGCGAAATTAATATAAGAAGGTCGAAACGCATTTTCTAATAAAATATATAAGCTAGTACTTGATAACTGAGAAAAGAAAATTGTACCAGAAAATGGAAGGAGTCTGATATTGGACGGTGATTAGCAATAGTGATCCAAGCGCCAAAAACCTGTTTCAAGATATTGGCCATTTAAATAAATGTTTTTTTAATAAAACATTTATTCAAGAACTATTATAACATTCATACTATTACAAAAAATAGCACAAATAATAACCGATTTTTAATAAGCGACCAGCAGATGAATTAATATTTCAAAGCAAAATATATAAATGAATTTTATGCATTAAACTAATTTTTACTAATAAATAGCAGCAAAATTCAGATATTGCATTCTTGATTTCTTTCCGAGTTAAATTAGCCTGCCATCAAGAGATTTGTGAAAATATCTGTTTTTTTTTTTTTTTTTTTTTTTTTTTTTTTTTTTTTTTTTTTTTTTAATTTTCGGTTGGTCTATTATTGCCTAACTATGTCCAATTCTCAGTCAGCTGAAAAAGAAATATCACATTTTGAAAAATGGTTATATAGGTACTACTATGAAACTGCACAACCAGCATCACAGTTGAATATATTATACTTCATTTAATATATCGCTGATGTTTCTCTTGCTTATATTTGTTAAATACTCCTCATTTGAATATTTAATATGCGCATAATGATTAATTACATGAGATTTACAATTTAAATTAGTCATAAAGCAACTTATTAAAAAGTCCACTGCTTTATTAATATACTAATTTATTTGCTATGGTTAAATTTACGCGCTATCAGTTCCAAAAAATGTGTTCAGATGATGAACATTAATTTCACACATTACTAGATTGCGCCACTTCAGTAAGAATTGAAATAAATATTATCCGGATAAGTTTTACATTAAATAAATATGGCTTGGAACAAGATACATTTAATATCCATTAATGAAATAATTTATTATTTCACTTAAGTTTTCTTATTCATTCTGTATTTGTTTTTAATTCAAATTTGGATGCAATACAGTTAGGATCTTGTTAGTGTTTTCAAAATGCTAGGACACGTAATTAATTTTCAAAATAGAATCATAAACCGACACATCCCTTTACGAATGACAGATTGTACTGTACCAGAATCTTATTTGACTTTGTTTCAACAATTCTATTGTGAATAAAATCAATTAAATAATTGTCTAAAGGAGCTTCTTTGATAAAAGTTTACTTTATGCAAATTTGGCTTTCAGATAGAAGCTCCCTGTGAAGCAGGCTTGAATAATTTCAAGGGAAAAATTGTTCCGGGACCGGGTATCGATTCCGGGACCCTTCGCTGAGCGCACGAATGCTCTACTGACTGAGCTACCCCAGGAACTATACACTACACCGTCACAATTCTTCCCTATATATACACACAACACAAATGGGCTGGCCAGAACCCAACTTTGAGTGCACACAATTCTGTGTGACTTAAATTGTGGTTTTCTGTTAATGTATCTACCTCTATTGTTATAGGTTTAAAAAAATTCAAAGTTCCAACTGGAATAATATCTTATTTTAGTTAAAATTCTTTTTCATAAAAAAGTTACATTTATTCTGATCTAATTTCTGCACATTTAAAGGACGAAACTAGAATTCTTTTTCTAAAATTGGCTGAGCATATTTGGAATTAAAGGAATGGCATTTCCAAAACACGCCAAGAAATATTTCATATAAAACATTTTTTTGTCTCCGAAATAAAGGCGAGGAAAGCAAATTAAACGCTTTTGTTTGAAATATTTCAAAGAATATCACCCCGAAATTAATGACATTACTTGCAGCACATTCTGTATATAAAATGGAATAGCAGTACGATGGATTGCTGGTTTTAGAAGGTATGCTGTATCTAATACATGTTGTCAGAGATAACTCGGAACATTTCAACGGCAAAAGGTCAGAGGGAAGTCACTGATACTCACTGTACCGAAATTGGAGCAGTAATGAATATATGGCAGCACCGAATCACTCCTTTGTAAACAAATCCTCTACTTTGTTTACAAAAATAAGCACTTGCAAAATGAGTAGAGATTTGGAATATCTCCAAAGCACATAAAATGTTCATGGTTCCATACGTATTTACTGGATATTAGTGTTGTCGTTATTTTACTGTATCTCATTTTCTGTGTTGCGTAAGCATAACATAGAGAAGATTGTAATGTGAGACAGTCTTTTTCAACAGTCTCTAATTTAAAAACAACGAAATTAAAAATGGAATTTGAGATTATCCCTTATAGCAGTGATGTCAAAGCAAGCGCATTTTTCTGACCTTGACGTCGTGCGCGGGCATCAAGTGCTAAGTATGGAAAGAGGAATGGTTGTGTATATGAATAAGCAGCCTGTTGGATTAAGAAAACAGTGGTGCACGAACTTCAGACGGAACGTGAAATTTTATGTCGTTATTTTTATATGGCTTCTTTCTGTTTAATATTATCTATGTTGTCTGTAAAATAAAAGTACTAATACCAAGTTCTTAATATTGCAGTTGTGTTTTAAATGTTAATAACATAATAAAGAGTTAAGAAGGAATATTCACATAAATTCCATAGTAGTACAACTATACTGTGGATGAAACACATCATTCATAAAGAAAGTGATATCCAAAAAAAAAAAAAAAAGAGAGATTGAGTAGGACATGATAAGTTGGAATTGACATTGATGGTACCTTTAGCCTTAAAAAGTAATCAATAAACGAATCAAAACAATATTACAGTACAAAGCAAAGTTACCTAGGTGCTGTATATGTTTTAACTGTATCTAATATTCCATAACAAAACTCTTATCGCATTATGATTTTAAGGTGATATTGGTGAGCAACTTCCTATCATCAGAATATTAAATTATTTTCTCGAAATCTGCTGAAGCTATACAGCTGACATTTTTACAACACATGGGCACCTATCTTTTGCTTATGATGTAACAGCAGTTGCTTTATTAATTCATTTCCTTACAAACAATTTCCATGCGAATATTTTCAAAATTTTCAATACACTATCTTCAGTAATACGTATAGGCTATACGGTATATTAAATTTACGAAACCATTCTGTAAGGCTACTAAATAAATAGGCCTATATCTGAAAATTTCACTTTTCTATAAAACAAGTTGAGAAAATATTTCTTTTGAATAAAAAAATCAAACTTGTGAAAAATGAGCATTAAAGTTAAAACTTACATTCTTATAATGCACTTAGACTTCTGAGACAAATCTAAAAATTAATATGGATACAGTTTTAATAAGTTCTCTTCCCTTTATCCATTGAATCAGTGCTGGCCATTCCTGAATATACGAGTAGCTCGACCAAGCGGCATATACTACCTCTCTCGTCTGTCTCTTTCCTTTCCACTGTAAAGCGCTCAGGCTCTTCTGAGCTCTAGAGCGCGCGCTTGCTCCCATGGGCATCAATTGACATGACTGCCTTAAAGGAATATAATTTATCCTTATGTGCGCAAAGTAATAACTTGAATATATCAAGGAATCAGAAAGTTCTTATGCCGTATAATTGGACTTCCAGAAAATAAAGTTGTAATATGAGACAAACTGTCTGAGTAACTTCTAAAAAAAATAATACTGGAACTACATTATACAATGCTTAAGATATTAACACTGGTAGTACATTAGACACAATTGGTATGGAAGTGATGTCTTGATAGTTATACGAAAAATATGAAGTTCTCCGTTTTCCGTAGGTGAGGCCCTAGTTTTGTCCTCGGCACCTTTTATGCACGTTTATCAGTACCTTACACACAAATCAGAAAGTTCTAAGACTAGTTTGTCATGAACATCTATTTTCCTCACAGGAATAGTCTCATATTACAATATTACAGCCCGTAATACCATCACTCATACCATAGCACAAAACCTCGAATAAATGTAATTTACAATGGCATTTATGGTATGTATATGATGAAGAACTGGTACAAAATGTGTCGTGCTATATTTTCAGCAATCGACATTTCAGCATTTGTTATAAGGTGAGTCAATAAATTAATTATATCTGCAAAAATTGCGAAATGTTATTGTCGAAAGCTGATGCTCTGAATCGCCCCATGTCACTTTCTGATAGGCACCGTAATAAACGAAACTTATTTGCAGCCGTACAGACCCAGAAATAAAATTTGGGCTGCCTGAATTTTCCAAGGTCCACTTATAACATACTGCGCTTAATAATCAGGTACAATATGTTATAATTGAAATTTGAATAATTCAGATGGTCCAAATTTTATTTTTGGGTCTATACACGCTTTACAAAGAAATATATAGCTGAAATTTGACAAGCAAACTGTCAAAAATTTATGAAATATTGCATAACTCACTGTCTGTAAAGCAAGTACGATATAGTACTTTCAAATAAATTAAAATGTTACAGTCTGACTGCAATTCATACATAAAACTCACAAGCAAACATTCTGATTGGGACAGATAATAAAGTTTTTTTTTTTCTTTCAACATGTTAATAATGTGATAAGAAGTGCTTATTCGAATGTTGGGCACTCGACCGAAATTACGAGGGCCATAAAAATAAGTTCGCCAGGGGCCGTTAGTAGAAAGAAAACACAATTTCATTGGAAAAAAAATTATTGGAATAGACACAGCAATTGTTAAGTTATTTTTCAACATCCTTCTAATCGGAATCGAGACATTCGTTATACTCGTATCATGGGATCGACAGATAGATACAGACGGCTGTGAAAAGCTGGTTCCGATTCCAGGCGGCTGACTTCTACGATAGAAGGTTACAAAAATTGGTTCCATTATATGACAAATGTATCAATTCCAGTAGGGAGTATGTTGACAAATAGCGCAACTGCTATATCTGTTTCAATAAATATTTCCATGCAATTGTATTTTTTCTATAAACGGCCCAAGGGAAAATCACTTATGGACGGTCTTGCAATTGAGGTCGAGTGGTCAAAATTTTTTATAAACACTTCCTTTGGCATTATCAACATGGTGAAAGAAAAAAAAATAACTTTTTTATCAGTCCCCATCAGAAATTTGCTTGTGAGTTCTGAAAACAATTTAGCTACATTAAAAACATATGCACGGAGTAAGCAACTAGAAAAATTCTAAGGTATAGGGATACATCTCCTAAATTTTCGACAATGTAAATTGGAATAACCCGGCTTTAATGATAGGAAAAGAAGAATTGGTAGTAAAATACTGTAAATGTAGAGCTTTTATAATAGAAGACCCACATATGAGTTTCCAATATTGTGTTCAACTAGTCCCTCATATAGTGCAATTGATGGAAAAATCGTATTAACTAAAGCAGAGATCATCAACTTTACCACAAATTTAATTTTGTACACGCCAGTACTAAAAAAGATCTCGGATTATTTAAAAAGCATGAGGCGGCGCTGTTCGTGTTAGTTACGTAATCTCAAATCAGCCGTCACGAACATTCTGGTTCACACCTTTAGTATACACAGGACGGCTGTTTTCAATAAGCTCGACAGTGAAATATTCGACACCAAATTATAAACAAGAGAAAATCCAATAACTGAAAATAATATCAGACGTCAATCGGAAGTGAATGGTAACGTTAATTAACAAATATATTACGAACAAATCGTAATTTAATTTCTGGCTTCTTTTCCTTCAAAATTATCCTAGGTCAACCACTGATACACCGTATTCTGGAGTAAGACCAAAATACTTGGCGTTCACATACATTGTAAGTTCTGCAGCTCTTTGCAAAAATTCAGAAATTCTCTTATGTTTCATATTATATTGTTTCAATTTCCCTCTGTAGTGTTAACCAGTAATTAATGATCAATTAATTACTAATTAATTGTGACAGAACAAGACATTCTTATTTGAATATAATGGTGTTTAAAAAAAGTAACATATTTTTACAGGCGCCAGCATAGGTCGACCATGTATTGTGGGTCCTTACCACCACGGCATGGCTCGTCCTCGGGTTGTGGATAGAGGAGACGGCCTCCGGATATGGAGAGTAGCTACGAATATATCGAATTAGCAGTCGTAGACAGCCGATGATGGATGGTCCTCCAGCTTGGGAGTTGGGCGAAGGGCTAACAACCCATCAGTGTAAAAAACAGCTTGTTACGAAACCTTACAATAAGAATTTATAAAACAGTTATATTACCGGTTGTTCTGTATGGTTGTGAAACTTGGAATCTCACTTTGAGAGAGGAACAGAGATTAACAGTGTTTGAGAATAAGGTTCTTAGGAAAATATTTGGAGCTAAAAGGGATGCAGTTACAGGAGAATGGAGAAAGTTACACAATGCAGAACTGCACGCATTTTATTCTTCACCCGACACAATTAGGAACATTAAAACCAGACATTTGAGATGGGCAGGGCATGTAGCACGTATGGGCGAATTCAGAAATGCATATAGAGTGTTAGTTGGGAGGCTGGAGGCAAAAGGACCTTTGGAGAGGCCGAGACGTAGATGGGAGGGTAATATTAAAATGGATTTGAGGAATGTGGGATATGATGATGGAGACTGTATTAATCTTGCTCAGGATAAGGACCGATGGCGGGCTTATGCGAGGGCGACAATGAACCTACGGGTTCCTTAAAAGTCATTTGTAAGTAAGTAAGAATAAATCGAAACTAGAAAAAAAGTTCCTATAAGCATGTGTCCGGAAACAATATTTGTTGAGATATGGCCATCCTGTATTGTGGCCTATGATCGTCATCCGTTTAAAAACACAAAAAATGGTGCATGTTTTGAGAGTGGATAGCATCCGCATCCCTCAACAGAAGTAAAAGGAGAATGTAATAGTAAACAAAGTTCCAGGATACTACTGAGTCCATCATTTTATTTGTATTAGTAAGTACGTACAGTATTCAGTAGTGTAGGCTTTCTTTCCGGTAATTCACGACGGGGCACCACCCCATTTTCTACGCCTCGCGCGACAATACGTAACCCAGAGGTTTAATGGGCGATGGATCGGTCGAGGAGATCCAGTAGCATTACTTCCCCGATCACCGGACCTAAATCATTTAGATGTCTCGCTATGGGGACATTTAAAGACATTGGTGTATGCCACACCCATCGACAGCTTGCAAACGTTAGGACAGGAGGGTGTATCCAATGCATGCGAGCAAATCCGACAACAGCCAGGTGTGGTTGCAAGAGTTTGTGATTCACTCAGAAGATGAGCTGAAACATGTGTAACAATGTGTGGTAACCACATAGAGCATCTTCTGTAGTGTCTACGTAACAGACAGTTGGGTATCGTAAGCCACAATACAACATGGCCTTTATCTCAGTAGATATTTGTTTCCGGACGCGTCATGTTTATAGGAACTTTTTTTCTAGTTTCGACCAATGCTACCTCCTGTAAAAGTATGCGACACTTTTTAAACACTCTGTATTTTAGCATAACGGCATAAAAAATTGTCTAAGATTTAGTATTACATTGTAATAAAATTCTGAAATTCTTGCACACGGCCGTTTACGCGTTTTACGATGCACAGTGTGCGTGACGCGGAACGATGATAAGCAGAAGCGTTAATTAATTTATTAATTCGTCATTCACTCAGCTATTAATTGACCCTTTACTCCCCCCCCTCATCCATTAGTCAACTCATTAAGTTATTCGCTCGCTCACATTAGAACACTACAATCAATACATTACTGCTATAATAGGCCCACAAAGATACGTCAGTGACACAGTCTGTAGAAGCAAATATTGAGAAAGGGATTTAAGATTAAGGGATTAAGGTTCAGTGGTAAGAACAAATTAATAAAACGAAAATAATTGCCTTTCAAGGAAAGTACCCTCATAGATTCAAAATAGTAATAAACGATATAGTACTGGAACAGAAATTTAACTACCTAGGATGTAATATAACTTATCAATGTAATCAAGATCTATATAATAAAGTAAGTAAATTCCAGAACACTTTAGGAATATTAGCAAGAACATTAAAAAGAAAAACAAGAAAGGAAACTAGTTTTAAATTTTATAAAACAGTGGCGATTCCAAAGTTAACATATGGTTGTGAAACAGAAAAAGAATGGGATAAGATAAATGCGGCAGAAATGAGATACCTAAGAGCTATTAAAAATGTACAATAATGGATAAAATAAAAATGAAAAATAAGAGAATAATTAGGCATTTATCCAATAAATATAAGATAAAAACAATATAGAGATAGATGGAGAAATCACTGCAGACGATGGGTAAAATTTGGTACTCTAAAATGACATATGATTATCAACCACATAGGAGAAGAGACTTTGGAAGACCGATGAAGAGATGGAGAGAGACCTGAGGCCGGAACAGGAGAAATCTCCTAATCCATGAAGAGATCATGATGGTGATGATAAGAACAGTTTGAACCTGTGAAATTGAGGACAAAACCTACAGTAACTGAATACATTTTTGGAACGAATAAAAATTCAGGAAATAAGAACAGTATCAGAAAGCAGCTAGAAGTAATCTGATATCAGAAAACAAGAGAAAAATGTGACAACCAACCAATTGGAGAATAGTCCAAGAAAGCTACAGAAGTATACTACAATAAACGTATGTAACGCATGACTTAAAATATTTATCAATTACAACTGCTCCATATTCCATAATTGGGCGAACAAGGATGCTGTACGCTAATTATTTTGACCTTCGGTTACCTTTCTTAAGAATATGCATAGTGCTTTCCAGGCTTTCCTTGTAGTATTAGTGACTTGTTCCTCCCAACTCAGTTTGTTACTTATATATACAGAATGTTTCCGAGGTGGTATTACAAACTTTCAGGGATGATGGGGAAGGGCACATGTATCAATTTGAGATAAGGAACCCTGGTCCGAAAATGATCGAGTCGAAATTTACAAGCAAAAATAGTTCTGTGGAAATGAAATAATTTTATTCCTCTGTACATCTTATTTATCTGTACATCTTACACATACTGTATTCATCTGACGTTGTTTACTTTGTCTACTTACAGTATTCCATTCAGTGCGTTGTCTGAGGGATGGGGACAGGAAACTACACTAAAGCAATGCAGATAGCGTAATGTGTAACGGACATTGTCGGTTCTGATGTGCAGGTCTGTAGACAGCAGTGCATATGTACAAGTTGCAGTGTCCAGTCGATCAGTCTTAGTGAAATGGAAGAGTACACGAGAGCGGAATAAGCGGACCTGATTTTCGAATACGGATGAGTCAATGGGAACAGTAGACAAGCTCAAAGATTGTATCGGTACAAGTACCCACATAGGAGACATCCGGCCCATACCATCTTTCCACGACTGTTCCAAAGGTTAAGGGAAGGAGGGCACATGGTGCCAAATTACAGTTCCATTTCCACACAACAATTTTTGTTTATAAGTTTCGACACAGTCATTTCCGGGCCATTGTTCCTGAACTCAAATTGATACATGTGCCCTTCGCCATCATCCCTGAAAGTTTTTAACACCACCTCGGAAACACCCTGCATACTTAGGTATATACAAGAAGTGTTCACTTGTGGCACCGGTATACCATTCAGCTGATATGTGAGACAAATCTCTTTATGCGTTCCACAGAAAATATAAATTATATTTTTAAATAGAGTGTAACCTACGTACATTATTCCTTTCTTACTTTACGACGAAAGTAAATAGTGTTTCCATTTTGTCAGTGGTCAGGTTGTGAACTAAAAAAAGAAAACAACTGTCAGGCATGAGTAAGAATCCCTTACAGTCTCTGATGATTTTATAAAGCAACGTTATGCAATACTGAACGACTTTCACTACATATTACATTCTCAACAGAAACTATAGATATTCAGCAGATATCTTCCCCACAAACCCAGTTATTTAAAAAATGTGTCGACAGAAACCACTACCCCTTCTCATCAGGGAGGTTTTCACCACCCTAGGACGATGCCGGGGTATAAATGACTCCGGCAGGGTAGAGAGAGGAATGCACACCGTGATATAACCCCAGCCATAAATATAAGAGGGGGTGGGGTGCGGTGGGGGCGCCTTTCCTTCTCTAGTTTATAATACACAACACATAGACATAACATAATAGACTACGCACATAGGGTTTGTAATGGGATTCTGAAGGAAACTCCACTCTCTTGCTGGAGGCTACAGTCTCTCCGTCTCTCGTACAGCTCCAGGGTTCTTGGCAAACTAAGCAGCCAATTTTCTCCGCTGTCTGAGAGAGGATAAAAAATCCCTTCTTTTTCGTCCATGACGTACAGCCCGGCATTCTGTAGTTCGTCACTACATAACGCCACACGCGGCAGACGCTATCTAAATTCTTTGTGCGATTTTAATGTGCACTGCGCCAGTTTCTGCATTAAAGGGCGCCTTACGAAACGGATGTAAGATAGTCCTATCGGCTGCTGTAGGTGAAGCCCAGAAGTGAAAGCAAATATTTCATGGCCAAACTTTAAGACAGGGGGAAACAACAGACTCGCCGTGTCTGTTCGGCAACTTCTCTAACACATGAGTGACGCGTGTTATCTACGTATAGGGTATAGCTGTAAAATATGAGAAGTACGAATAGATATCGTTGACACATCACTAACGGAGAATAACATTACCAACGTTAACAGCAACACCATTACCACCACTTACAACACACACTAACATCACAAACAATGTATTATTTGTTACACCCACTCTTTCACAATAAATACATTTTAATTATAACTGAGAAAATTACAAAAACATTCCCTACGTGTTAAATATTAAACAGAAAAAACTATACACAACACACACACAAAAAACACACACAACACATACAAAACACACACATACAAACACACACAACATACAACAAACACACACACACAACATACACAAAACATACACAAAACACACACACAACACATACAAAAACACACACAAAACACATACAAAAACACACACAAAACACATACAAAAAACACACACAGACACAGACACACACACGAAACATACACAACACATACACAAACACACACATAAAACATACACAACACATATGCAAACACACATAACACATATGCAAACACACACAAAACATACACACAACACAAACAAAAAACACACACAAAAGAACACACACACAATACATACAAAAACACACAGACACACACAAACACACAACAAAACATACACACAACACATACAAAACACACAAAAAACACACACAACACACACACAAAAACACACACAACACATACAAAAGCACACATACAAAAACACACCTACAACTGCTAACAACGGCATTAGCAGCACAAATCTTATGCAATTTATTTTTCTTCCTCCTACTAACACTCCTCCCATTTTCTCAAAGTAGTTCTTTACTAAATCCTCCAAGTAGATGTTGAAAAGGGTAGGTGATAAAGGGCACCCTCGACTTACGTCTCTCCTTATTTCACTTCCTTCAGACATTTCTTCTTCTATCCAGACTTTGACTCGTTTCATATAAAGGTTGCTGAACGCACTTCTTCCCAATCCATTATAAGATAAATTAAAGACATGAAGACTGCTTTTGATGTCAAAGAAATAAAATGACTAAAATGATATGGTATAATATAATATCAGAGAATTTCAAATGGTATTATTTTTAACAAGTATAGGGAAAATATCAAAGCAAAGTTGGAAGTGGATGAGATTAAAGTGATTACACTATGAACAGTACTAAACAAATATGATTTAACAGAAAAATGTACTATAACAAGCATTATCCAGAGATTTTCTCCAACTTTGAGTAGAATGTCAGGTAATCCATGGCGAATCCTCAACCTCATCTCGCCAAATATCATCTCGCTCTGACCAATTTCAACAACACTAAATAACATAATACAGTAGTTCATACATTGTCGTTAAACAAGTGTCTATAAGATATATTTCTGCTACTCTTCGCCTCCAACTAGAAGGAATAATTCTGCAGTGCTTGGAAAAAGTGACATAAATCAGTTTCCACAAACCTTTTTGATAATTTATTGAGAACTTACACTGGTTTATGTCGATTTGATTCTTTTTTGTATGAATTATTATAATGGGAGGAAAATTTATGTATTTTTTTTTCAAGCGATTAGATGTTCCGTAAGTTGTCAATAAATTATTATCAAAAAAAGTTTTGTGGAAACTGACTTATGTCACTTTTCCCAAGCACTGCAGAATTATAACCTTACAAAATCTTAAATTTATAACAAATAATTCTTACATACTACATTAATTTAATTGCATGCTGCCTCTCGGAAGGATAGATATAAAGTCGTGACAATAAATTCAAAGACAGAAATAATATAATTCAGCGAAATATTTGAATGACACTCAGGCTATAAAACATAATTTTATAATTACATATGAATTTAAAATAAAATATCAGGCGAAATAAATTCCTGTCCCAATGATTAACGTCCAAGGTAACAAGATTATAACACCTGAAATGGAGTCATTGAGAAGATGATGGGGGAAACGAAGTTCAAATAAATTTGTAAGAGAAGTAATGAATGTTAAGAAGAATGTTCTTAATGCAATAAAAGAGAAAGCCAAGATGATTTGGATTCCGAAAAAGACCGTTAATTCGGAATAAGAAAAAAAATAGTGCCTCAATTAAAATGAGAGAAACAGGGAAGACCAAAATGGCAATGGATTAAAGGCGTTAGGCAAAATAAGGGTTATCACATGCAGATGTTGCTGATAGAGAATTGAGAGAAGAATATTCAAATGATTACTTACGATACAATATTCATTTATTATTTATTATCTAGTTTCTTGCCCAAATGCAGGTTTTTCACTGCAAACTTAGAATTCCCCAATTTTTACTATTTTCTGCCTTTCCGTATACTATAATATCCTAAGTTATCTATCATCTGATACCTTCTTTCACCCCGAACTTTCTCCCGTTCACCATTCCTTCCAGTGAATCCTTGTAGGCAGTTTCTTCTCAGCCAGTGATCCAACCAATTCCTATTTCTCTTTCTAATCAGTTCCAGCACCTTTTTTGCACACTCTCTTTCCAACACAGTTCATTTCTTATTCTGTCGTCCATTTCACACGCTCCATTCTTCTCCATATTCACATTTCAAATACTTCTATTCGTCTCTCTTTACATCGTCGTAATGTTCATATTTCTATCCTACACAATGGCGTACTCCACACAAAGCACTTCATTAGTCTCTTCCTTAGTTCTTCTTCCAGAAGTCCGCAGATGTTTCTTTTTCTATTAAAAACCTTCCTTTTGCATTTGTATGCTTCTTTTAACTTACAGGCAGTAGCTCATGTTACTACTTATAATACACCCCTAGTAGGCCTATTCGAAGTACCTTATTTGTTCTACTGCCTGACTTCGAATTTTTTTTTCCTATAACAAAGGTCTTCGTCTTGTTTCATATTATCTTCTACCTATATTACTCACAGCTGTCATTTTCCTCTAACACCATATCCATTAGCACCATCTCCTCTTCTGTTAACAATATAACATCACCAGCAAATCTTAGGCACTTTATTCTTCTTCCTCCAACAATCTCCCCTCTCATGTTCTGAAAACAATTCTTCACTAAATCTTCTAAGTAGACGTTAAACAGGGTAGGTGATAACTAGGGAACGGAATTTGGAGTAGTAAAAGCTAGTATTGGCATCTACACAGTCATTTGTTTACAACCCTTTATACCAAGTCCTCTCCTCCATGACATACTCGCAGATCTCTGCACGTCAACAACAGGTGAACGGGACAGTTGTCACATAAGAACTTCAACATGCAGGTTTGCAGTTCAGCGTAGTGAAGTGCATGTACAATGCCGAAAGTGAAACCAACTAACAATACAAAATTGAAAGACTATATTTGTAAAAGCTAAGATCGAGTATCAAAATTCAGGAAACAATTCCCTAAATTATCGCTTCCCCCATATCCAGTTCTTGAGAGATGGAGGTCATGATTAGAAGCTTGCAATAAATATTATTACGCACATCACCTCCAATCTGTGAAGAAAGTGGTCCAGTCTTTCGACTGCGATTCAAATATGCCAGGAACTGCTAAATGATAGAATAATCAAAAAAGAAATCATGGATATTAAGTCAAATTTTTTATATTTATCGGATGCCATTATTTTATTAGTACAGTCAGGAGTAGAACTAGTTAAGCAAATAAATATTATGAGTACTATTGTAAATAAACTGAGTGCAGTAGAAGGTGAAGTAGGAAAACGTGTTGGTGAAAAAATGAACAGAGTTTTGATTAAAAATGATAGGTACAGTATTCTCAGTCGGATTTCAGATGCACTAACAAACACGTGTCCCAATGACGTCATTCAACATGTGAATTTAATTGACGTATTTTGTTTCAAGTACTCTCCAATTGTCTCTTCAGATGTATAGCGGAGTTTTTCCATGTTAAAAAATTTCCTTCCTTGCAACAGAGCAAAGTTGTGTTTAGAGAATTTGAAAATGATATTTACAATTTATTATAACAAGGCACAGCAGGAATAATTGTTTCATCACCAAAACATAGGATTAATTGAAAATGCCATTTCGTTTGGCTCTACATTTTGTTCAACATTTAATGATACTCTATTAGGCTATGTTGTAAATATTGTAGTATTATATATATATATATATATATATATATATATATTCTAAATACTGTAGTGTACGTTGTGTACATATATTGTCATATTTCATGATACTGTAAATAAAGGTTTTAATTTAGCACGCTCCTGACAGAAAAACAAACATGTTCAGAGTCGAGCTCCATACAGAAGACAACTATCAGCCATCAGTATTTCCCCTGACACGCGAGGACGCAGAGATTGATATTTAATTATGTATATTTGTAATGTTGTTTATTGGTGTTTTGTGCGTTGCCAAGAAAAACACATGTAGTTCAAAGTGAAATACAGATTATGTATGTATGCCACTATATGTCATTAAACTATTCCATATGTTTATTCTGAAATACGTTTACAGCACGTTGCTGTATGAAGTGAACTGTACTCGTCCATGCTCTGTGACGCAGCTCGCTTGACAGTCACTGATCTACGAATATCTATACTACGTTTCACCATTCTTTATAATACTCAAAATCCCTTTCCCTAGTGATAACAAAAGAATGTAGGTAGTACTCCATTTTGCAAAAAAATAAAATATCAGTTTTTAACGTACTGGTTTCACTGACAGGCGCCCTTGAAGTAGTTAGAGACACATGGAAATCAGCTTTTGAAGCAGGGTTTAAGCCACAGTCGCATTTGTCGCATTTTGCTACTCGACTTCCAAAAATGCAACAAACTTTGTATGTAAATATGCGAAAATGCGACAACCACATTGGACTTCAGAAACGAAGATGGTAATGGATAAAATTAAATCAGAGATGTGTTTGAACTAATCTGAATTTAAATGAAATGCTAATGGCATGGGCAATGTTCAAAAAGGTATTGAGCAATAGATGTTCAGGAATTGATTTCAAAGAGTTGGTGCAATTCATGTAAGTTAAGTGAACAATTTCTTCTAATTGATTTATATAGAGTAATTCCATATTGTGAGTGAGGATTTAGTTGCATGGATCTACTAAAAACTGAAATTAGAAACAGCCTTTCAGTGAAAAGAGTTAGAACTCTGCTAACAGTAAGTCTTGAAGGGCATACTAGTAAAGAATTTCAATGTTTAGAGTGCCCATAAAATAACGTATTTTAATGTGATGTAAATTCAGCTGTAATTTATTCTAATCATACCTACGTCTAATTATTTACTTAAGTATATCTAGAGTGTGATAAGATGGGTTGAAAGAAATAAAACTCCAAGAAACAATTACATAACTTTTTGTTTCTGCATACTTTATTAATTTTATCTTTCTGGACAATTATTAATAATATTGTGAGGCTATCAAATGCAAAACTCGCCTTATCCAGGTAAAGTGATTTGTCAGAAAACAGGGAACAGGTATGGATATGGACAGTTTTGCATTTGATAGTAGTTTTCTGAGCTCTATGGAAGAGGAATTAGAAAATAGGTTTTTGAATCTATCAACCATTATCTGCTATTGCCAAAGCTAATGTTTTTAAATCTCTATTTTAATTGTTTTATTCAGTATGTGTGCTTAATTCATTATGAATGGATAGTGCGTAATTAATAACGGTGTGAACATTGTAATCATAAGCTCATTTGAATAGTATATAACGGTTATGTCGCTGTTACTTATGTTTTACCATTATGTCATTATCAAGTATGTATTAAGATTATCTTATAATATCCGAAGATGGCACATGTATGTGCCGAAAACGTTGATGATCAATAAATTGTAATATATCAATAAAATATTAATAGATAAGCATTAGACGCACCCATTTAATCCTATCCTATTGTACTTTGCTTATCGGTCAAAACTTCAACAAAATGAAAAATGGAATTAGAAAAGATTTGCTCAAACCCACTATATCAGTAGATAGAGAGCTGCAAGAAGTATAACATCCCATATGCAACTAATTTTTTTAAATTTTGGATAAGGCGAATTTTGCACTTGATGGCCTCATTTCGCAATTTGCAAAAATATAATATTTAGTTTGTGCATTTTTGCGACAATTACTTATTTTATAGCTTTCGTCCTGTACAGTCAACCCTCTTAAGTTCGACAACCTATAGTTCGACTGCTTACGTAGGAGAATAAAATTAGACCCGCCCTTATAAGGGTACTAAGAAATGGGAATTGGTTCTGTCTCTTGTAGTCATACTTTTGTTAAAGGAAAACAGAATATCTTATTGATTAGGACAACCATATTGATCACTGATTTTAAATTAATGAACTCTTCTTTTTCTATTTGAGAACTGTGCCGTTTGTGAGACGTAACTGTCGAAACCCACTGTGGTACTAGAAGCGCATACACAAGTCTCGGGGCGGGCAGGAAATGCAAGTACAGTATTGTATTCGTTGATGGATAGCCAATAAGAATTTGTATTCATTTCATCTGCCACACTCATTACCCTTATTGGACTGAACTTTCAATTCTGCTTTGTCGAACTTAGGAGAGTCCACTGTATTTGAAGTCATGTTTTAGTGTTAGTAATTCACAACAACTCAAATAACATGAAAATATACAGGGACATAATTTTATTTCTACTTCAATTTTTATTGTACCTGAGTTTTTGAATGTACTTCACTCCCACCCCTTCTACTAAGACAGTTCCAACTCCACACAGAACCAAGACCGCAGATAGTAAGCAGTACTGAGTTACTGAGTATAGTACGTTCCAGAAATATGTTCGCGTTTTCCAGTGACGAAAGAGCTTTCTATATTGAATCATATTTTCGCACAGGTACTGTCCGTTTGCCTACGTCGCATCCCGATTTCCCCCACCTGCTTCTGCTCGCCCCTCTGTAAAAGCTGGGCTGTCTTAGCTCTTTTCTGAAAACATTAATTTTTCTTAGGAATTGGACGTTTACGTAATATTATACAGCTGTTTAATTTAACTTAAATAAAAGGGCCTCGTTAAGTAATTAACTGTCACGTGATTTCCTCCCTTTCTACAATCCTGCGGCATAACCACTTGGACGGACAGTAGATAGCATGTCTGAGTAATTTTATATTTTCGGGTCGGGCAGAAGTGAAGATTGAATTCACAGTACGTAGAGTAGGTACAGAATTATTTCAACATGAGTTACTAGTACGAAGGACGAAACTGGCAATTGGAATTAGATGCAATAATCTATAGTGCGATAATATGCACAAAAGAACTGAAGCCTGTATCGAAATGAACGGCCACCATTTTCAAAATTGTGTTTAAATATTCATATTATGATTATTTTTCAATTTAACTTCTTTCTCTATATTGTACGCTAATGTGCTGTAGACAGTATAATATACACTGCATAATGAATACGTTCGCATGGATAACTCACTTCGTGAGTAAAAACACTTATTCTTAATACAGTACTGTACTTTGATTAAAGAAAAACCTAATGAAAATTATCAAACTCAAAATCGCGATATTTCCTAGTTTACGTAAATAGATGAACTACTTTTCTTCCATCCTATACCTAGTAGAGTGATTTGTGTTTTACGCCAGTATCATGGAACTCCAGTCTTGGAGGGGGGAGCAAGCGGTGTTTCCGGTTCTCTAAAGGTATAGACAGGTTAATATTAAAAATGTTAGTAAAAATAAAATGATGTCCCTGTATTAGATTTATATATATAAATTGAATATCTTCTTCATCTTCGTCTTCCCATCGTCTTCTAGGACGTCCCACATCTCTGTGATCTTGTGGCTGGAATAATAATGCTAGTTTAGTTAGGTTAGAAGGATCCAGTCTTAAAATATGTTCATGCCATTTTTGTTTGTAGCTTTGTATTTTTTCATTTAAAATTAAAAATTTTGAGTTCTTGTCTTATTGTTTCACTAGGAATATAGTCTTTTAGAGTATATCCTGCAACGTATCTGAGGAACTTCATCTCTGACGTTTCTAATAATCTTTTGTCTGATCTATTCATGGCCCAATTTTCTGATCCATATGCCAGGATGGGAACTGCCGTTACTTTATAAAACTTTAGTTTTGTTTCTTTTGTTGTTTTTGTTTGTAATGTTCTTTTAATCATCCCACATATGCTTTGAAATTTGTAATTTTTTTCTTTTATATCGTTTTCCCCATTATAAGATATGTAACATCCTAAATATTTAAAACTCTGTACTTGTTCGATAATTTCATCGTTTAAAACTATTTTGGATCGAACTGCATGTTTCCCTCGAAAGGCCATTGTTTTAGTTTTTTTGTTGAAATCTTAAGATTATAATTCTCCATAGTTTTTTTGAGCAGTAGTGTGGCTATTTGTAATTGATTCTCTGATTCTGCACATATGACTTGATGGTCTGCGAACATAATTGTGTCTACAATGGTAGTTCCTAGTTTAAAATGTTTACTTAGCTGTGTTTGCCATTCTATAACAGCTTCGTCCATGTATATATTAAATAAAGTCGGCGAATATCTAATATCCCTGAAATTATTGTAAAAAATATGCATTGATGATACACAGGGACATCATTTTATTTTTACTTCAATTTTTATTGTACCCGAGATTTTGAATGTACTTCACTCCCACCCCCTCTACTAATGAAGTTCAACCGTCCTCCACACAGATCCAAGACTGCATATACAGTCATAGAAAATAGTACGTCCCAAAAATATGTTCGCGTTTTCCAGTGACGAAAGAGCCTTCAATGTTGCATCATTTTCCATTTGCCTATGTCGCATCCCGGTTTCCCCACCTGCTTCTATTCGCCTCTCTGTAAATGCTAGAGGCTGGGCGGACTTAGCTATTTTCTGGGAACATTAATTTCTGTTAGGAATTGGATGTCTACGTAATATTATACCCATACAATTGTTTAAAATAACTTAAATAAAAGGGCCTCGTTAAATAATTAACTGTCACGTGATTTCCTCCCTTTGTACGACGCTGTGACGTAACCACTTGGACGGACAGTAGATAGCATGTCTGAGTAATTATATCTTTTCCGATCGGGTAGAAGTGAAGATTAAATTTACAGTACGTAAGGTGTCTTTTATAGAGTAGGTACAGAATTATTTCAACACGAGTTAGTGATACGAAGTACGAACCTGGTAATTGGAATTACGTACAATAATCTATAGTGAGATAATATGCACAAAAGAACTGAAGCC